>NC_037531.1:5762895-5765065 GCF_001531365.2 Cynara cardunculus var. scolymus
AATAGAATATTTACTTTAAAAAGAATATCATATTTGTTTCAAGAATGTTTACACTTTGTATAATACCTATCAGATATGTGTATATGTGTGTGGATATATATATATATATATATGTATGTATATATATATATATGTATGTATATATATCGATTTCTTTTTTGACAAGCTTGCAATCGATTTGCGCAAGAGCAACACAGTAAAAAAGATGAGCACCACCACATTTTAGAGTTCTTTCACAATGACGTGATTTGCAACCAATAATGATGCAATAGACCTCTCTATATGAATTAACCTTGATAACAAGTAGAGCCAGGAGGTGTGCTATATATATATCAGTGCATGTAAAAAAAGACATATATTTGAAGTTTGAGTTAGTTTAGAAAGTTGACCAATCTTGAGGGGTTAGTTTTGCATAACCCACTTTAGCTTTGCAATTTGGATGATGGGCTTGGGCTTTTGTACATAGATTAGGTTTTTTTTCTTGTTTAAACCCTAACTCCTCTAATTGTGATAATCGCTAGAGAGAAGCCATAAGAGCTTAGAAAAGTCCATCGAGAACCTAGGAGGGAACCCGACGGCCAAAAGCAAGCAAGGTTCCATCAATTTCTTGTTGGTTCGAGGTAAGTTTTTGTCCGAGTCTCAAATCTATACATTTAGTAGTTGGGTTATAAATTTTGGGATTGTTAAGAAAGATTTGAGTTGTTCCGGTGACTCGAAGGTCACCGATTCGATCAATAATAATGGCAACAACAAGGGGTTTGTCAAAATCGTCTTTAGAACCCAAAAATTCTTCTCGTTTTCCTCTCGAATTTAATCCTGTATATGCTTAATGTTGGTGCATATAATTGTCGTTATTTTATCGTCAAAAGAATTATGTGTGTCGCAAAAAAAAAAAAAAAACCGGGTAAAACACTCGATTTTCAGTTGAGTTTGCTGTTGTTTTTTTAGCCGTCCGAAAGACGTGACCTTTTCGTTTAGACTGCTTATCTACTTGGGAGAGGGCTGTCCGAAAGAAAGTCGAGTCTCAGTTACGTAAACTCCTTATGTGGTTTGCATAGTATGGATATATATATATATATATATATATATTAATAGATAGATAAAACTAGTATATGTGTTCTTTTTTTCCCATTGTTTGGTAAGCTCTTGCCATAATTCACACCATAAATGGAGTTTTAGACAACTTTCCTTCCTTGATATTTGTTTATGTTCCCATAGTATCATATGGATCGATAGGATTTAGTTGAGTTTAGTTACATTATTAGTCGTTAAAGTGATTTTGTTTCGTTATGCCATCAAATTATCAATTAGGATTAATAGTAAGTTTGAGTGTTTGTTTAGGGAAGATATATAGGAATAAGGAATCGATAAGTTTTGTGAAGTTTAAGGTACAGATTCTTAATTCTATTCATTCATTTGATTCGTTTACATATGTTTACGAGCCCTTAAGCTTTCTTTCAATTCGGATTAATTGACTCACGATTATTGATATTCCTTTTCTACCGCATTTCCATTCACTTGCAATTGTTCTATGTCGTACATATCGTAAGAAAGCCACTTTCTAATCATGTTATTTAAGTGGGTCAATGTTGGTACAAGTATGTGTTTTCTCCAAAATAATACGTTTATTTGTTCGGTAACATTTTGGTATGATTTTTACCTCTAAAAATACGTATGTTGGTACTTTTGATTGAGTATGTATTCTTCGAATTGAGCCGCTTTATATTACGACTACTTGTTTATTCAACATAATTTCTTACTTGACTTATGTTTGACTTTTTGTTTGACTTCGTTATTTATTGACTATACGTAAGACGTTGTTGGTCCCGAAATGGTCTACAAGATAAGAAACAATTTGTAGAAGGGGGGAGGGGATGAATGCAAACACAAAGTTTTCAAATTTAAAATATATATTGATAGAGAAGATCAATACAGATTTTACAAGATTGTTTGCGGAAAGATAAGGTATAGGAAACCTATATAAACAACCTTTGGTTACACACAGAGCTTTAGCAAATACAAGAAAAGAGATGCTAAAAGAAATATCTTTTACTTAAGTTAGAAGAAACTTGAAGTAAGAATATGGTAAGAGAGTGATGCGCGCACTCTGCATGGAGAAGAAACATTTCTATTTATACCCAGTGCATTAAATGAACATTTAATGCAGTAA
>NC_037531.1:5765165-5766438 GCF_001531365.2 Cynara cardunculus var. scolymus
GATTATGGCTACTCTGTCAAAAAGATCCCCATCCTCTATGATTCTAATAGCGCTATTGCTATATCAGCCAATCTTGTGCAACATTCAAAAACAAAGCATATCGACATAAGGTACCACTTCTTAAAACATCATGTAGAAGAAGGTAATGTCGAATTATACTTCGTAAAATCTAAATTTCAATTGGCTGATCTTTTTACAAAAGCCCTTGATGAGAAAAGGTTTAATTTCCTTGTTGAGAAAATAGGAATGGCATGTCCAGAGTTCTAGATGTTGGATGTCTTATTGTTTATTCTTTTTGTATAAAAGTTTTTCTTTGAATAATTTCATTTTGTATATAGTTTTCTTTTAAATTTCATTTTGTATATAGTTTTATCTCTTGATTAACCTTGACTTGATTTCATAGTTAACATGTTTTATCTTGCAGAGACTTGCAAGGTTTAAGGAGGAGTATGTGCTTAAAAATAATAAAACCTTTTGAAGAAGAAAAATGTTTTTTTTAATCACATAAGTCTTTTCACAGATCCTATGTGATAGCTCTCAGAGGCTCTTTGAACGGATCCTCTGTCGATATTTCTTCCTAGGATTTTAAATGGTTTTTAGTTAGAGGGGGAGCCATGGAAGCTGGCTCATAGGGGGAGTTTTGAAATGAAAATCAAAACCTCARAAGGTGCCAAAACTTTTGAAATATCTTGTTCTCAGAGGCCAATTCATCATAACCTCTGACGCTTTTATCAGAGGCTCTGTGGGTTTGAACTGAGCAAATACTCATCTCTCAGAGGATTTTCAAACCGTTTAGGTAAATAAATGTGTAACATATTAGAAGACCCAACACATATCATAGAGGCTCTGTTACCCTTAGGCCTCTGACAGAACTCTCTTATAGTTCTTGTCTATTGATATGGTGGGCGTGGTTCTATGGATAAGGGTTAAAGCTAATCACGCGCGTGTCAGAATCGGGGTCGCACGTCATCAATCGCGCGTCTTCCCAACATTGAGTGTCATATTTTTGATTCGTCACACCCTATAGCCACTCATCACGTTATTTCTCCCAATAAAACGGTTCAGTTCAAATCCCTCACTATAAATACCCATTCCCCTCCAAAACGTAACAATATCCTTCTTCTCCGACGAACCTGTAAAATTTCGAGCTTTACAAAAAACCTGCAACTATGTCTTCTTCTTCAGCCTCCGCTCAATCTGTTAACGTCTCAAGCGACAACGAAGTAACTCAAGCCCAAGCATTAACGTCTCACGCTCTATCGTTTGTCCAAAA
>NC_037531.1:5768468-5790695 GCF_001531365.2 Cynara cardunculus var. scolymus
CAAGGATGCCTATGTGACGAAGGGGGAGTTACAAACCTTCTCCACAGCGGTATTCCATAGGTTGGACGAGTTGAAAAGCTTGTTCACCTCTCAACCATCGACAAAGGCATTTGCTCCAATCACAGAGGCTCTGAAGGAGTTGACATCTACAACTTCAGAACTCAAGGCGACCCTTTCAGCCCTTCAGAGCTCTGTCCTTCATAAAGACGACCTCGCAGAAGCCTTCAACGCTCTGTCTCTCAACCCTTCCTCAATCCAAAAGCTGAAGACAGAGTTATCATAGGTAGCCGCCCAGTTTGCTGCTGATTTCATCTCCGCCGGCTACACAGACTATTCAGCCTTCAAGGATGAGATCAAGCAGATGTTCTCCTCTGCAGTCACCTATGGAGTTGATACCAAATTCTCCAGGGTAAACATCAACCATCTAGCCACTCGCAGAGAGCTAGACGCAATGGCTGAAGCCCTAGGAGATATCGTGCGCAAACATACAGACCAACTCCTCAAAGAAGCCCGAGCTTCCAACCAATCTATAAGAGACTTCACTTCAAAGCTCGTCAAAGAGGGTGACACACTCAGAAGCGAAATCTATCGCAGCCTCTCAAAAATGAAGTGGGCCTCAGAGATCGACATAAACAACGCTTTTGTGAACGCTGAGTTGGGGATCGAGAAAATGGAGAAGGCGGCTATCAGGATTCTGAGGCGATTGAAGAAGGCTCCCCTTGTTACTTGCAAAGTAGAAGCCACCATAATCCATGACAATCAAGGAGGTGATGACCATGATCGTCATGAGGGGGAGAAGAAGACAGAGAAGAAAGCTGAAGAGCCTAAGAAGACAACCTCTGCTAAACCACTAAAGATAGTGGACTCTGCAGCTACCCTGTTCTCAAAAGATAAATCTCCAGAGCCTAAGGGGAAAGGCAAGGGCAAAGTTGTTGAGGAGTCGCCACAGAAGGGGTCAAGCTCTGAGACGCCAGAAGAGATAAATGAAGAAGTGTATGACAACCTAGAACTCGTTCAAGCGTTAAAGGCGTCTTTGGCTGAGGCACAAGCAAGAAAGGACAGAGCCCCTATCCCAGAGCTGGAGAAGGCTCTTCCTCCAAAATGGCGAAGGAGGAAACGTCCACGGGTACGTTTGACGCTCTGGTAGGAACTGTCAAACCAATCCTACTAGAGGGGTCCACCCAGAGGCTGATACTAGAAGAAGAAGAAACCAGAATACCAGAATCTGTCACAGTGGGAAGGGTTACTGAGATCCTTGATTCGATGAGCAAAATTCCCACGCAGCAAGTGCGTACAGAGCCCGTAACCACTATGGAGGAGATTCTGCGGTGGCGCTACTCTGCCGTGGACACAGAGCCCCCTTAAGCAAGTGCGCACAGAGCACGTGATAACTTCTCTTGAAACCATATCTCCAAGGACTATGCTGAAGAAGACCGTGCTTTATGCTCAATATGTGGTGAAGAGGGATGACGGCAACCTCTACACATTCACAGATGCTGACCTCCACAACCTATGTGTATTTGACCTTATCTTCTTGCACAAAATTCTTAACAAGTACATGGAGAGGAGGTCAAGCTATTCGACTTCCCTTAGAAGGCTGATCGAAGTAATGCACGCTCAAGTAAAATACTACAGCCAGAAGGACTTCGATATCGCGATGAGGTTGGCCCAAACAGATTTGAAGATTTCCCCTCCGAAGAACAGGCCAAGTTGGTTACTTAGATGTCATCCCAACACCATTGTCCAAAATCCCATCTTTGGGTTTGTTTTCCTGGACAAGGATGAGATTCTAAGATTTTTTGATCCGACAGAGGCGAACAAGTATTCGACAGAGACTCTTGAGTGGGTGTTCAACCTAGTAGCAGCAGAGGTGCACATAGGGCATCTAAGGGCGGACGAAGTGTCTAGTATTCTGGAAGCAATTAAAGTTCAAATCTCTTTCAGAGAGTGGATATTCAAGGTCTACAGAACCATCAAGTCAGATCTGCAATTTGCCGTAGATGACTATCCCGACTCTGCTGTGGACTAATCTTCTGTAATAGTATAAGCCTGAGCAACAAATTTTTCTATTCTTTCAATTTATGTAATTCTTTTCAGAGGATGAGTTTAATCTCCTCTTGTAATTCTTTCAATTAATCATTTCTTGCATCCTTTTGTCCTTTCTTTACTTTTTCATACTTAGGGGGAGATTGTTAGCTCTAATATTTACTTCATGTAAAATTATGAAAAAAATATTCTGCAAGTGTTGACATAAGGGTATCTTCCATAGAAGACAACAGAGGACCAGCAACAGAAGCTGTTTCATCGTGCAAGTCAAGAATGACAGAACCTCTGATGTCTCTCACAGAGGTTCTGGAAAATGGTCCTCCGGCAATAAGATCATACAAGTCAAATATAGCAGAGCCTCTGAGATGGCTCACAGAGGGTCTGCGGATTCGTCTTCTGTGAAGATCCTGTTCTGCTGTTTTTCAAATGTTGTTAGCTGCATGTGCTTCTCACGTGACTAGTTTTTAATAGACTTTATTTGGACGGCTTGGATGATTTCACACGTCTAGGTCATGTCATAAAGGTCGTTAGGAACTAGTATAAATAGCAGCTTAGGCCTTTGTAATTCAGTGTGCTTCCGTATTGTAATCGTCTATATTTTCAATCAATTGAAAATCCTTTGAAGCTATTCTATTGTGTTCATATTCTTCATATTAATCTGTGTGTTCTTGGTTAATTACTCTGTTTTGTTCTTATCATTGTTTCTGCTGCACTGTAATCGTCCTAGAGATCATTCAGAGTAAGAGTTCAAATACCAAAGCTGAATTTACAGGTCCTAACACCTTTCATCAGCTTACCCAATGAACCCGAACAACTAAACATCCAACATTCTTCACCTCAACAACCTCAAGCCCAAACACAAACCGATGAACCTGAATCACCCCAACCTGAGCAAACCCAAGAAACCTTCCCATCACCAACCGATACACAACGCATAACCCAAACTCAACCCCCAACCGAACCAACCCAGGTGCAAGCGGACATTCCCTCTTCATCAAGGCATCCTCTGCAGAGCTTAGTTGATGAAATAATTGTGAACATGGAGTCGCTAAGGAGACGTCCGGAGATACCACCAAGGGAACCCATCCTGATGGAGAATATCCATCAGTACCTATACCACGATCGCGATGAAGGTTTGACTCTCAATCCTCCAGTTCTATCACCAGAGTCCATGGACCTCATACACCATAGGTTTGTTAGACAGACTACCCAACCACCACAGGCTGTCTTTTCAAACGATGGGATAAGGATGGTTATGGACATAAAGATGAGGACCTTCGCTAACAGAGCTATAAGATATATCGAGTACACAGTGGAGAGAGCCCATTGTCAGGTTAGCGTCTTCAATGACAATGACTTGATCAATCTCAATCCCTATGACTTGATCGACCTCTATGCATTCACAACTCAGCGACAGGATCAAGGCATAAGATTTGGGATGGCAAACAGAGCGTTTGTGAAGACGATGGAGACCCTGGTGAAGTATCGAGCCAAGAGTGATTTTTAGATTGCTTTTCAGCTAGGCATCGAAAGACTCTCCTATACTCCACCTGATGAAGACTTTCCTGGCCTATAGGAGAAGAGATCTGCTTCGGTCTTAACTCAACCCGAGCTTGGACTTGTCTTCAAGAATGAGTTCGGGGTAAAGAAATTTTTCAGACTAATTGAAGCATTCAAGTATTCAACCGAAAGAATTGAGTGGTTTTAGAAAGTCATCAGAGAGAGACTGGGTAGAACTCATGTGCCAAGGGAAGAAGGGAATCAACTCGTTCATGAGATATCTACAGTCATCAGCTATCGAAGACTGCTATTGCGCTTCTGGGAAATATCTCAAGGTAGATCATGAATAGAGTTCTAAAATTTTTGCCTTAAATTGAAATATCTTTGCTTCCAGTACTATAAGAATTCATCATCCAATGAAAATTTGGAATTTGATGCTTTTCTTTAGATTAGTTTCTGTTCTTCGATATTGTTCATAGATTAGTTCATGTTTGTTCTTTCATTACTTAGGGGGAGATTGTTAGACCCCATAATTTATAAGTGTAAAAGTAATGAAGAACAATAAGTGATGAAGAACCAGAAGACCGATGAAGACATTAAGGCAGAATTGACCAAGTCTAGAGAACAACTAGAGGGTCGATGAACACTTAGAGTTTTCTTCAGCAATTTAACTAGAGGCATACGATGAAAATATAAAGATAAGGTTGAATCATCATCCCATGGAAGACAGCTGGAGGTAACAAATCGACAGATGGATTTCAAGCTTATCTTGATTAATAACTTATCCATTCTTAGATAAACATTATCTTTCCTAAAAGATTGGCTAGATAGTCTTATCATATAGTTATCTTCTTATCACTAGTATAAATAGGTGATTAGGCCTATTGTAATTAACGTCGCTTTTTACGTTTTCATATTGAATAAAGTGAAATTATTGGCATTCAAGATTGTTCTTTGAATGTTCATACATTGTTCTTGAGTGTTCATCATTTTATTCATTCAAACACTATAATTTGGTTATTCTTAACTTAATTATTAGTGTTATTGAGAGATCTGGGATCAACATATTTCGATTGATCATTTCAGTACACTGTTTTATTCCATTCATATTCTTCTTAACTGTGTTATTTGAAAATTAAGAGAATCTGGGTTCCAACATGGAGTTCATCCACTTTTATGAAGACATTATCTACGGCTGGGAGTAGCAGCTTCACGTCATCAGTCATGTTATATTCTTCTTCCATGGTTGGCGTTTCTTTATCAAAAGGACCTGCAAAAGAAGATGGTTGAGCATAGAAGAATTGAAAGGGTAGGTTGGAAGATTACCTGAGGGTTCTTTAGCACCATATGAAGGATTGATGCTGGTTCTCTCCAGGTGGCCTTCGAGAGGATAGGCGTCCATTGATTGAGGTGTTTCGAGAGGAGCAACCTCAGGTCCTGTGGTGGGTGCTTCATCATTAGTAAGGACAATCGTTGATGAGTCATGAGCATGTGTCTAGACCAAAGAAGGAGGAGAAGAAAAGATGGCTGAGAATGGTGGAAGTGGATGTTCAGCAGTGGCTATGCTGATATTCACACCTTCAGTGATTTGGGTCACTAAGGCGGTTGGGATAGGAGCCACAGGTATGACAGTGACAGTAGAAATCACTGAAGAGATTGGAGGACATAAAGTTGAAGGTGCCTTGGGGTTAAGGCTAGTTTCAATAGCTGGAACCTTTTGAGAGGTAACAACCAGAGATGCGGTTATCCCCTTTTCGGCTTTCTTGGCCCTCGATGGAGAACCAAGAGTGGTTTGTGAGGAGGTTCTTTGAGAAGAGAGGTAGGTGGCGGTTGGGATAGACTTTGGGGGGTTTTCCATAGTCTTGACCATCGGAGCAAGGGAAGAAGGACATAACGGCACAGTTGGAGAAGCTGAAGAAGGATATGCAGGCACAATAGAGGAGAGTGCAACGTCTTCAGTCCTCAGCTTATGATCCAAGATTCTTGATCCAAGATTCTTGATCCAAGATTGTAGATGGCAGGTTGACTTCTATGGAATTCTTGTTGCTAAATATCTTAGCAAACACCATGAATAAGAACCTGGTGTAAGGTACTACATTTTCCCTCTGACGCTTGTTCAGCTTCAGCACCAGATCTTGAAAGAGCACACCGACAAAGTTGATTGGCCTTTGGCAAATGACAGAGACGCCAATGTTCAAAGCAGCTCTGGATGCTTGATCATGTCACCACACATTGGATGAAATGGGAAAACAAGAACTGGCATACCGCAGACATGCAATTCTTCTCAATTTTTGAAACCGACTTGAGGAGATCGCTGGAATCCATCTTTGTTGGCCAGGCATAGCCAATATCATTCAAACAAGAGATGATATCTTTAGTAGAAGGTTCACTGGAATAAGGACCCTTTGGTAGACGGAGAGTGGTCCCTAGCGTGGCAATGCCGAAACTGACAGTCATCCTATTGAAGGTGAAGGAGATTTTCTCCACCTGTTGACCAGTCTTGTCAGTATCTGAACTACTTCAGCAATAAGACAAAACTGTTGAAGAACTTCCTTCACCATGATGGGTTCATGGGAGATAGCGAAGGAGATAGGGGAGTTCTTGAGGAATGTAGAAGCTTCCTCATAGTAGGACTTGTTGGTCAGAATGTCTAACAAAGCCCACATGATTATTAGGATTGAAAAACACATCGTCAAACGAGAAGTTCACGTTTTTGGTACACATTTCTGTTATAAGTAAGAAATAAGAAATAAGAAATAATAGATCTGTTAGAAATCCAAGATATAGTTGTGAGCTATTATGTTTTGAAACAATAAAACTTCTTTTGAAAAATCCACAAAGAAAATATTAGGGTTTTTCAAGAAGAATAAGTATATAGAAACCTTAGATTATAACCAAGTAGGAGAATGTGTTAATAATATTTAGTTGGTCGTTAAATCAAACAAGATCTTAAGTAACCTAACATTAGTTTCTTAGAAGAAGAAGAACATATCAAGTAGAAAGAAAACTTATCAACCTGTGAGACTTAGAAGAAGAAGGTTGAAAGGTCTGAGAGTTCCTTAGTTCTTGCATGCAAATGATTTTGAGGCAGAGGTTCGACAAAAGTATTTGAAATCGTAAGGCTAAAATGAAAGGAGAAGTCTCATATTTATAGGTAGGAGGAGAGATAAATGGAAATAGGATAGAGGAAAATACGACTTGAAAAGTTGTCCAATAATGAATAAAGTAGCACGTTCTCATCCACGATTGGATGGAATTTTGAGGGGTCGCATGTGTCAGAACGGTATGCATGTCTAAAAAAATCGTATCATTTTAATAAAAATGTCGTCATAAAACGTTTCATTTTCCATTTCTTTTAAAACAAAAAGTTTTAAGATATTCCAAAATTACATTCTTAAGAATATGAAAGGTTTTTGAAAGGGTTCAGTGATAGGAAGAATCACTAAAGAAAAGTAAATCTTTTCAAACATTGATCACTGAAAGAGAAAAGCTTTAGTGATGGTTTTGTTATATGATAGAAAAATATCATAGAGAGATATATTTCTATAAAAGGTTCAATGATAGAACAAACACTGAACCTATCTGTTAAAAACTTTTAAATCACTGAATAAGGAAAGGTTCAGTGATCATTTTTTTTTTAAGATAAGATAAGTATATCATAGAGAGATATACTTGCTTTAAAAAGTTCAGAGATAGAAGTAATCACTGAAGCATTCTTTTAGAACGTTTTGATCACTAAAGATGAAAAGATTCAGTGATAGTTATAAGTTTTAAAGAGAGAGAATAAGTATACATATCTTAGAGAGAGAGAGAAGATATATTTACTCAAGAGTTTGGTGATAGAATAAGATCACTAAATCATTTCACTTGCTAAATAATGCTTATAGCTAAAGGAAATTAATCCTCAGCGTTAGCATTCCAAGTTCGTTGATCAAGATGTTGAATCTTGTCTCATCAAGAGGCCTTGTAAAAAGGTCAGCGAGTTGGTAGTCAGTGGGAATAAAGTGAAGTTCAATATTACCATTCATAACATCATCCCTGATAAAATGATATTGGATCTCAATATGTATGGTCTTGGAGTGAAGAACAGGATTGTTTGCAATCGCAATAGCACTAGTGCTATCGCAATAGATATGAATTTTAGCAAATTGAAGATCATAATTGTTGAGCTGGTTTTTAATCCAAAGGGCTTACGCACAGCAGCTTCCAGCGACATCATATTTACCTTCAGTAGTTGATGTGGACACGAGATTTTGCTTTTTACTCGTCCAGCTTCCCAGCTTTCCACCTAGAAGCTAACAGCCTCCAGTGTTACTTTTCCTATCAATTTTGCAACCTGCAAAATCACTATCCGAATAACCTATTAAGTCAAAACCTGAACCCTTACGGTACCAGAGACCCAAATTAGGAGTTTCATTCAGGTATTTGAATATGCATTTTACAACAATCAGATGGAATTCATTAAGTTCAGATTGATATCGTGCACAAAGACAAGTATAATACATGATATCTGGTCGACTTGCTATGAGATACAGCAGGGAGCCGATCATTCCTCTATAAACAGTAACGTTTACAGGATTTCCATTTGGATCCTTGTTTAGAGAGATATGAGGAGCCATTGGAGTTTTCATAGATGAGCTGTTGGATAGATCAAACTTTTCAGCATATCTCAGACATATTTACTTTGGCTGATAAATATACCTTTATCTGATTGCTTGATCTGGAGACCAAGAGAATAGGTTAGTTGTCCCATCATACTCATCTGATATTCTTTCTTCATGCGATCAGCGAACCGAAAACACAAAGAGGGATGAGTGAAACCAAATATAATATCATCGACATAAATTTGGACTAGAATGATATGACCTTTAACTTTCCTAAGAAATAAGGCCTGGTCAATCTTTCCATGGAAAAATTTCTCAAAGATGAGAAATGAGGAGAGGGTATCATACCAGGCACGAGGGGCCTATTTTAACCAGTAAAGAGCTTTATCTAAATGATAAATATGATTTGGATACTTAGGGTCAAGAATCCTTGGAGGTTGTTCAACATAAACTTCTTCTTGGAGTTTTCCATTAAGAAAAGCACTCTTTACATTCATTTGGTAGACTTTAAAGTCTTTATAGGTAGCAAAGGCTAGGAAGCGTGTCAATGGTACTGCAATCTTTGAGAAATACTGAATGAATTTATGGTAGTACCCTGCTAACCCCAAGAAACTACGGACTTCCTAAGGAGTTCTCGGTGCATCTCATTTCTCTACTGCTTCAATCTTAGAAGGATCAACCTTCACTTCTACTTCAGATATAACGTGACCTTGGACTTCTCTTAACCATAACTTACATTTGGACAATTTAGCATACAACTTTCTTTCTTCAAAAGTTCAAGGATCAAATGAAGATGCTCAGCATGCTCCTCTTTGGACTTTAAGTATATAAGAATATCATCGATAAACACAATAACAAATTTATCGAGATATTCATTACATACTGGTTCATTAGATCCACGAAAGCTGCAGGAGCATTGGTCAGGCCAAAAGACATAACCAAAAACTCATGATGTCCATACCGAGTTCGGAAGGCAGTCTTGGTAACATCCTCCTCTCTAACCTTTAACTTATGGTATCCTGACCGAAAATCGATATTTTAAAAATAACTGGCTACCACCATTTGATCAAATAGATCATCGATTCTTGGTAAAGGATACTTATTCTTAATGGTCAGTTTGTTCAATTCCCGATARTAAATGCACATTCGCATTAATCCATCTTTCTTCTTGACAAACAAAACCGGAGCACCCCAGGGTGAGGTACTTGGTCTTATGAAACCCTTGTCAAGAAGATCCTTTAACTAATTAACCAACTCTTTCAGCTCTGACGATGCAACCCGGTATGGTGCTCTTGCCACTGGCGCTGCCCCGGGTATAATCTATTCTTAATTTGATAGATCTATCTGGCGGTAGATCAGTCAAATCTTCTAGGAAGACTTCCAGATAATCACATACAACTAGAATCAACTCTTGTTTACTCTTTTCCTTCCTTGAATCTACCACGTAAGCCATATAACTCTGACATCCCTTCTAAACACACTTTCAGGCTTTCAGAACCGATAACAAGTTGGTATGGTGATCCTGCCGATCACCATAAGTATCAATCAGTCCCTTCCCTGGTAGATCAATACTGATCATCTTCCTGTTGCAAAAAATACTAGCCTGATTCTCTGCTTAACAGTCCATTCCCACCATAATGTCGAATTCTTTCATCGGCATAGGGAAAAGTCGGATCGATAGCCCACACCCCTCAATATCAATCACATAATTATTGAATACATATACAAAAAATTCTTGACTAATAGCAGTATTAACTACTAATATATTGTCAAGTGGCACAGAGGTCATACATGCAGTTTCAGCAAATAAGGGTGATATGAACAAAAAGTTCGCACCCGAATCAAATAGCACCTTAGCAGTCATGGAATTGACAAGAAAGGTACCTGTTACCACATCTGGGGTTGCTTCAGCCTCATTTTTCGTCATTAGGAACGATCGGCCCCGTACCCCACTCTGGCCTCTTCTCGCTGCACTAGGCCTTCCACATTACTTGGAGCATTTCCTCCCATTGTCAAACGAAGAGCCCTTAATTGTGGACAGTTCGGTCGAATATGGTCAAGTGAATTGCACTGAAAACACCTTTTGGGTGTAGTGCAATATCTTGACAAATGTCCTGCCTCACCACATCGATAACATCTTTTCGGCTCAGGTTGACAATTCCCTTGATGCACCTGTTGACACCACTGACAAGTTCTAACAGGTGACGGCTGAGAAAGGCGATTGTCTGATTTAATGAATTTGGGTCTTCGAAAACTAACTGAAGACCCTTCCCATTTTCTTTTCTCTACTACTTTCTCTTCACCTTGCTGATATAAAGCATTAGATTTTAGCATAAATACTGCAAATTTGACCTTATCTTCTTCAGAACACCTACTGGTGTAAAATAGTGATTCAATTTATTTTATCCAACACATTGCTGTCAAAGATTCCTCTCTTTTTTCAGACTCGGGGCGGGAGATCCTCTCATATCTTCATGATCGACTAGCCATCTGTAGATATTTTAGTATTAAGTATCACGTGTTCATATTCCCAAATATAATAAGGTATCCGAGTATAGGTACATACCTGTAAATTCATAATTACATTGGTCATTTGTAATTCGAATTCACCTTACATACTGCCCTTTTTAACCCATTATATTTTATTCCCATTGATACTAACTATGTCCAGGACACTTAATATGCAAATGACAGTTTAAGTCTAGGAATCATGCTTTGAATACCTAAATCCCTTAAACTAAGGCTCTGATACCACTCTGTAACACCCCCAAACACCACATTTGCATACAACACATATTTCATTACAACGAAATTTAGTTTACACCACAATGGTCCCACTAGTACATGGATTCTTATATGTACAAAATCTACATATGAAAATTTTCAAAATAAAATCCTGTACTATCACATGTATAACAACATGTATCGTCCCAGGCATTTCCATAGTACGGTACCCAAATTAGACCTTGAAAGCACAAAAGTTCTTTATCATTCTTATCCAAGGTAGAAATCAATTTACCCAACAGTTCATTTCTAAAATTATCTTCTTTGACAGCTTTTCTTTGACATTTTGCAATCTCACTGTGAAGATCTAACAACAAATTCATTCTCATAGCTACAGCCCTGATCATACCACTCTTTTCCTTTCTCCTCAAAGCATCTACTACCACATTAGCTTTCCCCGGATGGTAAAGAATTTCACAGTCATAATCGTTAACTAATTCGATCCATCTTCGTTGTTGCATGTTTAATTCTTTTTGATTGAATAAATGGTGGAGACTTTTATGATTTGTGAAGATCTAACATTTAGTCCCCACAAAGTAATGCCTCCAAATCTTCAGAGCAAAAAACTATGGTTGCAAGCTCCATGTCATGTATTGGATACTGTTTCTCATGATCCTTCAGCTGTCTGGATGCATACGGAATTAATTTCCCCCTCTACATCAAAACACAATCCAAATCCAGCTTCAAAGCATCATTGTAGACCATGAAATCTTCTGATCCCTCTACCAAAGACAGAACTGGAGCACTGTATAGACGATCTTTCAACAACTGAAAAGTCTTCTGTTGATCTTCTTCCCACTGAAACTTAACATTTTTCCGTGTCAACTTCATCAATGGCACTGCAATCTTGGAGAAATCCTGGATGAATTTCCGATAGTAACATGCTAACCTCAAGAAACTACGGACTTCAAAACGAGTTCTCAGTGCATCTCATTTCTTTATTGCTTCGATCTTAGCAGGATCAACTTCACTCTTGCTTCAGATATGACGTGACCCAGAAATTGAACTTCTCTTAACCAGAACTCACATTTAGATAATTTGGCATACAACTTTTCTTTCTTCAAAAGTTCAAGGATCACACGAAGATGCTCAGCATGCTCTTCTTCTGATTTCGAGTATATAAAAATATCATCGATAAACACAATAACGAATTTATCGAGATATTCACTACATACGCGGTTCATTAGATTCGTGAAAGCTGCAAGAGCATTGGGTAAACCAAAAGGCATAACCAAGAACTCCTGATGTCTATACCGAGTTCGGAAAGCAGTCTTGGCAACATTCTCTTCTCTGACTTTTAACTGATGATATCTCGACCGTAAATCGATCTTTGAAAAGTAACTGGCTCCCACCAATTGATCAAATAGATCATCGATTCTTAGTAGTGGATACTGTTGATGCTCAATCTCATTAATTTGTTGATAATCCTTTTTACCTTATACGAAGTATTATTGTTTCTGTCTTTCAGTTCCAGCGATCATCACTGAGTCTGTTCAGTGATCGCTGAGACATGTAATGTAAATCCATCAGCAACAACAATACTTCAAGAAAACAAAACTTACACCAAAGAACCTTCAACGAAAGTCGAAAATTGAAACTGAAGATGAGAGACGAGTGCGTTCATGATCTGAAGCGGCATTCAGTGATTACAACCTGGTCAACATATGTGTGAATACTGCCCAAGCCTCAGCGAATGCTGAAGAGACCTTCAGGGTTATTCCAACATTCAGGCGAACAAAAGAAGCTTGTTATGCAACATTTTTTTGTCTTGTCCTTCCACACATAAAGGACAAACCCATACCTTTTCGATAGTATAGTACGGTACAGAACCGATTAGTTGACTCTACTACCCACCAACTCCATGAAAGGATGTCTGCTCATGAATAGGCTTCTGTACTATTCATTGTAGCGAAGGACAGACTTTTCTCTAAAAGCTTGACACGTGTTCAAACCCTATTGCATTGCATTAAATGTGCATTTAATGCAATGGGTATAAATAAATGTGTGCTATCTCCATGCAGAGATACCCTAATCCTTACGTGCATACATGAAAGAACACGCACACATCTAAGAACACTTTCGCTTATCTTCAAAGCAAGTTAGAATCCTTTCTCAAGTATTTTAAATAGTTCTTACCCAGAAAGAACTATTTTTCTTCTTAGTCTTAAACAGCAAATCTTTTCTCTTTACTAAGATCATTTGTGTGTAACTTAGATTGTTTAGATAAGTTATCTTTACCTTATCTTATTATGCATACAATCTTGTAAAATCTGTATTGATCCTTCTTTATCAATATATATTTTAAATTTGAAAAGTTTACTCTATTTGTATTCATCACCCACCTTCTACAAATTGTTTCTAAATATCTTGTAGACCCTAACAGGACCAAAAGATACTTATTCTTAATTCTCAATTTATTCATTTCCCAATAATCAATGCACATCCATATTGATCCATCTTTCTTCTTGACAAACAGAACCGGAGCACCCCAGGGTAAGGCACTTGGTCTGATGAAACCCTTGTCAAGAAGATCCTTCAATTGATTAACCAAGTCTTTTAGTTCTGACGGTGCTAGCCGGTACGATGCTCTTGCCACTGGCGCTGCCCCGCGAAGACTTCTGGATAGTCACTTACTACTGGAATCGACTCTTGCTTACCCTTTTCCTTCCTTGATTCTACTACATAAGCCAAATAACTATGACATCTTTTCCGAACACACTTTCGATATTTCAGAACTGATAATAAGTTGGTATGGTGATCCTGCCGATCACCATAAATAACAATTGGTCCTTACCCTAGTAGATCAATACTGATCATTTCCTTATTACACATCATACTAGCCCGATTTTCGGCTAACCAATCCATTCCCACCACAACGTCGAATTCTTTCATCAGCATAGGGAACAGTCGGATTGGCAGCCTACACCCCTCAATTTCAATTATGCAGTTATTGAAAATATAAGCATCAGATTCTCGACTATTAGCAGTGTCAACTACTAATATATTGTTAAGTAGCACAGAAGTTATGCATGCAATTTCAGCAAATAAGGGTAATACGAATGAAAAGTTCGCACCCAAATCAAACAACACCTTAGCAGATATAGAATTGACAAGAAAGGTATATGTTACCACATTTGGCGTTGTTTCATCTTCATTCTTTGTCATTTGAAATGATCGGCCCCGCGCCCCACTCTGGCCTCCTTTTGGTGCAGTAGGGCTTCCCCGAGCACTTGGGGTATTTCCTCCCATTGTTAAACGAGGAACCTTTAATCGTGGACAGTTCGGCCGAATATGATCAGGTGAATTTCACTGAAAAGACCTTTTAGGTATGGTGCAATCCTTTAAGAGATGACCTGCCTCGCCGCATCGATAACATCTCTTCGGTTCTGATTGACAGTTTTCCTAGTGCACCTGACAAGTGGTTGTTGAGAAGGGCGATTATCTGACTTTTATAAATTTGGGTCTTCGAAAACTTGCTGAAGACTCCTCACATTTTCATTTCTCTACCACTTTCTTTTCACCCTGCTGATTCTTATTTCTTTCCGTAACCTCGGCAACATTTACAGCTAGAGAGAAGGTACCAGGGTCCATAACAATCACAAACTCCCAAATACACCTTTCCACCTTTCGGGATTCAGAAGAAACGTAATGCTCTGTGAAACGGGAATACTCGATAAACTTTTCTGTATAATCCCGTACAGACCTGTTTCCTTGCTCCAGTTTCAGAAAATCTTCTTTTATTTATCTTACTGCAGTCTTAGGACAGAATTATGTTTTGAATCTGATTACAAATTCTTCCCAAGGCATTGTTAGCAGAATGTTTGGTTGAGCTATTGATTCCACATCTCACCAGTATAAAGCGTTAGACTTCAGCATAGAAACTGCAAATCTAACTTTATCCTCCTTAGAACACCTACTGGTGTTAAACACTGATTAAATTTCTTTTATCCAGCACATCGTCTTTACTGGATCTCTCTTTCCCGAAAACGTTGGAGGTTTGCATGTTAGAAATATTTTTATATCCCCTTCCCTGTTATTACTGCCTGCTGATGGAGCTAGAGGATTAATTCTTACTCGTTTAGTTTCTACTCTGCCTGGCAAACGCATGATGGATACCAGAGTCTCTCTCGGTTTGCCTATTTCTTCAGCTAGCACATCCCTGATTAGGAATTCTGGTTGAGACCCACGCTCCTGATTAACATTCCCTGAAATAGATTTCGCTTGATCAGGACGAACCTCAGTCTAAATTCTCCCTTGAACCTGACTCCTTCCCCGACCTCTACCCCTGGTTCTTCCCCTGCCTCGTCTCATAGAAATATCAGTTGGGGGATTAACAAGAGATTCTTCTCTTTCTTCATAATCGGAGTGGGCGATCCTCTCATATCTTCTTGATAGACTAGCCATCTGCAGATATTTTAGTATTAAATATCACATATTCACATTCCCAAATATAATGAAATGTTCAAGTTCAGATATGTACCTGTAAATTCATAATTACATTGGCCAGATGTAATTCGAATCTACCTCACACACTGTTCTCTTAACCCATCATATTTATTCTCAGTGATACTATCTATGTCTAGTACCCTTAATATGCAAATAATAGTTTAAGTCTAGGCATCATGCTTTGAATACCTAAATCCCTTAAACTCAGGCTCTGACACCACCTTCTGTAACACCCCAAACTCCACATTTGCATATAACACATATTTCATTTCAATGAAATATAATTTACACCACATAGGTCCCACTAGTACAAGAATTCTTATACGTACAAAATTTACATATGAAAAATTCCAAAATAAAATCCCTGCATTAATACATGTATAACATGTACCTTCAAAATGTACTATCATCAGGTTGCTCTTCAAAAGAAGGTAACATATAGGGAATTAATTACATTTTCCCTTTCCCGTTATTATCCCTTAACTCCGTGATTCCTACAATGCATATTTTTTAAACACAAAATGAGGGTTAGACTAGAAGGTCTAGTGAGGAAATCCCTTCTTTGCAAATGCAGGGTGATGAACACCAAAATCTGATGAAATATCTTTTACAAAGAAGTAATTGCATTTCAGCTAAAGAGTGTAATGTGATATGATGATCAAAATATGTGACCAATAGTTTGCTTCAAGACATAATCCAAATTCACCTCTTTAAAACCCAGAGTTAAAATAGAACTCTAATTTTAACGGGCCAGAGCCCCTCTGGCTCAACGGGCCAGAGCCCCTCTGGTTCCACAGACCAGAGTTCTTCTGCCTTTACCAACCAGAGCCTCTGGTTTTACTAACCAGGGCCTCTGTATCTAAGTGAACAATAACCAACCAGAGATCCTCTGAACCAAATAAAACCTCTGGTCCAAAAGAGTATATCTTAATTTTAAAAAATAAAATTATGATATAGAACTAAGATAACAGAGCATCTGTATGAAACATACAGAGCCTTTGGTTTATAAAATATCCCAAAGTATTTAAAGACTTTTCACATAACCAGAGGTCCTCTGGTCTTTGTATAAGACCAACCAAAACCCCTTTGTATGTACTAAAACTTTGATAGAAAAACTTAGGCAATGAAAGCCTCTGATGACAAATCATTTTCTCCTTCTCAATAACATCTAAATTATTATTTCTAAAAAGAACAATATCTCTAATTCACCAAGTCACAAAGAAATGTTGATTTAGAGTTATTGTATCTAATTAGTGATAATAACAAGTGTTATAATAATATCCACATCTAACAATGCCTCCCTTATTCCATGGTACACCTCTCCTTGATATGCTACCCTTATTCCTTCTGTAAAACAGGGCTACTTGTCAGAACAGAAAAAATTCACCACGTCTCGAAGTACCCATCTCCCAGTTTCAAGCTAGAACAGACAAATGTCACCACGTCTGGGGGAACTACCTCTTAAAACAAGTTTCATTTCAGAACAGACAAAAGTCACCACGTCTGGAAGAAACATTTCTCAAAACATAGTTTCATACCAAAACAGACTTATGTCACCATGCTTGGTAGAATCATTTCCCAAAATACAGTTTCATACCAAAACAAACTTACATCACCATGTTTGGTAGAAAGATTATCTTTTTCACTTTAAAAAGATATAAAATACCCCTTTTCATAATAATAATAATTTAAAACCCAAATAATTGTTAAATTGTGAAAATCCCATTAATTCAAATTCAACACTTAAGCTTGTACGGATAATGTGTATCCAGACAAGCTATTCGGCCAACACATGTCCAGACAAGCTTAGTCGAACTCCATATACAATCGACATATTTTAAACAATAATCACCCTATGTGAATACCTCCCTTATCCGAACAATAATTTTCTAATATCAATAAACCCTTAACCCGGTCAACACTATATTTGTACAAAAACAATTGGTTAAACATAAAATTCTTAATCCGGATAACCCTTGACCAGATATACCCTTATTGGAGAAAGAGTGTTCGGGACGATCATCCTCCGGTCAATACTTTAGCTGGACTTTGCCTTATCCGAACAATACAGTAACTGGATACCTTCTAATCCGGTAAACATTATACCCGGTGAAGTATCTTAGTCCGGTCATAGGATGAATTCAAGAACATATGCAACATTGTCAATGTAATACTAACACCAAGATAATAACCAGTATCAAATCGTATTGCAAAGGATGTTTTGAAAATACTCACCTTATGTTGATTCAGATTTAGAAGATGAGAATACTAAATATGAATCCAAATCTTTAGCTTTCTAGATTAAGTAAAATCCACAGAACCCTCTTTCTCACTCAAAATTCCCAAAACGGCAAGAGTTTGCCTCATACCCAAATCAACTTATTTATATCTTTCTATAAAAGAAAGGCGGTCACCTACACCCTTCTTATGCATGCATGTATAAAACCTACATACATAACTTATGCATGTAATAAATTCATGCACACACACAATCACATCACATGCATATATATATATATATATACATATAACATATAAACATATGCATCCACATATTAAAATCATGCATATATTCCCATGCAGGAAAATACACATACTCACATATTAGATTCATGTAAGCATGTATCTACATAATCAATTAATCACATATTCATATATTCATGCAATCATATATCAAATAATCACATAATAAATACCTCAGGTGATAACCAGAACTCGGTTATCACAACATTACACAAAGGTTGATGTGAGAAGCACAAGAATACTATAACGATGCGGGAATACTATTGTTATAAGTTCCAGATTCGTTAGAATGAGAATGTACTTCTATTGGGGGGAAGGTTGTTACAATAGTTCGTGGTAGATATCTACATCAAGATTGAGACTTCACGTTTGGATTTTTGTCAGAAAAACAAAGCCAAAATAAGAGTAGTTTTGTACCAAGGTATTGTGGATTGCGTGAACGCCGGTGAGGTGATACCAAGTAGAATCGAACAACGGGTTGTGTTTCCTGTAAGTTTCATCGGAGGACCTCGTGATATGCGGTGATAATTTCTTGATGCCATGACTTTAGTTTAAGATGATGGGAAGCCCGATATATTTCTTACAATGAAGTACAATTCAAAGTAGCCTGAAATCCTTAGAGAGCTATTGCCCGGTCAGACCGCACCTAATCGGCCAGACCTTGTTGCAAGAGTTTTTCATGCCAAACTAGAATATATGAAAGACCAACTCTTCAAAAAGCACATCCTTGGAAAGTTGGGGCATATGTTTATGTCATCGAGTTTCAGAAGCGTGTTTTGCCGTATGCACATTTCCTTCTGCTAATGACACCCGAACACAAAATGACCAATCCAAATCATTACGGCAAGAGTGTGTGTGCTAAAATTTCGGACCCAAAAAGGTATCCCCAAATGCACGAACTGGTTGTCCAACACATGATGCATGGTCCTTGTGCTCATTTACAATCGTCCAATCCTTGTATGCAAGGTGAGCCAAAAAAATATCGTTTTAGATATCCTAAATAGTTCAACGACAAGACGATACAGGCTGAGGACTCATATCCATTATATCAACGGAGAAATAGTGGAATAAATGTGAATGTATGAGGCAATATCCTGGATAATAGATGGGTGGTCTCGTATAAGCCGTAGCTGTTAATGATGTTCAATCGTCATATCAATGTTAAGGCATGCTCGAGTAAAACAACTGTGAAGTATATATTTAAGTATGGTTACAAGGGTCATGATAAACAAGTTGTTCATATTGATTCAGAGGAAAAAAAGGGTCGTTATTAACGAAATTAGAAGGTTCCAAGATGCACGTTATGTCTTCTTGGGTCGTTGACCAGCATCTTCCTAAATCGAAACGTGGCGATGGTTGTTATGCTATAAAGAAATAAGTTGCGCCTTCTTCACCAGCAACTGCTTTTGGCGTAGTGGTAAGCGCTTGGATCCTAACATGTGGTATCAGAGCAGGTCACCGGTTTGAATCCCATGAAGTTCATAATAATGCCAAAGGCATGTTGTGCAGCCCTTGACTTCTAGCGAAGATCTTGTTAGTGTTGGCAGATGCTGGGGGGAATGTTGGGTCGTTGACCAGCATCTTCCTAAATCGAAATGTGGCCCTGGCTGCTATGCTATAAGGAAATAAGTTGTGCCTTCTCCACCAACAATTGCTTTTGGCATAGTGGTAAGCGCTTGGATCCTAACATGTCTCCCCTCCCGAGTCGATATGGCGAATTTTTAGCTTCACACTTTCTCAAATGCACCCTTATGTGATGGCGTTGTAACTCTAACCCTCTAACAAACAGATGGTTAGGTTTAGAGATGACGATATAATGATAAATATTGTTGATAGAGAGAGAGAAGCAAACAACGTTGACTGCATTTTTTGGTAGAAATAGAACCGACATGAGTGCAAAACAATATTTGTACAAAGATTTTCCAAAACACTACACGTGGAATTGGAGCTCATGTCGATGGTTCCCCGACAATGAGGATCAATGAAAGTTCGATTGGTGTCTGCAAATCCAGCTAAAGGAGAGCGGTTTTACTTACGCCTACTTTTGTCTCATATTACTGGGCCTACTTGCTTTGAAGATCTATACAGTTTCAACGGCTTATTGCACCCTACATTTCGTAAAGCATCTCTTGAGAGGTTTAATATAGAACGATGACAATTTATCCAAATGTCTTGCAGAGGCCTCCTTATTTCAATTTCTGGTTGCTCTTAGGAGGTTATTTGTCACGATGTTGATTTATTGTGAGCCATGATATGTTCTCAAGTTATGGGATGACCATTATGATTCACTTTTTTAAGATTATATGCGACAATGTGAAAGTACTAATTGAGTCTGTAATATGGTTCTAATTGATATCCTCGTTTTTCTACAATCTATGGGTAAGAGTCTTGATGATTTCGATCTTCCAATGGTAGATTCAAATGTCAATTTTCAATCTGAAGAATTCCGTGAGGTACAATAGGAAGGCTCTATAGTCGTGGAAGATGAACACTTGCATCCCCAATACTCTTTCAATTCCAACCAGAAATATGCATATGATGAGATCATGAGGCACGTAGACGATGATTGTCCAGGAGTGTTCTTTATAGATGGTCCGGGTGGAACCGGGAAGACATTTTTGTACAAAGCTTTGCTTGCCAACATCCGTTCACGTGGTCTTATTGCTCTCACAACCGCTTCATTTGGTGTTGCTACCAATAATATGCCTGGAGGGAGAACAACTCACTCTAGATTCAAAATTCCTCTCAACCTTGATAATAACTCAATGTGCAACATAAAAAACAAAGTGGGGCTGCTCAATTGATTCGAGATGCAAAAATAATCATTTGGGATAAAGCGTCGATGGCAAACAGGCAAGCAGTGGAGGCGTTTGATCGAATAATGCAAGACATCATAGGGGTGGCACTCCCATTCGGCGGAAAGATAATGGTTTTGAGGGTGATTTTATACAACTATTACCGGTCGTTAGGCGTGGAATCCAGGCACAAATTGCAGATTCTAGCTTAGAGATGTCACCTCTTTGGCAATGATTTAAAAGATACGGTTAACGCTCAATATGAGAGCACACACTGATCCGCGATTTTCAGAATTTTTATTAAAAGTCGGTGATGGAGATGAAGATGTGGTGGACGAAAGCTTTTTTCGCATACTGGATGACATGACCATTCCCTATACTGATAAAGGTAAGTCAAAAGATGCGTTGATTGACGCAATCTTTCCATCTCTGCAAATCAACGAAGCTGATTCGGATTATATCATTTTGAGAGTGATATTATCAACTAAAAATGAGAATATCGATGAGATTAATGATCAGTTGATCGACAAGTTTTCTGGAGATGAAAAAATATACTACAGCTTCAACGAAGCAGAAGATGATAAGAATAACATATATCCGATGGAGTTCTTAAACTCTTTAATTGTTAGTGGTTTGCCTCCTCATTACCTGCGTCTCAAGATTGGATGCCCAATAATACTGTTATGAAATATCGATCCCTCCAATGGATTATGTAATGGCAGTAGATTGATATGCAGAGGCTTTCAACAGAACGTCATCGATGCAGAAATAATTGTTGGTCAACATGTTGGAAAGAGAGTATTTCTACCGAGAATTCCCTTGTGTTTGTCTGAACACAACATGTTCCCATTTAAGCTAAAGAGAAAACAGTTTTCAATTCGGTTTAGCTTTTCTATGACAATTAATAAAGTTAAAGGTCAAACAATTCCGAATGTAAGTGTTTATCTATCGAAATCAGTATTCTCACACGGGCAACTTTACATGGCGTTGTCTAGAGGGATATCACGGGGCAATACGAAGGTGTTAGTGAAGCCTGTTAAAATATTCAATCGTGCCGGAGTCTACACCTCAAACGTCGTCTATCAAGAAGTTTTACGTGATAAATAAGGTATAATCAACAATTATATTATTACACATTTGGTACCATATGTTTCTATTAAAATCATTGTGTTGTTTTTTGCAGGATATATTTACGGATGAGTGCATCACGAAAACTAAATAGTTTGGATATACGGATGAATATTATTTACAAATGATTGTATTTCTTCGTTTAGTCAAGAATTACAAGTTTTGCAATGAGCTCTGAGTATATGGGTTTAGAAACCCAATACGTTGCAATTATTTTTTCATTCGATCTTGTTAATACACCGTATTAACCTTCAACTTATATATTAGTTGACTTGCAAATTAATCACACAAACTCATGATTCAAGGCCAAACTAATGTTTCTGAATTATGATTCACCCACAGTGCTCGCGTGGGTATGCCACTAGTATATATATATATATATATATATATATATATATATA
>NC_037531.1:5790860-5810414 GCF_001531365.2 Cynara cardunculus var. scolymus
CACCAATTTCACCATGTATGAAATCGGTTTCATCATGCGCCCATTTCATAATCATTTTTCACTTACTCCATGCACCAATTTCACCATGTATGAAACCGGTTTCATCATGCACCCATTTCATAATCATTTTTCACTTACTCCATGCACCAATTTCACCATGTATGAAACCGGTTTCATGAATATTTTTTTCTATTACTGATTTCATGGATTTATTAATCTAATAACTTACGATTTTCATGAATCTTGGCAATAATAAATCGAGACACAATATAATAAAATCCAATTTTTAATATTATAATTTAATTAAATATTTAAATGTTACCATTTATAAAATTTCCTTTATTATGTTATCTTAATTAAGATTTATTAATAACTTCCATATTTAATAGAAAACAATGCAAATTACCAATATACCCTTAATGATTAAATTTAATTAAAAAATAGATTTTTCCTATTGGTCGAAATTAGTTTACACGGTTTCTAAGAATTGCATGGTTTTCATTTGAACGTGCCTCTCTCTCTCTCTCTCTATATATATATATATATATATAGAGAGAGAGAGAGAGAGATAGAGAGTTTGTTTCAAATATAACCCATCATATTTGTACAACCAATGCAACCTAATAAATTGAGATATTTATGGAAATGATGAGAATTCATTTATTATGATTTGAATATTTATGAAAGATGAATATGGTTCATTAATTATGATCAATACTTTATATTAGGAAACAATTAAAACTTCTATGAAATCGCATATTAATCAAATGAAATAGACAGTTGAGATTGGGTTGTATTGGTTGCACAAATGTCAAGGGTTGTATAATAACCAACCACTATATATATATATATAGAGAGAGAGAGAGAGGCTTAATCAAATGAGAACTGTTTGTTTGTGGTAATTGTGAGATCCAACCTCAACCAACCATTTTAATATATTAATTATTCTTTTTAAATTAATGTAAAAGGGCATGTTAGTAAATTACTAAATTTAGATTAAATATTTATTTATTAATTTCATACGTTTCAAACTTCCAATTAATTTTAATTTTACATTCTTAAATTATCACATGAAACCACAATCTTTTTTTACCACAATGTAACACAACATCTTGTGTTACCTAATACACTATTGATATTGTAACAACTTATCCCGCATCAGTAACTATTAGAATTTGTAGCCCCTTATGACTTATGAGTTATTGGTTGTAGGCTACCAAAGAATTCTCACCATGGGTTTAGTGATTTGGAGGTTGTGTTGTATGGTTTGCAATCATAGAATTCTCACCATGGGCTTAGGGTTTGGGTAGCACATGAAACCACAATGTAACACAACATGTTCAACCAAAGCCTACAAATTGTTTTCCACCTCTTCTCGCACAACCAACAAGATCTTTTGTACTTTTTGTTTTGATTTCATGAAATGCAATTTTAGAAGATTAAAGGATTTCTAGGGCGATCAAAATAGTCTCATTAAATTAAAAAAATTGACCATTTTGCTTTTATTTACATACTCACATTAAATGTTGGAGAGTTATTTTTGGAATTTAAGTAATTAATTTTTCTTTTATTTTCAACCATTGATTATTAATTGGTGTGGTTGATATTGGATCTTACGGTTACCACAAACAACTCAGTTCTTCCTTGAATGAGCCCCTATATATATATATATATATATATATATATATATATCTGTGTGTGTGTGTGCGCGCACGCACGTGCATGCAAAGAATGATGTGGCATATTCTTAGAGTAGGATTTGTCTAAAAGAACTTTCTCATTGTTTTGAGTTTTTAAAATATTAAATAAGTTAAAGATTATTATACCCATAAATAAAAAATATGTATTTCATTATAAGAAGGCTAATTTGGTAATTTCATTTTTAATTAAATTACCTTAACTTTTAATCTACCTAACTCTTAGAGACATTTATTATATTCTTTTCATATTTCCCCTTTGTGAAAGAGTTATTTCTTTAAAAAAAATTCTCAAATTTTTAGATTTTTAAAATATTTTTGTTGGTTATGTTGATTGTCTTTCATTAAGTCATAACTTTGACTTTCCGTTTTTCTATTCCGTTTTTCTATTCCATCTATATATTATATCTCATTTAACGTTTTTTTCTTTTGTTTTACCGAATCCTCCATCATATACAAATCATACATTCGAATGTCTAATCGAATGGAAGCTACATTTTTATGGTTTATTTTATGTTTTGTTGTGAGTTATTTGTTGTTATTGATGTGTGTTGGGTTTTGTTTTTGCAGATTTTTTTATCGTTATTCTTTCTCCATAAAGTCTATGTAAGAATTGTTACATTTTTTATGATATCTCTGTGTTATATTTTGTTGATGAGTGTTTTTTATTTCATGTTATTATATTTTTCTTAATTATTGTTACATTAGTCTTTCTGTGCGTTATATAGTTTTTTTTACAGAACTTTGTTATTATACATGCTCGAATGTTATTCTTCCATGATTTTTTTCTAGGCTAACAATTATTACATTTTATTTTAAGATTTATGTAGGTTATATGATGTTGATCAATGTTTTTTTTTCAAAAAAAAAAATTCCCTGTTATTATATTTTATTCACTGCGATTTTTCATCCCTCATTTTTTGCAGAAGTTATTTATGTTATGTATGTGTATTCTTTATATGAGTCTTTTTTATTTTGCCTAGTTTTGTTTTGCTAATATTGTTGTAGCTACTCAAGTTTTATTTTTTGTTTACCGACAATAATCAGAATATGATCAAGTATGACTAATGTGGAGCTTTTCTATTATGGATTTCCTTCTCCATCTTTTATATTTATACAGTTTCTCAATTTGTACTTTTATCTCATTTTCTGTATTTGTGGTCATTTATGAAAACCAATATTATTATTACATGTAAGTCTTTCATTTGAATTTAATTTTTAAATTCGCTTAATGATTACCAATATATGCTTTTAGTGTTTCATTTAAACAATCAAAGTTTTACGAGAACGTAAATTGGTTAATATTTTTTGGAGTTTGTTTTTTTGACCTTAAATGATTTTGAATCACGTTCAAAACTAGATTGATTCATTTTGTGAATTTACTTTTTTGCATCATACAACTTAATAGTTCCAACATTTTTTTGCTTCAATCTTTAGATTGATACCTGTAAAAAAATGTATCAAAGACAATCAATTTAAAAAATGAAGCTGATGAATCACCTTTACAAATTAAAAGTGAAAAAACTACAGGTGTTTGACAATCTATGTAATGGTGTTCATGTGATACATGCATCAATGCAAATTTTGATCCAAACTACCAAAAAGGTAAAAAAATCAGTTAAATGTTGATGAAGAATAATAAAATATTAGAAGCAAAGAAATCAGTGAGTAAACCAAAAAGGAGCTATATTCTTGATAAAAAAAATCTTAGAATGTAAAGACTTCTACGTTTTTTTTTTTATATAAAAAAAAGTAATAATGGTGATAAATATAAATACTTTATTAGATTTAATCATATGTTGTCGTTTTTTTAAAAGATGATTATAATTTTTAAAAATAAATCATATTATTTGGTTTTTAATATGAAGATTATTTAACTTAACTATTTTAATAAAAATATAAATATTTGATAATGTGATATCTCTAAACACCACATTTGCATATAACATATATTTCATTTCAAAGAAATACAGTTTATACCATATTGGTCTCACTAGTACAAATATTCTTCTATGTACAAAATCAACATATGAAAAATTCCAAAATAAAATCCTCTAATAAAACATGTACAACATGTATCTTCAAAAGCAGAAAACGTATAGGGAAACATTTACATTTTCCTTTTTCCCTTATTATCCCTTGACCCCACAGTTCCTGCATTGCACATTTTTGAAACATAAAATAAGGGTTAAACCAAAAGGGTCTAGTGAGAAAATCTTTTTTTTACATATGCAGGGTGATGAACACCAAAATCTGATAAAATAACTTTTACACAGAAATATTTACAATTCAGCAAAATAATGTAATTCAACAAGATGATAAAAATGAGATCAACAGATTACTTCAACCCATGATTCAAATGCACCTGTCTGAAACACATAGCTCAAAATAAAACTCTCAACTTAACGGGCTAAAGCCCCTCTGGCTCAACAGACCAGAGCCCAATTGGTTCTACAGACCAGATCCCCCCCCCCTTTCTAGTTTAACGGACCAGAGCCCCCTCTGCCTTACCAGTCAGAGCCTATGTATCTAAATGAATAATGACCAACTAGAGGTCCTCTGGACCAAAAAAAATATTTGTTCCAAAAGAGCATAATATAAATTAAAAAGGATTTCTAAAATAGAATCAGAGCTCCTCTGACTCATACATTTTATTTATAGATATTTTTGAAGAAAAATAATTTTAAAAAATAAAACACAGAACTAAGATACAGAGCTTCTGTATGAGACATATACAAAGCCTTTGATTTATAAAATTCCCAAAGTATTTAAAACCCCATCTACATAACTAGAGGTCTTCTGGTCCTTGCTCAAAGACCAAACAGAGCCCCTCTTTATGTATAAAAAATACTAATAAAAACTTAGGCAATAAATGCCTCTGATGACAAACCATTTTCCCTTCTCAATAACATCTAAATTATTATTTCTAAAAAAACAATATTTCTAATTCATAAAATCACAAAGAAATGATGATTTAGAGTTATTGTATCTAATTAGTGATAATAACAAGAGCTATAGTAATATCCACATATGACAATCTATCCCTTATTCCATGGTACACCTCTCCTTTTAATGACACATTTATTCATTCATTAAAGCAGGGTTACTTGCCAGAACAAACATAAGTCACAATAACAAATTTAATACCCAAAATAATTGTTAAATTATAAAAATCTCGATATATAAAATTCAACACTTAACAATTGAATGGATAATGTATATCCGGATAGGCTATATGGACAACACATGTCCGGACAAGCTTGGCCGGATTCCATATCCGGACAACAATTTTTCAAAAGAAACCCCTTATCCAGTCACTTCTCTATCTATATAACCTTCATCAAATACACAATACCCAATCTAGACAACACTGTGTCCGGGTACAAATATTCTTCGGATAGCAAAGTGTCCGAGTATAAAGTCCCCATTGATCAAGTGACCGGTCAAACTCTTATCTGGTCAACCCTGTGTCTGGATTCTCACCATATCAGACAACACAGTAACCAGTAACAGACTTGGCTAAAACATTCTACCTCCTAATCCGGTTAACACAATGACCGGGCACTCCCAATACGGTCAACACTTTGACCGGTGAAAAAATCAGTCATTGAATATACTCAAGCACAAGATGTAATACTTTCAAAATATCATCAAATCAAAAAATATAACCAGTAGCAAAATGTATTGCACAGGATGGTTTGAAAAATACTCACTTTATGCAAAGATGATTGTAAATACGGATTCAAACTTTAGCTTCCCAAATATGCAAGCAACTCTCAGAATATTCTCTCAAAATTTCTCAAAATGACAAGAAGCTTGCTTGAGTCCCCAACCCACCTATTTATACTTTCCAATTATGGAAAGTCGGCTACACAAATATCCTTAATATATGCATGCATATTACCATATGATAGTCCCTAAATGTAATCAATCTTCTAATATCTTCAAGGATTCATGGCAGATCTAAGAAATCTTCAAGAACAATATTAGAAGGAGATAGATGAGAAAGAAAGTCAACAACAGTCAAAGCTTTATTTCTCTCACAATGATACGTATGAATTTTACAATTAGCTCTCTACTAGATTACAAAGACTAACACCCTATTTATAGGGTCAAACAACTAGTCAAATGTCAAAGTCAAACTTCTATAAGAAAAGTCAAACACGATGACTTTATACAATTATAGACAATAGTAACTTTCAAGACGAATACAATATTACACTGACTTTCAGTCCTAACATTCTCTCCCTTTGTATTCAGACTTGAAAGAATTTGCGCGCGTTGAATCTCGTTTGAACTTTGTCTCTTTAYGCTCTTTATGATTTCTTCAGAAATATCAAAAACAATCTTCACTTGAAATCTTTAGACAATTATATGTTGAGAAAGATCTTCTAATTCCCCCCCCCCCTCGAATATAGAACCGCGATGATCTTCTCTTTTGGACAATGTAGATCAGAAACAATAACAAACTTCAGAAACGATCTTCAGTAAACTGCTGTAAAATGAATCTTCACATTCAACATCTCTCAGTCTTTTTAGCATCGAAATAATCTTCGTAATCATCTCTAGTCGCACTTCTTTTGAGTCTTTTGCCAAATTTGAAGTTACTCCCCCTTGATCTTTACATCAGATTCCCTTTAAAATGTTTGAAAATGAATATTTCATTCATTATTACATACTCCCCCTTATGATGAAATGAGAATCATTCCATCATACACAAGAATGAATGAAATCCTCCGCGTAAGCCGTCAATTCATAAAGTAGTAACTAGATATTTGCAAATCCACTTATTTAATCTTTTCAGATTAAGGGAATGGGAAGGTAATAACCAATTTCAACATATGAAATTGTTTTCAATCTTATAAAAAAAATTGGCCTGTGAGTATAACAGATATACTCAGTACAACAGATGTACTGTATATATGAGACTTTTTTAGGCTCATCTCACCAGGTCTTCCATTCAATCATCGATAGCTTATAAATAGCATATCTATGAATGTTTTGGCAAATTAACATATAAAATGCAATCTGTGTAGTGTAGAAAGATAAAGCAACTGATACTTCTGTTTAGTCTCAAAAAGATAAATCGTGTGGACTACACAAATTTATCAGACTCAATTAGTGATCAAAAAGACTTGAAGGGAGGACATATATCCTTCTGATTCAATATCAACTTTCTTCGAATGAGAAATTGATAAATGATGATCTGTGTGCCCCAAGTGTTATTGAAACACTTATCTGTTGAGAGATAAATGAGTAGTTGGTGGGGTTGTGACAAGAATTGGCTGGGCTTTGCTTTTTTCAATATTAGTCTCGAAAGAATTGAGAACTAATAGATTGTGTGGTATGCCCGGATTTTAGAAATTTGGAACAAGATTTTTATGTTCTTTTAATTCTGACACAACTCTCGTCAATTCTTTTAGCTCACAACAACTACCCCTCTCTTTTTCATTTTAATCTCAGCACACAAACCCTTATGTATTTAATCTCACTCAGATATGGTTGTCCTCTTGGGTAGGTCTGTCGGTTCTGACATTCCATTGAGGTATTTCTAATAAGCACTCAGTCCCTCCTAAAATTTAGCGTTATGCACATTTGATCACAATGGTTGATCAAGAATATTATTGCAATGAAGTATAATGATCAGATAAAAATTGATCAAGAAATTTGATTTTAAGCACAATCAATAAAAGAATGATGCGACAACGATCAGATTATTCAGAATGCGAGAGAAATGAATGAAGATCTGTAAGAACAAGTTTACAGATTCTGATATTCAAAAAAAAATTATTGAATGTATATCAATCAAAGTAAAAAAAAATATCAGAAAACAAACTTTGAATACAAACGAGCGTATTATCACCGAAAATGATTTTTTTTATAAGAGACGTGATAATAACAGTTTCAAGAATAGCTGAAACAGGTATTGGAGTTATGTACGACGCGAAATTACACAAGTAAAATTTCAGGAAATATATGTTCAGAGAATGTACTCATTTCCAAAAATTTATTCACTTCTAGAAAACATTTATTTAAAAACTTCTAGAGACTCCCCCTAGAAAGTTGATTTCAGAAATGTTTCAGTTAAGCTCAAAAATTAAAAAGGAAACATTTTAAGCACGGGTTCTAAAATGAGTGTTTAGAAGCCTCACTCAGTAAAGCACGGGTCCTGAACTGAAAAGTTCAGAAGCCTTGTTTGGAATAAATTTCAACTCCCCCTGCATTGGTGTATCACTGAAATGATATTCTGATCATCACAAAATTGACACACCTGCAAAACCAGATTAAGTAGATTTTGGTACCCAAATGAATTTTGGTCCTATTATGTTAGTATCGAGTTGGGATATTTTGTAACTTCCAAACCATTTATTCTTATTAGATATATTCTTTTTAGCTCTGTGAACAGGATGATCAGGAATAAAATATAAACCGTACCAGTAATTGTGATCATACCTGTTCTTACTATTCGAATTGTTCTGATATCTGTTGTCTGTACTCCATCTGTTATAGATCTTCTTGTTCACAAAATCTGTTGATTTACATGTGGAGCACATGATCCTTTTCTTGCTAAGATTTATCAAGTCARAATCGGATCTCACAAAACAAGGAAGATTATTAGTAGCAACAGGAGTACGAGTTAAAACAGATTCAGATTTACTAACCCAAATGCTTTTAATCTTAGAAGAATAATTGGGTGATCCAATGACGTACCCTTGATAATACTGATTAGAAGAACAAGAATAATTCTTAGAAACCGTAGATTTAGGGCTGCTAGAATAACTGTTCGATTTGAGACAGTCATAAAAGTTGGTTTTACACTGAGAAGGAAAACCAGTTGAGCTTTTAGCACACAAAAAGTCTTTGACTTTTTGTAAAAGTTGGTCTCTTTCAACAGTAACTAAATCAAATTTAATTTTAAGTTCAGTTCTCATCTTCATCTCAGTTTCAAGGTCTGCCTTTAGATTAGAAAATTTGCTCGTAGTGTCCAGGAGTTTACCTTCTAACTCTTTCTGAAGCATTTCAAATTTTCTCTTTTGATTTATCAACTCTCATTTCTCTTCATCTGAGCTGCTCTTGTCATTCTCCGAGGTGATGTCAAGCCATTTTTTCTTATTTGCAAGCTCTTTAGCAATTGATGTATACTTCTTTGAAGTATTTCTTTTCTCAAGAGCAAATTGCTTCTTCTCTTCGTCTAAAGCCTTTTGCTTTAAATCAATGCTTTCAGACAATTTCTGTAATTGACTCTGACAGTCTTCGGAGATGTCTTTCTTTTCTTTATTATTCTTGGCTCGTTCCAAGATGATTAGCTGCTCAAAATCTGAGATTTGCTTTAACAGCATCTTTGCGTTCAGCTCGAGAGAGTTAATCTTATTTTCATTAGATTCACGTTCAAAATCAAATCTTTTCTCAACTTTAATAATCCTCTTCTTTTCTTTCTCCATATCTTTCCTTTCAGCATTTAAAACATTCTCAGCCTCTTAAACCTTTTCCTTTTCTAATTCCAATAATTTCTTTATCTCAATCAAATCATTCTCATATTTATGAATTTTCTCAGTGAAGTCCTCAGTCTCTGTATTTTTCCTCCTAGAAGAATTCCTCTCAATTTGCAGTTCAGATTTAGATTTATTAAGTTTATTGACTAAATCTTGTTTTATCTTATTGGAATTGCTTATCTCATCCTCTAATTTTTTTCTTGCTGAATCCAAAATTTTCTCAAGTTCGCTTATCTTCTACGAGGAACCTTCTTAGAATTTTCCCTCAAAGTTTTGTTCTGTCTTTGCAGATCCTTAATGAATTCCTTATCTGCATAATTTTCATGAAACATATTTATATATTTCTCCTTGTAGTCTTTAACACTCTTTTCCAATTCAGCAATCCTCTCTCTCAATTCTTTGTCCTCTCTCTCATATGAAACTGTCATTTAAAAAAAAATTGATCAGATATAGGATCTAATGCGATGAAATCAGATAAAATAAATCAAAAACAATTAAGCTCAAAAAGAAAAACAGAAAACACAAAACAAAAACAGATAAACAATGATCCAAAAATTAAAAGAAAACTGGTGTTTAACAGCAAGTGCAAAATTTTCATTATTGACAGCAGCAGCTCGCAAATCAGTCAAACATCCTGGTGGCAGATGTAAATAGAACCTGTCCTTATGATTCTGTTTACTATCAACAGCATAAGCCACCCTTTGTAGATGATCACTTCTCACCACCAACTGCTCCCACAACTTTTCCTTCTTTAAGACCAACATAACCAGTCTCCTTCTTTAAATCATGTGACCAGAAATCAATTGCCAAACAATTACAACAAAATTGTGTGACCCTGTCTTTTTGTAATCACAACAGCAATTACAACATCTGTTACAACAACTAAGACTACAAAACAGGATGTTAACCAAATCCAAAAACAGATAAAATGCAATTCTTTACAATATGTAAGAAAACAAAACTTTAGCTACCAATGGAACAAAAACATATGATTGCAATGAAAGTGATTCCTTAAAACTTCCCAAGTCTGGTCATATTATAAAGTTTACAGAATCACAACAGTGTGTTAATCATCACTCGCAGAAGGTTGATTCTGGAACTTCATCCAAGGTTGGCAAAATGCTTTCTGGTCTACAAAGGAATTCACAGTTCACTTTGATCATTGACTGTTAATCTGATGGTCTGAATGAAGAGTGCTTCTGTTATTTAGAACAAGTCAAAATCGATAGACTTCAAGTCAAAATTGAACAAGAAATCCAACCAGTTAAAGCAATAGCCTGCATATTCAACTTGGGTTTATTCTGCATTGTCTTTACACTGTCTCCAAATGTAAGTCCCAAACCCATTACAAATCCCATCTGTAATACTCGAGCTGCTGTTGCTGTTGTCTTCTCATAGTTCTTCTCAGCAAATGATGAAGCAATTATCGCCTGTCCAACAACTTATTAAGCGATAAAGTGTGAAATCAAGCAAGTCAATTTCTCAAATCCAAATCTGGTTGAGAAGCTTATGAGCGATAAACTAATCCGGATATTGTTGAGCGATTTAATGTCAACTCCGCTTAAAACCTGTGTGATGTTGACATTTGTGCGATTTAAAGTGTACCTCAGCTAGACAGTGTGCGTTTTACAAAAAAAATCTGATTGAGAGCACATTGGACAACTCACCAAATCAAACGATTTAAACAAAACCAAACACCGAATCAATCAATTTCTCTCAAAACAGGTGAACAGAAACTTCAAGTTAGGTTAAATCGAACAATGATGAACAACAAACCTGGTTAAGTTCTGTCTGATTTACCAATCTCCGGTCACTAGTCCGCTCAAAGGTTGTGCGAATTCGGACAGAATCCGCTCAAGAGATGTACGATTTAGACTTAGAAAAATCAGATGAAAGTTGAGTGATAAACTATCAAAAGTCTGATCAAGCTTTGTGCGACTTGCAATCTAAATCGTTCACAGCTGGGCGATTTACGACTTATCTGCTCACAACTCAAGATGTAGCAAACGATTTAGAGAAATCCTGGTAAGACATGAGCGATTTACACAATCTGGTTCCAAGTCTTTGTGCGATGAAGAGAAGAAATCGATGGAATACCTACGATTTAGAAAAATAAACAAGATGGGTTAAGCAGCGATTTAGAAGAGGACTTAGAGAGGTTGGGCTTTTGATCTACAAAAAGAATTTCTAAACCGGATGGACCTAATCTAAACCGGATAGGTCTAGTCCGGTTGGGCTGGACAAACACAAAATAAAAAAAAATAAAAAAAACTAAACAGGATCAAAAACACTGTTTTAAAAAAATATCAAGAACATAAAAAAAATTTAAAACACTAAATCAATCCAATCTTGAAATGAAATGATCAAATCACAAAAGTTTATGAATAACAAAAATTCACAGTGTAATTTTGCACAGTTTGATCATGATTTTAACACAAAAACACAAAATTTTAAAGAAATTTTGGATCAAATTCAAAGAAAAAATGAAGAACACGAAGAACATAAGATGAAGAACAAAAAAAATCCAGAAAATCTTCAAAATTGATTTCTTCTTCTGATTTCGTGCACAATCCAGTTTTGATACCAATTGATAGTCCCTAAATGTGATCAATCTTCAAATATCTTCAAGGATTCATGGCAGATCTAAGAAATCTTCAAGAACAATATTAGAAGGAGATAGATGAGAGAGAAAGTCAACAACAGTCAAAGCTTTATTTCTCTCACAATGATACATATGAATTTTACAATTAGCTCTCTACAAGATTACAAAGACTAACACCCTATTTATAGGGTCAAACAACTAGTCAAATGTCAAAGTCAAATTTCTATAAGAAAAGTCAAATACGATGACTTTATACAATTATAGACAATAGTAACTTTCAAGACGAATACAATATTACACTGACTTTTAGTCCTAACACCATATTACCACCCAATCCATGCATGTAATCACATTCCATATACATAATTCATGCATACACACATGATCATATTTTCATGCATATTTAAATACTTAGCATACAAACATATGCATCCACTTATTAAAATCATGTATAAAATCCTATGCATGAAAATACACATACTCACACATTAAACTTATGTAAGCATGTATCCACGTAATCAATTAATCACATAATAAATACCTCGGGTGATAACCAGGACCTGGTTATCACATTATCCACGCCTTAAAGGAATTCCATCCTGGAATTCCTTTAATCAAAAAGCCACGGATATTCGATTCTCATTTCAAACTCCAACTCCCAGGTTGCCTCAGAACCTTTGTGATAACGCCACTGAACTTTTACCAGACTGATTTCTTTATTCGCAGAATCTTGGTTTTCCGATCAGTTAATGCTTCTGGTGATTCCACAAAATTCATCTTATCATCTAGCCTGATTTCTGGTAGTGGCACTGCTAGACTCGGATCTGCCAAACACTTTCGCAGATTAGACACGTGGAAAGTGTTATGAATCGAACTAAGTTTCTCTGGTAGCTCCAACTGATACGCAACCATTCCGACTCACTTGCAAAATTCTGAATGGCCCGATGTATTTTGGACTGAGCTTACCTCTCTTACCGAATCTGACTACTCATTTCCATGGTGAGACTTTTAGCATCACATAATCTCCCACAAAGAATTCAATCAGCTTACGGTGCTATCAGCATAACTCTTCTGACAGTCTTCGGCTGTTTTGATCTTTTCTCTGATTTGCTCAATATTCTAAGTGACTTGAACAATTTATGGCCCTGTTAACTGTCTTTCACCCACTTCATTCCAACACAATGGTGTTCTACACTTACGGTCATACAGAACTTCATATGGTGTCACCTGAATGCTGGAGTGATAACTATTGTTGTAGGCAAATTCAATTAATGGTAGATGATCTTCCCACGATCCCCCGAAATCTATGACACAAGCCCTCAACATATCTTCAAGAGTCTCAATTGTTCTTTCACTCTGCCCGTCAGTCTATGGATGATACATCGTACTCAATCGAATCTGAGAACCCAAAGGTTTTTGAAAACTTCCCTGGAATTTGGATGTAAACCAACTATCTCTATCTGAAATGATAGACAATGGAAATCCATGTCTGGTCACAATCTCTTTAATATAAATCTTTGCTAATCTTTCTAACGGATAATTCTCTTTTATCAGAAGAAAGTGTGCAGATTTTGACAAACGATCCACAATAACCCATATGGCATCATACCCCTTTGGAGTTATAGGCAATTTCATAATGAAATCCATTGTGATATGATCTCATTTCCACACAGCAATTTCTAACGACTGAAGATTCCCATATGGTCTTTGATGTTCAGCTTTCACTTGCAAACATGTCAAACATCGCTCCACATACCTTGCTATGTCTTTCTTCAGTCCAGGCCACCAATAAAAGGGTTTTAAGTCTTTATACATATTATTGGTTCCAGGATGAATAGAATACCGGATGACTTTCGTCCAAGATAATTTCCTGGGTATTTCCATAGCACGATACCCATATCCTACCTTTAAAACACAAAAGTTCTTTATCATTCTTTTCCAAGGTAGAACTCGATTTACCTATCTGTTCATTTCTGATGTTACCTTCTTCGACAGCTTCCCCCTGACACTTTGCATTCTCACCGTAAAGATCTGGTAACACGTTCATTCTCATAACCACAGCCTTGATCGTACCACTTTTCTCTTTTCTGCTCAAAGCATCTACTACCAGATTAGCTTTCCCCGGATGGTAAAGAATTTCATAGTCATAATCATTTACCAGCTCGATCCATCGTCGTTGCCGCATGTTTAGTTCCTTTTGATTGAATAAATGTTGGAGAATTTTATGATCTATGAAGATCTGATACTTAGTCCCCAACAAATAGTGCCTCCAAATCTTTAGTGGAAAAACTACGGCTGCAAGCTCCATGTCATGAGTTGGATATTGTTTCTCATGATCTTTTAGCTGTCTGGATGCATAAGCAATTACTTTCCCCCTCTGCATCAGAACACAACCCAGCCCCAGCTTCGAAGCATCACTGTAGACTATGAAATCTTCTGATCCTTCTAGCAAACACAGAACTGGAGCGCTGCATAGACGATATTTCAATAACTGAAAAGCCTTCTGTTGATCTTCTTCTCACTGAAATTTAACATTTTTCCGTGTCAACTTCGTCAATGGCACTGCAATCTTGGAGAATTCCTAGATGAATTTCCGGTAGTACCCTGCTAACCCTAGGAAACTACGGACTTCCAAAGGAGTTCTCGGTGCCTCCCATTTTTCTACTGCTTCAATCTTAGCATGATCAACCTTTACTCTTGCTTCAGATATGACGTGACCCAGAAATTGAACTTCTCTTAACCAGAACTCACATTTGGACAATTTGGCATACAATTTTTCTTTCTTCAGAAGTTCAAGGATCATGTGAAGATGCTCAGTATGCTCTTCTTCAGATTTGGAGTATATAAGAATATCATTGATAAACACAATAACGAATTTATCGAGATATTCACAACATACTCGGTTCATTATATCCATGAAAGCTGCAGGAGCATTGGTTAGGCCAAAAGGCATAACCAAAAACTCATGATGTCTATACCGAGTTCGGAAAGTAGTCTTGGCAATATCATCTTCTCTGACTTTTAATTGATGGTATCCCGACCGTAAATAAATCTTTGAAAAGTAACTGGCTCCCACCAGTTGATCACCATAAATGACAATCGGTCCTTTCCTTGGTAGATCAATACTGCTCATTTTCTTGTTGCACAGAATACTAGCCCGATTCTCTGCTAACCAATCCATTCCCACCACAACATCAAACTCTTTCATCGGCATAGGGAAAAGTTGGATCGGCAGCCCACACCCCTCAATATCAATTACGCAACTATTAAACATATATATTACAGATTCTTAACTATTAGCAGTATCAACTACTAATATATTGTCAAGTGGCACAAAAGTCATGCATGCAATTTCAGCAAATAAGGGTGATACGAACGAAAAGTTCGCACCCAAATCAAACAGAACCTTAGCAGACAAGGAATTGACAAGAAAGGTACCTGTTACTACATCTGGCGTTGTTTCAGCCTCATTCTTCGTCATTTGGAATGATCGACCCCGTGCCTCACTATGGCCTCCTTTCAGTACACTAGGCCTTCCACGGTTACTTGGAGCATTTCCTTCCATTGTCAAACTAGGAGCCCTTAACTGTCGACAATTAGGCCGAATATGGTCAGGTGAGTTGCACTAAAAACATCTTTTGGGTGTAGCGCAATCCCTTGATAGATGTCCTGCCTCACCACATCGATAACATCTTTTAGGTTCAGATGGACAATTTCCCTGGTGCACCTGCTGACACCGCGGACAAGCTCTAACAGGTGGCGGCTAAAAAGGGTGATTATCTGATTTTATGAATTTGGGTATTCGAAAACTAGCTGAAGACCCTTCCCATTTTCGTTTCTCCATAACTTTCTCTTCACTCTGCCGTTTTTTGTTTTTTTCTATTACCTCCGCAGCATTTATGGCTACAGAGAAGGTAGCAGGGTCCATAGCAATCACAAACTCTCTGATGGAAGATTTCAAACCCTAGATATACCTTTCCACCTTCTGAGATTCTGAAGAAACATAAAGTTCTGCAAAACAGGAATACTCGATAAATTTCTCAGTATAATCCTATACAAACCTATTTCCTTGCTCCAGTTTAAGGAAATCCTCTTCCATCTGTCTTACTGTAGTCTTAAGACAGAATTGTGTTTTGAATCTGATGACAAATTCTTCCTAAGGCATTGTTTGTAGAATATTTGGTTGTGCTGATGACTCCATATCCCACCAGTATAAAGCATTAGACTTCAGCATAGATACTGCAAATCTAACTTCATCTTCCTCTAAACACCTATTGGTGTTAAATACTGATTCGATTTTTTTTTATCCAGCACATCGCCCTTACTGGATCTCTTTTTCCTGAAAACGTTGGGGGCTTGCATGTTAAAAACAATTTTATATCTCCTCCCCTATTATTACTGCATGTTGAAGGAGCTGAAGGATTAATTCCAACTTGTTCAATCTATACTATAGCCGGCAATCCCATAATGGATACCAGAGTCTCTCTGGTTGAGGCCACTGCTCCTGATTAACATTCCCATAAATAGATTCTCCCTAATCAGGACGAACCTCAGTCTAACTTCTTCCTTGCATCTGACTTCTTCCCCGACCTCTACCCTTGGTTATTCCCCTGCCTCGGCTCCCAGAAACATTAGTTTGAGCATTATCAGGAGACTCATTTCTTTCTTCAAAATCGGGGCGGGCGATCCTCACAAATCTTCGTGATCGACTAGCCATCTGCAGATATTTTAGTATTAAATATCACGTATTCACATTCCCTAATATAATAAGGTGTCCGAGTATAGGTATGTATCTGTAATTCGTAATTACATTGGTCATTTGTAATTCAAATTCATCTTACATATTGCCCTCTTTAACCTATTATATTTTATTCCCAGTGATACTATCTATGTCCGGGACCCTTAATATACAAATGACAGTTTAAGTCTAGGCATCATGCTTTCAATACCTAAATCCCTTAAACTCAGGCTCTGATACCACTCTGTGACACCCCCAAACACCACATTTGCATATAACACATATTTCATTTCAAAGAAATACAGTTTACATCACATTGGTCCCATTAGTACAAGGATTCTTATATGTACAAAATCTATATATGAAAAATTCCAAAATAAAATCCTGTACTAACACATGTACAACAACATGTATCTTCAAAAGCAAATAACATATAGGGAAACATTTACATTTTCCTTTTCCCTTTATTATCCCTTGACCTCGTAGTTCCTGCATTGAACATTTTCTGAAACACAAAATGAGGGTTAGACCAAAATGGTCTAGTGAGAAAATCCCTTTTTTGCATATGCAGGGTGATGAACACCAAAATCTAATAAAATAACTTTTACACAGAAATATTTGCATTTTAGTAAAATAATGTAATTCGACAAGATGATCAAAATGAGATCAACAGATTACTTCAACCCATGATTCAAATGCACCTGTCTGAAACCCATAGCTCAAAATAAAACTCTCAACTAACGGGCTGAAGCCCCTCTGGCTCAACAGACCAAAGCCCCATTGGTTCTACAGACCAGAGCCCCCCTGGTTCAACGGACCATAGCCCCCTCTGCCTTACCAACCAGAGCCTATTTATCTAAATGAATAATGACCAACCAGAGGTCCTCTGGACCAAATAAAACCTTTGGTCCAAAAGAGCATAATATAAATTAAAAAGGATTTCTAAAATAGAATCAGAGCTCCTCTGACTCTTACATTTTATTTATAAATATTTTTGAAGAAAGATGATTTTAAAGAATAAAACACAGAACTAAGATACAGAGCTTCTATATGAGACATACAGATCCTTTGATTTATAAAATCACCAAAGTATTTAAAACCCCTTCTACATAACCAGAGGTCTTCTGGTACTTGCTCAAAGACCAAGCAGAGCCCCTCTGTATGTATTAAAAGCACTAATAAAAACCTAGACAATAAATGCCTCTAATGACAAACTATTTTCCCCTTCTCAATAATATCTAAATTATTATTTCTAAAAAGAACAATATTTCTAATTCATCAAATCACAATGAAATGATGACTTAGAGTTACTGTATCTAATTAGTGATAATAACAAGAGCTATAATAATATCCACATATGACAATGCATCCCTTATTCCATGGTACACATTTCCTTTATATTCCACCCTTATTCATTCATTAAAGCAGGGTTACTTGCCAGAACAGACACATAATGTCACCACATCTGGAAGTACCCATCACCCAGTTCCAAGCCAGAACAAACAAATGTCACCACGTCTGGGAGAACTACCTCTTAAAACAAGTTTCATACCAAAACAGACTTACGTCACCACGCTTGGTAGGAAGGTTTCCCAAAAATATAGTTTCATACCAAAACAGACTTACGTCACCACGCTTGGTAGAAACATTTCCCAAAATACAATTCCATACCAAAACAGACTTACGTCACCACGCTTGGTAGGAACATTATCTTTTCTCTTTAAAAGATATAAAATACCCCTTTTTACAATAACAAATTTAACACCCAAAATAATTGTTAAATTGTAAAATCTCAATATATAAAATTCAACACTTAACAATTGTATGGATAACGTATATCCGTACAGGGTATCCGGACAACACATGTCCGGACAAGCTTGGCCGGATTCCATATCAAGACAACAATTTTTCAATAGACACCCCTTATTAGGTCACTTCTTTATCCGAATAACCTTCATCAAATACACAATACCCATCTAGACAACATTGTGTCCGAATACAATTATTCTCTGGACAGCAAAATGTCAGGGTATAAAGTCCCCATTGATCAAGTCACCGATCAAACTCTTATCCGGTCAACCCTGTTTCCGGATTCTCACCATACCGGACAACACAATGACCAGTAACAAACTTGGCTAAAACATTCTACATCCTAATCCGGTTAGCACAATGACCGGGCACTCCCAATCCGGTTAAACTGTGACCGGTGAAAAACTCAGTCAATGAATATACTCAAGAACAAGATGTAATATTTTCAAATTATCATCAAATCCAAAAATGTAACCAGTAGCAAAATGTATTGCACATGATGGTTTGAAAAAACTCACCTTATGCAAAATTTGAAGGTGATTGTAAATACGGATCCAAACTTTAGCTTCCCAGATATACAAGCAACTCTCAAAATATTCTCTCAAAATTTCTCAAAATGACAAGAAGCTTGCCTGAGTCCCCAACCCACCTATTTATACTTTCCAATTATAGAAAGTCGGCTACACACATCCTTAAACATGCATGCATATTACCACTCAATCCATGCATGTAATCACATTCCATATACATAATTCATAAATATACACATGATCATATTTTCATACATATTTAAATACTTAGCATACAAACGTATGCATCCACTTATTAAAATCATGTATAAAATCTCATGCATGAAAATATACATACTTACATATTAAACTTATGTAAGCATATATCCACGTAATAAATTAATCACATAATACATAACTCGGATGATAACCAGGACCCGGTTATCACATATAATCTAATTATAATTATTGATACATTTTATACATCTATGTTTCTATTTAAAAAAACTATAGTGACGAGTCTTGATTATCTTGAATCTTCCACTACGTTGGTGATTGTTGATTTATTAGTTTTATGTATTGATTTATTTTAAACAATGTTATTAATGTTATATATAAATATTTAAACTATGATTATTACTAATAATTTTCATAACTCTATTAATTAAATATGCTCAAAACCAATCTTTATCTAAAATAAATTGTT
>NC_037531.1:5817704-5821003 GCF_001531365.2 Cynara cardunculus var. scolymus
AAAGTCCGAATCAGAATTGTACATTACGGGAAACCTTGCACTGCCCGCCTTCCTCTACTGGGTATGTGCCAAGGTTCCCTACTCATTGCTCTTCCTCCTCTTCGAGCAATGAGTATTCACAACCGCAGAAAGTCTCACCCGTCCAACCCGGGATCTTGACTTCGCCATAAACTTCCGGTGTGCAAGACAAAGTAGTACCCGTACTATGGCGTACAATTCAAGGAACAAGACAACAAGTTCGAATCCGGGAAGCAAACTGATGTACCGAGATAGTAATATGGAATAGACTCAAGAGACGGAATCAAAGACAAGTCAAGATTGTGTGACTCAATTCAAGACCAAAAACATTCATATAAAAATATATATGTTCAAATCAACATGTAACAATTAACTATATAAATCACCGGGCAACCGTATAATACCCAAAAGCTCCAAAATAAGCTCACAAAGCAAGTCCAAGCCACCACACTTAGATTGCTTCCAAAGCATCAAAATATGTCCTAATTACCCCCTGGAGTAAATGTACAAAATCTCATAAGCAACCAATATAAGAAACTCATGAATACACATATCATATTTGAACATTTTACCTAAATTTCTATGTACAGCTGTTGTATGCAGAACTGTTTTGCTCATTTTAAACTCGGATTTATGCCTTGATCATAAAATAAGAAATAAACTAGACTCAAATATCTAACTAAGRAAATTGGTCTCACCTCATTTGGATTTTTCTACGATTTTATACAGTTTTTCAAAGTCTGCACACTTTTAATGCATCCAAAAGTCGAAATTCTCATTTTCATACATTTTTCTCAAACCATTTTGATTCCAAACCATTCTATCTTCTGAATCTTAACTTAATATAACATATTTGACATAAACAACCAAAATCCAACATTTATTTTATCATTTATATTCTCTCCCAAAACTTTGACTTGATCAAGTCAAAGTTCATATGATGAACTTGTATAAATCTTGATAATCTCTTGAATCTGATGATCATTTCATGTCATAAACACTAAAATGCACTCATTTTATACACTTAAGATCAAACCAATATGAAACCCTAACTCTATCTCAACATGCAATCCATATAACAAGAATGTCAACCAAGAATAAGTGCAAAGAATGGATTATACCTTACTTGATGATCAAATCTTTCAAAGATCTTGTAGTTCCTCTTTGATTTGAGTTGAATCAAGCCTATGTGTGTGAAAATCGCACCTCTAATGTGTGTGTGAGTTCTGGACTTAGATGACATGAAAAATGGGCCAAAAATCCAATTTATAATGATAAAACTCGAGTTGGGCCGGGTTGGCCCGGCTAGGTACCCATTTTGACCATCAACACTTAAATTATTCATAACTTTTCGCTCGGACCTCCGTTTTCTATGAGGTTTTTGCCTACACGTTCATAAAGAGATAATCTATAACATCCAACAAAAATATTCTAGAAAAAATCTCCCAAAAAAATCTGTTTTACGTATCTATTTGACGTGATATTTTCCAAATCCTCTAACATATTCTTAAGAAATATAATTCTAAAACTTCAGACCCAAACTCCTACTAAATCATAAGTTCTCTTTAACCCAATAATTAAATATACTAAGCAAATAATTGAGCATATTAGAAATTGGATGTTACATTATTCTAATTATATTTGAGATTTTTTATATTTTAAAATAAGATGTTTTGTTAGGACCGAAAATCAGTGTAAATTGTATTCGACTTGAAATGTTACTATTGTCTATATTAATTGTAAAAGTCATCGTGTTTGACTTTTCTTGAGATAGTTTGACTTTGACTTGGCTTACATCTTTGACCCTATATAAAGGGTTTATCCTTGTGTAAATCTTATAGAACTCAATTGTAAAATCAATTTACGTATATAGAAGGTTTGACCAACTTTGAAGATTGACTTTTTCTCTCTATCTCTCTCAAGATCTTAATGTTCATATCTACCAAATCTGCCATGGATTCTTGAATGTTTGAAGCTTATTTAGAAGATTGATCTAAAGTGGAACAACAATTGGTATCAGAGCAATCTACAGCAACTTGTTTAGAGGATTGAACAAAATTATCGAGGATTTTGCACGATTTTTAGGGGATTTATTGATCTGTTCTTGTTATTCATCGATCTGTTCTTGGTGTTCTTCATCCAGAATGTTAGACTCCATAATCCATAAAGTGTAAAAGTAATGAAAAACAATAAGTGATGAAGAACCAAAAGACCGATGAAGACATCAAGGCGGAATTGACTAAGTCTGAAGAACAACCAGAGGGTCGATGAACAACCAGAGATGCAATGGAAAAAGCGTCTTCATCACTCCTCTGGTCAACAATACTTAGAGTTTTCTTCAGCAATTCAAATAGAGACCTACGATGAAGATATGAAGATAAGGTTGATTCATCATCCCATGAAAGACAGTTGGAGATGACATGTCGACAGCTGGATTTCAAGTTTATCTTAATATAATAGCTTATCAATAGTTTAGATAAGCATTATCTGTTAATAGAAGATTAGCTAAATAGTCTCACTAGATAGTTATCTTCTAATTAGCTTACTAGTATAAATAGGTGATTAGGCCTATTGTATTAAACGTCGCTTTTACATTTTTCTTATTAATAAAGTGAAACCTTTGACACTCAAGATTGTTCTTTGATGTTCATAATTTATTCTTGAGTGTTCATCACTTTGTTCATTATAACACTATAATTTGGTTATTCTTAACTCGATTATTAGTGTTATTGAGAGATCTGAGATCAACAATTGGTATCAAAGCCAATTGATTGTTTTTCCAATCAAAACGATCATCTAAAATCTCTCAATTTTTGTTCTCTTCAAAACGTAAAATCTCTCTCTTCAAAATTCTCAATGGCCAACTGGAATTCTGCATATAGTGTTGGCTCCCTCACCAAGCCTCCAACTCTTCAACGAGAAGAATACCCATAATGGAATATAAGAATGGTGAATTTCTTGGAAGGAATGGATAGGAACCTCCTGCGATCTGTAATGGCGGGTCCTTACATTCCACAAACTCTTGTCCCAAGAGTCCTAGGAACAAACACCACAGCTGAAATTCCTGCCTACTATATGCCTAAGGATGAGCAGAATTGGGATGAAGACGACATAGAACGGCTAGAGACAGACAAGAAGGACAAACGACTGATAATCATGGCCATACCCAATGAAATCTTCCAATCTGCATGCTCCACAGCCAAAGAACTATGGGATGAACTGGCAAGCCAACTAGAAGGAGGGGCTAAAACGAAGAAAAATCGTAGAGCACAATGTCTCAA
>NC_037531.1:5822198-5823654 GCF_001531365.2 Cynara cardunculus var. scolymus
ACTAAACTCAGTTGCTCTTAAAGATTTCTTTCAAAAATAACGGGAAATTCTTCACCAGAAACTTCAAACCAATGAACTTCTGATGAAGAAGTACAAAGACGCCCAAGATGTTTATGAAAAATTAAATGGTCAAACGGACACTCAAGGGACTGGATTTAATGAATTGGACTTTTTCATCAAATCAAAGAAATCCACCCTTGAATCCACTTTCAAACTTGGATGCATTCAAAAACCCGACTTTACTCCAAAACCAAAAGCAAATTTTAAAAGAGTTAAAGTCGATGGAAAAACTGTCGTTTTAAGACAGGATTTTGAGAATGTGGTATACGAGAACAGTACAAGTAAGAATTATGATGGAAGAAATGACACCTCTAAGTCAGAGACCGATGGAAACCCTATGGTCAAACCAGAGTCTCTGATTGTCAATTCCACCCCATCAGCAAGTACCGTTGATGAAAAAGAGAATCCTAATGAGGAAACATCAGCTGATGAATCAATGAACCATTCAAGTAAAATTGAAAGCTCATCAAAGTCAGAATCGATGAAACCTCAAGCAGATCACTCTGAAGCATCAACCTCTGATCCCACATCTTCCACTTCAATCCATGCTAATTTTGATTTCGAGAAATCAGCAAGAGACTTTCTCGATTCTAAATATATGAAGAAGAGATAATTTGTGAATCAACAAAGATCATTGAGAATAAGAAGCCTCAAAACTTAAAACCTTCAATGAAATCTGGTATTTCTTCATCGATGAAATCTTCAGACAAAGGAAAGGGAAAACTGAAAGATAGCAAATCTGCCAAAGATAACTCACAAGGCCCTAGTATATCTTTCAAGTTCATCAAGTTCACTCGTGAGCAAAAACAGAAGTGGCCTACCTCTGAGAAAACTAACCACCACTTTTCCTCTCATCCAGCTGAAGAAAAGCAGACCTTCATCAGGAGAAAAGAAGTAAAGCCAAAGATCTCTTCAAATAAAAAATCTGAACTATATAGGAAGTTTGTAAAAACAACTGATGCTAGGACAGGATTTACTCCTGCATTTACTTCTTTGTTTCCATCAAATAAAAAGAACGTTAGACATACAAATCTAAAGCATCGTCACTGTCAATGTTTAACTCTTTTACAAAACCTGAGGAATCACATGTTGACACATCACTGTCCCTTCTCCCAACACGTTTATCGATACAAAGTTAGAACCAATGAAAACGTGAAAAAGCCCAATCCCAAGGGCAAGGGAAATGCAAATAAACCCAAGCCTGCAAAGGCTAAGGGCGATAAAAAGAGTGTGATATCCCCTACTGGGTACCTAAATCCCCTTAATTTGTCTTGCAGGACCAGCATGTGCAACCATGGTACATGGACTCAGGTTGCTCCAGGCACATGACTGGTGACAAAAGTAAGCTGTCCTCCTTCATCAAAAAATCTAGAGGCTCTGTGACTTTTGGAGACAA
>NC_037531.1:5826238-5836050 GCF_001531365.2 Cynara cardunculus var. scolymus
ATATATATTTAAATCAGAGCTTATCAATATCTCATGGTTATGCCTACAAGTGATACAAAGAAGTTAGCCATAATCATGAAGTACTCCAAACCAGCGTCTCTGRTTCTAAAGACCAGAGCCTCTGGCCATGAAGAAATCTTTTAATATGGCTTAAAGTTTTTTCATCACCTTTGGACCCAGAGACCTCTGGTCCAAAGCAAATACTTAGCTTTTATTCACTAAGTTTTGCCTTCGCAACCAGAGCCTCTGGTTCTATAGACCAGAGTCTGGATTCTCTATCTTTGAGACCAGAGCCTCTGGTTCTATAGACCAGAGCCTCTGGTTTCCAAGTCCTTTGCAAACAGAGACCTCTGGTTTCCAAATAAGACTTGGCACGCTCTATTCCCCTCATTCATCTTTCTTAGCATCTCTAAGACCACCAGAGCCTTTGGTTCTAAAGACCAGAGCCTCTGGATTCAAAGCCTTTGGAACTAGAGCCCCTCTGGTCTCAAAGGCTCAACCACTATACTCTTTCCTATACCCTTAATCATTTTCTCATACATATTTCCCCTCGTCTTTGCAACCAGAGCCTCTGGTTCTAAAGACCAGAGCCTCTGGATTCATTGTCTTTGGAACCAGATCCCTTATGCATATCCATTTGCATACTTAGCCATATTTCATACATCATTCCATCATCTTTCACAACCAAAGCCTCTGGTTGTATAGACCATAGACTCTGGTCACCACAATCATACTTATTATAGGTTATAGGTGGAGTTTTTAAAACTCAACCAATATACATGCATCATTTAAGGGGGAGCTATTCATTCATCCTGACTATCCATTGCATACATATGCATTTATCATACCAGAGCCTCTGGTTCCACTATCTAGAGCCTCTGGCCATCTAAATGCTACATAATAAACCAGGTATCAGACCAGAGCCCCTCTGGTCCTATATACTGGATTGAACATGCTTAAACAAAGCCTATGGTTTGTCATCCAAGGCTTCTTAATCATGCAATCCAACATACCATCGATGAATTCCTTCATCGATATCCAACCAGACCACCTCTGGTTCCCCACAAAATGAGTTTTGTTCAACCTGAACTCCTCTGGTTACAAGACAAAATCATTTTTCAATAAACCCATCTTAATTGAAATTTTTTTAGGATTATATGAAATTGCAGCTTTTGTGACTAAAAACTATACAACATGGGTTTTTAGAAGACCAAAACTTCGTAATTTGTATTAATCTTACAATTAGATGGATTTTTTTTAAAATCATTTTTGGATTAATACTTAACGAGATAATATTTGGAATAATTTCTTATTTCAAATAATTCATACGTCATCCTCACACGTGCCTGACACCATATACAGCCTGTTCCCCATAAACCTTTTCAAATTACCCTTCCCTAACCCCGCCTTGACACGTGTCCTCCAACATTAATGGCATGTACAATCAAGACGGCTCACGATCTCCAAATCAAATCATCTATTACCCAACCGCCTCTACTTTTTCATGATTATTTCAATATAATAATCAAGAAACCGTTTCCCATTCCCACCCCCACCCCACCTCACCTCACCTCGACACCCCCACCTCCTCCCCACCTATAAATACCTTTCTTCTACCTCCATTTCCTCTTTACGCTTCCTTAAACCTGCAAATAGCTTTTGACGAACGATTCTACCTGTAACTTCCCAAGCAATGGCCTCCTCCGCCTCCCATGAGTCAAACAACAACGACAGTCGCGCCATCATTTTCCTACCAATTAAGCCAAACAACCACGCCATTGAACTAAGAAACACCCTATTCGACGATAGGTTTGCCGTCATGATCGAGTTCTTCAAGAACTGCATTATACTACCAGCCCTGACCCTTGCTGACACCGGCGTACCACTAAAGTACGTCCAACAGTACTGGCAAACTTGTGAATTCCACCCTGACAGCCGTGGAATAATGGGGGACATGGATGCTCCAAACGATATGATATGTTCGCTCAAAATTTCGCGGGCTAAAGTATCTCGAGTTTTATGCATTCCCACTCGTCGGGAGCTTGGCATTGCCGAATATGACGAACCACCCACCACCGAAGACATACTACGCTTCATCAAGATGCTTGGTTACAATCGTGACCTACACAACGTCTCCGATTTCAAACGCCATTTCCTCCCGCCAATGTGGAACATGTTCTTCTCAATACTGAGCAGGGCTCTCACATGCAAGCTAGGGTCATTAGACCAAGGAGACATGAACATAATGATGATCATGTACGGGCTATTCTTCAACCTCAACCTTGACTATGCCTTTCTCATATACAATGAGATCCACTCGACGGTAGTTAAGAAATGCAAACTCCAGGCAACTGGCAAGCCCTTATCTGCTGTTCTATTTCCTCGTTTCCTCGCCCTCTTCATAGGGGACACAATGAGAAAACATGGTCTACCTGCTGAAGAACCGTTCACTCTCGTCTTCAGAATGCAAGGCCATCGACCAACCCTATCGAAGGAGGGTTACACCATCAACCGGCCACTCTCAAGGGCCATGTTCAATGTCATTCCATCGACATCTGAGATCCGCCGTACCTATGAACGCTCTATGCCGTCCCAGGAACCGCGGGCAGCTACCCCAGAGCGACTAGAGCCGTCCCCAGAACCAAGCGAGGGAGCACAAGAGGCATCTTCATCGGATGATGAAGATGATGATGATGATGATGCCACTCATCGTGCCTCCCCTGGCCCTACTCAAACAATTCCTCCACCCACTTCCCAAAGGGCAACCACCACATCTACCTCTGGCGATCAAAGCCAAAGGGGTATTGAACAAGGACGACCCAGTCCAATCCCTACCCAAGCTAGCCATCCAGAGGCCGTTCTTCAGGCCTCTGAAGATCATCAGCTGAGGAACCCCATACTCCATCACCCCTCTCCCAACAGAGAGGTGATGAAGAAATAAGAGCCCCTTCGCCTCAAGGCTCGACACAACCTATCACACACACAGAAGCATGTGTTGCTTCTGACATTGATGCACCCCAAGATCGTTCAGAGCGATCTTCCTTTCCTGCACAACCCCCTTCGATATTTGATCTACCAAAAGGGACACACATTCGCTTCACTTACCCGGTCTCTGAAGTCGAGGAAAAGGAAGCCGATGTAGCAACATCGCGAGATAGCTCCTCTCTTGAGGGCTATCAAGGACATGATGGAAGTCCTTCACGGCCTACATATTCACAAGGCAATGAAGGCATCTCGGGAGCAGAGGCTCAACCTGCAGCATCTATTGCTGCAGGGGTTACCCCCATTGCCGACCCGGTCATAAAGGCCGAGTTCCAAGCCTTTGTTGACTCAGTTCAGCAGTCCATGGAAGACCTTAAACTCATCATACAAGGGATTGTTGACAACCCACCATCAACCGATACCACCAACCTTCAACAATTCCTTGCCATCCTTCAACGACACCTCACCCAACTTGAAACCCAAACCCGAGACAATACAACACGTCTTCAAATGCTCCAGCAAACCATCACCCAACACCACAACACCGCCTCCTCCCTTGCCACCCAAAGAAACCAAATCCTCATCCACTCCATCGCCACCCTCACGGCCCAGACAACTGAGGCCGATGAGAACCTTACCTACAAAACCACCCAGGTAAACACCATCTTCCAAAACCTTAACACCCTACCAACCACCATCATTTTCCAAATTCCTCACCAAGCCCCACCTCAAACCACTTCATCAATCGATGAAACCCTTGCCTCTCTTACACACCAAATGGCCACCATACAAACCACCCTCACCCAACTCCCAGCCACAATACTAGCCCAAATCCCCCAGCCTACTCCGCCCCCAACTCCCTCTGCAGGGCCATCCTTCGATGCAGCCTTCACCTCCTTCACTGCAGAGGTGAGAAATCTCATAGCCAACCTTCCCATTCCTCCATCTACATCCACCACCACCTCCGTGCCACCACAAGCATCATCATCAAGCATGGAGTTCGCCACCAGAGCCGACCTAAGGGCTCTGTCCAAGGCACTTGTCTCATCCTTTAATGAGATAAGTGCCAAATTCGTCCATCGTGCTATTCAACCAACCAGGGTTCTCTCCCAGAACCTGGCTGATGAACAAAGGCGCACCACTTCTCTCCTTCACACGATGGAGGAGAGCCGAAGACAAGCATCCTTGAAGGCGTATCTTGCATCCTTGGAAGGAGAAAAAGAAGAAGAGGAGTAGAGCTTCATGCTCCAGCAGCCGCCAACATAAGAGGCCACGACATGAGGACCCAGACCCCGATAATCAAGGTCTTGGACCTCATGAGGGGGAGAATCAGGCCACGGCTGTCCAGCAAATGAAATCCGCTGCACCACAACCACCACCACAAACACAAGAACAACCTCCACCCACAATCGAAGGAACCTAAGCGAGGGAACCAGAGGTACAACCCTCTAAAGATGTACCAAAAGTACATGTTCCCCTCGCCACTACCCAAGAACCCATCGTGTTGAGTTCATCAACCAATGAAAACCCAACCACCCCACCAACAGAAATAAACCAACCTTTTACTCCATCACCCACACCAAACCTACCACTAACCCCATCACCAACTCCTCACGAAACACCTTTCACCAACCTACTCAATGAACCTGAACCTTCACCTCAAACTCAACCACAAACACAACCCGATGAACCTTCACCACCCCAAACAGAGCCAACCCAAGAAACCATCCCTTTGCCAACCGAAACACAATCCACTACCCAAACAATGCCCCCAACCAATACACAACAATCGAACCAACCACGGTGCAAGCAAACATTCCCTTTTCTTCAAGGCAACCTCCGTAGAGCCTAGTGGATGAAATAATCCAGAACATGGAGTCACTACAGAGACGTCCAGAGCTGCCACCCAGGGAACCCATAATGATGGAAAATATCCATCAATACTTATATCACGATCGCGATGAAAGTTTGACCCTCAATCCTCCAGTTCTATCGCCCGAATCCATGGACCTCCTACACCATAGGTTAATTAGACAGACCACCCAAGCACCACAGGTTGTCTTCTCAAACGATGGGATAAGGAGGGTTATGGACCTAAAAGTGAGGACCTTCGCCAACAGAGCCATAAGATACATCGAGTACACAGTGGAAAGAGCACATGGTCAAATCAGCGTGTTCAGTGACAATGACCTGATCAACCTTAATTGGCTCAGCGATAGGATCATGGCATCAAATTTGGGATGGCGAACAGAGCGGTTGTGAAGACAATGGAGACCCTGGTAAAACATCAAGCCAAGAGTGATTTTAAAATTGCTATTCGCTTAGGTATTGAAAGACTCTTATGCGCTCCACCAAATGAAGACTTCCCTGGCCTACAGGAGAAATGATCTGCCTCAGTCTTAACTCAACCCGAGCTTGGACTTGTCTTCAAGAATGAGTTCGAGGTAAAGAAATTCTTCAGATTGACTGAAGCCTTCAAGTATTCAACCGATACACTTGAATGGTTTCAGAAGGTCATCAGAGAAAGACTTGGTAGATCTCATGTGCCAAGAGAATATGGGAATCAACTCATTCATGAGATATCAACAGTCATCGGCTATCGAAGACTCCTTCTGCGCTTCTGGGATATATCTCAAGGTAGATCATGATGAGTTGTAAATTTTTGCCTTAAAAATGATGTCTTTGTTTCCAGTATTGTAAGAATTCATCATCCAATGAAAATTTGGAATTTGATGTTTTTCTTTAGATTAGTCTCTGTTCTTCAATTCTGTTCATAGATTAGGTTATGTTCTTTCATTACTTAGGGGGAGATTGTTAGACTCCATAATCCATAAAGTGTAAAAGTAATGAAAAACAATAAGTGATGAAGAACCAGAAGACCGATGAAGACATCAATGCAGAATTGACTAAGTCTGAAGAACAACCAGAGGGTCGATGAACAACCAGAGATGCGATGGAAAGAGCATCTTCATCACTCCTCTGGTCAACAATACTTAGAGTTTTCTTCAGTAATTCAACCAGAGGCATACGATGAAGATATGAAGATAAGGTTGATTCATCATCCCATGAAAGACAGCTRGAGATRACAWGTMGAYAGCTGGATTTCAAGTTTATCTTAATATTATAGCTTATCAATAGTTTAAATAAACATATCTGTTAATAGAAGATTAGCTAAATAGTCTCACTAGATAGTTATCTTCTAATTAGCTTACTAGTATAAATAGGTGATTAGGCCTATTGTATTAAACGTCGTTTTGACGTTTTTCTTATTAATAAAGTGAAACGTTTGACACTCAAGATTGTTCTTTGATGTTCATAATTTATTCTTGAGTGTTCATCACTTTGTTCATTAAAACACTATAATTTGGTTATTCTTAACTCGATTATCAGTGTTATTGAGAGATCTGGGATCAACACAGAATCACAATTTTTTGCTTGAATCGCATAATTTTTTATCTTTAATTGATATAATTCATACTACTGAATTCGTAATTACATTCTAAACAACTTTGATTCATATAATTTTTTATTTTAATCAAGATCTGAACCATTTTTGATCGATTTTTGAGTTTTCGAAATCTGTTCGTATTCTTCAAAAACTCATATTTTGTGTTTTTGCTTGAATCTAGTCCGTATAACCCTTGATCGGATTAAGTGTAAATCGATTAAAGCCTGAATGATTTAAGTCTTGTATATTTTTTGTGAATTGATTGTTTTGTGCGATTTAGGTTAAACCGGGTAAGTCTTAATCGATTTAGAGGTAAATCGCTTGTCTCTTATTCGATTTAGTGAGAGAGTTGGTTTAATTCATTTGGTAAATCGTTGATGTGTTGTGCGGTTTATTCATAATCCGGTTTTGACCTAAGCGATATTCTTGTGCGATTTAAGTGTGGTATTGTGTGATTTAGTTTGTGCGATTTAATTGAACTGTTGTATGTGATTTATTTGATCGTACTTTGACTTTGTGAACGGATTATTGAACGGATTTTGACTTTCCTTTTTGAGCGATTTAGTTCATAGTGTGAGCGATTTGTTCATATATTGAGTGATTTGAATTGTTTGAATATTTGAGCGATTTGAATTTGAGCGGCAGATTGGTGAAAATTCTCTCTACTCATATTCTTGATCTTCATCTTGAAGATTATTTTCTAATCTTGTATGATTTGGGAATATTAATTGGTATCAGAGCAGGATTATGCACGAAATCAGAAGAAGAAATCATTGGTTTGGAAGATTTTTTTTAAGAAATTTCTAGATTTGTTTTGTGTTCTTCGTGTTCTTAATTTTTTTTAAAGTTTGATCCGAATTTTTTCAAATTTTTTGTGTTTTCGTGTAAAAATCGTGATCAATCTGCTCGAAATTGTGTTGGAATCTTTGTTAAATACAAAGATTTGTGATTTGATAATCCAGTTTCTAGATTTAGAAATTTTTGTGGTTTTTGAAATTTTTCGAGTTCTTGAACTTTTTTTTTAAAAAAATCAGTGTTTTAGATCCTTTTTCGAGTTTTTTTTGTTATTTTTGTGTTTTTGCTATTTTTTTCAGTTCTCCTTAAATCGCTCACCATATCATTTCAGCCCAAGGCCCATCCGGTTTACAGCCCATACCTCATCTTCATCTTTATCGCATACTTTGTTCATCTTTTTCGCTTGAAGTCTAAATCGCTCACCAACAGTATCTTGCTCAACGAACTCCTAAATCACTCAATTCCATATTCTTAATCGACCATCAGATTTCCAAATCGCTCAAGGTTTGATCGGATTTGACCTAAATCGTTTGCTTCAGTGTCCTATTTAAGCTGGGTTCAAGGTAAATCGTTCATCGATTAACAGTCTTCTTTTAATTTCAACTAAATTGCTCAATAGCTTGTTAAATCGCACCTACTGTAACCAGTCTGTTTAAATCGTGTGACTCAGTAACCGGTTTGTGTAAATCGATCAAGAACTGTGGACTCTATATCGCCTGGATACATTGAGCGGATTTGCCTAAATCGCTTGATACATTGACCGGTTTTCTACTAAATCGCTTAGTATGTTGAGCGAGCTTGACTAAATCGATTGGCACTTGATCGGATTTTTCTAAATCGCACGCACCCTCACCCGATATCTTGTTTATCGCACAAGCCATACACAGATTTGACTTTGCTTTCTGTAATCCGGTCATAAGATTTCTGTTTATCGCACAAGCCATACACAGATTTATGTCTTGGTCATTCTAAATCGCACAGGTTCTTCAAATCGAGCAACTTTATCCGAGCTTCAAATTTTTCGCACACAAGTGACTGGTTAAAGTTTTTGGTTGTTCTTCCTAGCGTAAATCGTTCAGGTGACTGGTTCAATTTGGTGTTGTTCGATTGAGTTGTTCAATTATGTGTTGTTCGATTTTGAGTTGCAGAGTAATTTTTTTTAAGAGAAGACTTGGTTCAAACTACCGGGTGGGCTGTTTAAAACCTGGAAAGATAAAGAGTGCAAGGAGTTGCATCGTGCTGTCACAAGATTGCTTAGAACTTGCAGTGAACAAGAGAAAACGATTGAAGGGTTGCGTGAGGGGCTTAGTGAGGAAGTGAGGAAGAAAGGGTCAGTGGAGAACAAGTTTGACTATAACCAGCAGTCAAAGCTGCAAATCGAGCACTTGAGGTTAACTGGGATCGAACAAACTTTGAGGAAGGAGGTGGAATCGTACAGGCTAGAAGTTGATTCTCTTAGACATGAAAATATAAACCTTTTACATAGTTTGAAAGGGAGTTCCCAAGACAGTGGCTTTTCGACCTTCAAGCTGGATCAAGAACTATGGAGCTGCGTTCATTGCTTCCAAAATCAAGGAACGTGCTTGATTAATGATAATGTTCAGCTATGCTCTAAGTTACTGGAAAGTATAAGATTTCTCATAGTTCTGTTCAAGAACTATATGAACAACTCTCCCAGAAACTGAACTTCTTAAGCTTAATGTTTTTGATGGATCAACAGATTGAATGAGATAAGAGCACAGCCTCATGTATTGGCAGCCAACCCCGTTGTGGAAGTAGTGAAAAGTACAAGGGGTTTCTAATGTCAGCATTTAGGACCTTCACAGTTTCTCCTAGAGCAAATACATCTCTAGAGCATGCAACAAAATGACCACTTGTTTGCATCTCAAGAACCCAAAATTCAGCCATCAGAAGAAGATCAATTGGTAATAGAGAGAGGGGACTTCACTACAATACTCCAATCCTGAATAGGATCAGAAAGAATGGTCGTGGTTCTATTGACCGGTATCGTAGTCTTCTATTTCTTGTGACACATGCCAAAACAAAAAAGGTAAAGATTCATCGAGATCTTGCTGAAATTTTGGAGGAAGAATTGCATAGGATGGGAGTTATAGTTGTATCAGCCTGATTAGTTCTTGTTGTATATGGACAACTTGCTGTGTTAGAAGACTTGTTTTCACATTTCCTGGGTTTGTGAATCTTTGACTAATTTGTGACGGATACAACTTGACTTTCTATTATTCCAGGCTTCCTCGTACAAGGAATCAACCGCTTGTGTTTTAGTCAATATTTTTGAAAATCACTGACTTCTCTTGACGGTTTTACAGGTTTGACCAAATTCTGGTTCTCACATACATTTCTAACCAGGCTAAGCAAACAGGATTAACAAAATCGCGCAAAGGTCTTCCCTTGGACATTACTGTTGATCCTCTCTCTTAGTGATTTGATGATAATCCCTTTTTTCTTTCGATGTATTTTTGTGTTTCTGTACTTTCGGTTCCAACGATCAATACACTGAGCTTGTTCAGTGATCGCTGAAGAACTCGTTTTGTAATTCATTCAGAGACAACGATACTTCAAGAAAACA
>NC_037531.1:5836150-5851933 GCF_001531365.2 Cynara cardunculus var. scolymus
ACAACCTTTGAAAAACTGTTGGAAGAGGATCTTCACAGAAGACGAAATCCGCAGACCCTCTGTGAGCCATCTCAGAGGCTTTGCTGAAATTGACTTGCATGTTCTTATTGACAGAGAACCATTTTCCAGAACCTCTATGAGAGACATCAGAGGTTCTGTCATTCTTTACTTGCACGAATATACATCTTCTATCGCTAGTCCTCTGTTGTCTTCTGTGGAAGATATCCTTATGTCAAGACTTGCAGAATACTTTTTCATACTTTTACAAGAAGTGAATAATAGAGCTAACAGTAAAAGATCTAAACATTGACAATTATTATGATTTGGGCATGAATGTCTAACGTTCTTTTTATTCGTTGAAAATAAAGAAGTAAATGCAGGAGATGTAAATCATGTCCTAGCATTAGTTTTTTTTACAAACTTCCTATCTAGTTCAGATTTTTTATTTGAAGGGGTCTTTGTCTTTACTTTTTTTTTTCCTAAGGAAGGACTGCTTTTCTTCAGCTGGACGAGAGGAAAAGTGGTGGTTAGTTTTCTCAGAGGCAGGCCACTTCTGTTTTTGCTCACGAGTAAACTTAATGAACTTAGAAGATATGCTAGGACCTTTTGATTTATCGTTGGCAGATTTAATATCTTTCAGTTTTTCCTTTCTTTTCTCTGAAGATTTCATCGATAGAGGAAAACCAGATTTCATTGAGGGTTTTGAGTTTTGAGGCTTCTTATTCTCAATGATCTTTGGTGATTCACAGGTTATTTCTTCTTCAGATTCAGAATCGAGAAAGTCTCTCGTTGATTTCTCGAAATCAAAATTAGCATGGATGTTTGTGAAAGGTGTGGGTTCAGAGGTTGATGCTTCAGAGTGATCTGCTTGAGGTTCCATCGATTCTGACTTAGATGAACTTTCAGTTTTACTTGGATGGTTCATCGATTCATCAGCTGATGGTTCCTCATTAGGATTCTCCTTTTCATCAACAGTACTTGCTGATGAAGTGGAATTGACAACCAGAGACTCTGGTTTGACCATAGAGTTTCCATCAGTTTCTGATTTGGAGGTGTCATTCCTTTCATCAAAATTCTTACATGTACTGCTCTCGTACACCACATTTTCAAAATCCTGTCTTAAAATGATAGTTTTTCCATCGACTTTAACTCTTTTAAAATTCGCTTTTGGTTTCGGGATAAAGTCGGGTTTCTAAATGCATCCAAGCTTGAAAGTGGATTCAAGGGTGGATTTCTTTGAATCGATGAAGGAGTCCAATTCATTGAATCCAATCCCTTGAGTGTCCGTTTGACCATTTAACTTTTCATACACATCTTGGGCATCCTTGTATTTCTTCATCAGAAGTTCATTAGTTTGAAGCTTCTGATGAAGAATCTCCCTTTCCTTTTGAAAGAAATCTTTGAGAGCTACTGAGTTGAGTCTCTCTGCCTCAGATTCTTTTAAGACCTTAGTTTTCTTTTCAAAGTCTTTGGTTACTCACTTGTTTATTTCCAGAAGTTTTTCTTCCTCTGATTTTTTAAGGGCGGCGATGCAAGTCTTTTCTTTCATCAGATAAGCTTTTTCTTCGGTTAGAAGATCAGTTTCTCTTTTGTAGAAATTGACTTCTTTTTCCGCTTTAAGTCTTTCAGATTTTTCAAAGCTTAACTTTTCTTTTAATTTTAAAAAGTCCTCTAAAAGCTTTATTACCGTTAACTCTAGCTCAGATGGAGCCGAGTTGGTCTTATTGAAAGTAGACTCACATANAAAAGCTTTATTACCGTTAACTCTAGCTCAGATGGAGCCGAGTTGGTCTTATTGAAAGTAGACTCACATACTTGGTCATCGGTGTCAGAGGCAGATTCTGCATTGGACGTGGCCATCAGACAGATGAGTGCTTTGTCTTCTTCATCGGATGAAGAATCAGACACCCAATTTTCTTTCTCAGTCATCAGGCTTTGCTCTCTAGGATTGTACTTGTATTTTTTTCTTGTAATAGTCAGCATCCTTTACCAGTCGTCCTCTGCATTCTTTTGAAAAATGAACGATTTTTCCGCATCTGAAGCAGCAGAGGTCATTTTTCCTTCCATCTTTGTCTTCTTTCTTCTCCTCTCGTCTATCTTCTCTTATTTCTTCTCTCTTTTCTCTTCCATCTCTTCTATCTTCCCCCTGATGAAATTTAGATGGCTTCCTTTCATAGGATGGCTGGTACCTTTCCCTCTTGAACTCTCTCCATTCATAGGGTTTCTTGATGAACTTTTTCTGGAACTGCTTTATAATCAAGGCCAGAGACTTGGCAAAGGCTTTGATATCATCATCTGATTCAGATATTTAATCTTCAGATTCTGATTCCACCACCAGTGCTTTCTTTCATTTCTTCTTGTGGTCTCTGTTGGAGGTCCTTGAAACTTCCTTTTCTTCAGCTGCTAGAGCCAGGGGTTCACAGCTGGAGATATCGTTTCGACGACATTAAATAATCAATGTGTTGAAACGATCGTATGTCTTCTGAATTGGTTCATCAGGAAGAGCCTTAAAGTTGGTGTATTCGTTGAGACATTGGGCTCTATGATTCTTCTTTGTTTTTGCCCCTCCTTCCAATTGGCTTGCCAGCTCATCCCATAGTTCCTTGGCAGTGGAACATGCCTCAAGGGATTGGAAGATTTCATTGGGTATGGCCATGATTATCAGTCTTTTGGCCTTTTTGTCGGTCTCAACCCGCTCTATGTCGTCTTTATCTCAATTCTTCTCATCCTTGGGCATGTAGTAGGCGGAAATTTTAGTTGTTGTATTTGTTCCTGGGACTCTTGGAACAAGAGTCTGTGGAATATAGGGACCCTCCATGACAGATCGTAGAAGGTTTCTGTCCATCCCTTCCAGAAAATTCACCATTCGTATCCTCCATTGTGGGTACTCTTCTCTTTGAAGAGTTGGAGGTTTGGTGAGGGAACCAACACTGTAGGCGGAGTTCCAGTTGGCCATTAAGATTTTTTGAAGAGAGAAATTTTACGTTTTAGAGAAGATATTTTTTGTAAAAAAAAACGTGAATTGAGAGATTTTTTATGATCGTTTGATTGAAAAACAATCAATTAGCTCTGATACCAATTGTTGATCCCAGATCTCTCAATAACACTAATAATTAAGTTAAGATAACCAAATTATAGTGTTTTAATGAACTAAATAATGAACACTCAAGAATAATATATGAACATTCAAACAACAATCTTGAGTGTCAAAGATTTCACTTTATTCAATAATAATGTAAAAACGTAAAGCGTCGTTGATTACAATAGGCCTAATCACCTATTTATACTAGTAGGCTAATAAGAAGATAACTATCTAGTGAAACTATTTAGCTAATCTTCTATTAACAGACAAAGCTTATCTATAATAAGGATAAACATTAAAAAAATATAAACTTTGTAGTATCCAACTGATTAATGATTATCTCCAGCTGTCTTCCATGATTTATGCGTTCAACCTTATCTTCATATCTTCATTGCTTGCCTCTGGTTGAACTGGTGAAGGAAACTTCAAGTGCTAGTTATCTAGAGGGGTTATGGAGATGCATTTTCCATCGCATTTCTGGTCAGTTCATCGATCCTCTGGATGTTCTTTAGACTTAGTCATTTTTCATGAAGTCTTCCATCGGCCTTCTGGTTCTTCATCACTTGTTTGTCTTCATTACTTCATGCATAATACTTATGCGGTCTAACAGAATGTCGTCATAAAGACGGATCATTAACTATTTATTTTAAAAACGAAAAGGTATTTAAGAAAAACGAAGAGTCACATTTAGTGATAGAAGAATCACTGAGTAGACCTTTTAAAACATTTTGATCACTGAAGAATGAAAAGCTTCAGTGATAGTTTTAAGAAGAAAAAACTTTGTTATCCCTATAAGACTACCTCCATTCACAAACCAAACCAACCCAAAAATGACCAAGACAAAAATCTGTTAATTAAAAAAAAAAGAAATTGGAAGTGGTTGTGTTTGTGCAAACTGTTTGCACACGCAAACAAAGTTCACAACATTATTTTATTATTAAATAGATTTTTGGATAGATTTTTGGATAGATTTTTGGATAGATTTTAGAATGAGCTGGCATCTATTAATTGGTTGTTTTATAAATTTTTTTTAGGGTAAAACTTATCTGGTTAAAAAGATAACTTTAATAAAAATATCAAAAATAAAAAAATATACTAAAATTCATATTTTTCAATTCCCTACAAATAGAGACCAATCTTGACATATTTTCAACACACCAATCTTTCTCTTCATTTCAATACTCTCATTTTCTTGAAAATTCAATTTTTTTCAAGTTTTCCTCAATGGATCCAAACCAGCAAAATTTTTGGATTAACTCTCAACATTCTGATAATTCTCAGTATATCCCTGAAAATGTTCAAACCTCACAAAAAACCTCAAGAACCGACCATCCATGGCACAATAAAGAAGATTTGGCTTTAATGTCGGCATGGGTTTTTGTTAGTGAAGACCCTACTCGTGGCAAAAACCAAAAGAAGGGAGCGCTATTTTCACGAGTGAAAAAATACTATGATGAAACTCGAGAAGAAAATCCAGAAGGAATGCGCGAAAGGAACGAAAATCAAATGAAAGGTCGTTGGACGCAACTTAACGAAATTGCAAACAAATGGGTTGCTGCTTACAAAGAAGCATATCGTCAAAAAAGAAGTGGAATGAGTATGGCAGATGTTGAGAAAGGAGCTCATGCAATTTATGAGGGGGGTGGGAAAAAGTTTTTAGACTTGCTTGTATTCAACCAAGTTATGTGTAAACATCCCAAGTGGAAAATAAAGTTAGACTGTGACACTACACGTTCTCGTACGGAATATGAAATGGGTTGTGAAGATAGTGGTGGAAGCACGAAAAGGTCTAAAACTACGGAAGAAGAAGACACCGACCAAGAATCTCCGATTGTTGGTCGTTCAACGATTCAGCGTCCTACGATTAGAGATGCGGCAAAAAAGAGAGGAAAAGGTAAGACATCACAATCTTCTTCATTTTCTAATGATTTTTCTACAGAACTTCATGCAATGACGATTACAAGAAACAATGAAGTTGAACTTTTGACAAAAAAACTGAACTTTGACAAAGAAAAATTTGATGTCCATCAACACCACAAAAATCTACGTATACTGATGGCGAAAGAACATCTGTCACCGGCAGAGGAGGCKTTGAAAGAACGTYTTTTGGCAATGTTGTATGGATAGTGATATTATGTATTAGTAATTTATTCTTCCGTGTATTTTTTTAATTTACGTATTATGTATTAGTAATTTAGTATTTCGTGTATTTTTTTAATTTACGTATTATGTATTAGTAATTTAGTATTTCGTGTATTTTTATTTTGCAATTTACATTTTATGTATTTGTAATTTTAATTAAAATGAATGGCTATGGTTGCTTTGGAAGTTAGCTTTGGTTCACATGTCATGTCTATTTATAATGGTGTTGTCTCTTTCAAATAAAGTTCACATGYCATTGTCTCCTCATTATGTGTTGTCTCTATCAACTTAAAGTTCACATGMCATTGTCCCCCACTGATGATTCAAATTTTCCTTATATATTTGTTCTTTCACCATATACTAATTCATACAACCATTCTCAAAGTTTTCTCACAAACCTTACTAAAATGTCTCATAGTGAAAACTCTTCATCAGATTCAGCTGATGTTTTTGATGAATGGCAATCACGAGTTGCTGAACAAAACCTACAACTTGATCGCATGGTCGAGGATATGGTGATAAACTCATCCAATATGTTCATAAGAGATCAACCTCTAAGAGCAAGAAGAATATATCGTGATAGGCAACGTGAGATGGGTGAAGCACGTTTGATGGAAGACTATTTTGTTGAGAATCCAACGTATGATGATGTTATCTTCCGAAGAAGATTTCGAATGAGAAGACCTTTATTTCATCGTATAGTGGATGCTGTTACTGCTAATGACGTATACTTTCAACGAAGACTTGATGCCACGGGTAGACAAAGTCTTTCACCATTGCAAAAATGTACTGGAGCCATGAGGGTGTTGGCTTATGGGACATCAGTTGATGCAGTTGATGAATATTTGAGAATGAGTGGATCCACAACAAGGGAAGCTCTCATCAACTTCGTAAATGGTGTCATCTCATGTTTTGGTGACGACTACCTTAGAAAGCCTACCAAAGATGATTTGGCAGACTACTACATGTTGGGGATCAACGTGGCTTTTCGGGTATGATAGGTAGTATTGACTGCATGCATTGGCAATGGAAAAATTGTCCCAACACATGGGCAGGACAATATGCTGGAAGAAGTGGAAAACCAACAATCATTTTGGAAGCCGTCGCATCATTTGATTTATGGATATGGCACGCTTTCTTTGGAACACCAGGTTCGTTAAATGATATTAATGTATTTCACCGATCTCCTATTTTTGATGATATATTAGCAGGTCGAGCACCAAAAGTTACATATGTCGTGAATGGTCGTGAAAATGATAGGGCATATTATCTCACTGATGGGATATATCCTTCATGGGCTGCATTTATCAAGTCAATTACGTCTCCCCAAATCCAAAAGCATAAGTTATTTGTCGAACATCAAGAGGGTGTGAGAAAAGATGTTGAGCGAGCATTTGGAGTTCTACAAGCTCGTTTTGCATTTCTTCGACGTCCATGTCTTGTTTGGGACAAAGATAATATGGGACAAATTATGATTGCCTGTATTATCTTGCACAATATGATTGTTGAAGACGAAYGAGATACATATCTYCATTATTATGATCCTACTGAATTTCTTAACGACATGCCCACAAATCGACAACAAGAAAGCTCCGTAGAAGATGATAGTCAGCTGCCTGGATTCTCCGTTGAACGAATTGCAAGCCTATCAAGGTATATGGCTAATAGGGAACAACTTGGCAATAGGGAAGCTCATAACGCTCTAAAAAATGATTTAATTGAGCATATATGGCAAAAATTTGGCCCTAATAATTAACTATGTTATTTCCTTCTTTAATATATGTAATTTTGTACTTCCTTCTGTATTTTCTTTCTTTTTATATTTATGTAATTTCGTACTTCATTTAAATAATTAACTATGTTATTTTTTTCTTTTTTATTTATAATTATGTTTTAAAATATGAAATTAATTTTATTTATTTTTTATTTAAAGTTAAAAGATATATATATACATACATATATATGTATATTCTAAAATATAAATATATAATTTTATAATATATTTTTAAAGATTGGTTTGGATTGTGAATAAAGTATGAAAAAAGTTAAATTGGATTGGTTTGGGTAGGTGGAAGAAAGAGAAATTAATTTTTTAATAAAGATTGGTTTGGTTTGGTTTGGTTTGTGAATAAAGATAGTCTAAGATCAATCTTCATAAACCTCTATGAATCCATGGCAGATCTGATATAAACTTTTAAGAACACTTTGATGAGAGAGATGAAGGTTGAGAGAGAAAGTCAAAACTCTAAAGTTGGTCAAACCTTCTTTACGTATTCTGAATTTACAATTGAGCTCCTTACTCAAATTACAAGACATCACCCTTTATATAGGGTCAAACTAGACAAAAATAGTCAAAGTCAAACTATCCTAAGAAAAGTCAAACACGACAACTTTTACACAATTATAGACAAAATAAACTTTCAAGACGAATACAATTTAATACTGATTTTCATTCCTAACATTCTCCCCCTTTGTATTCAGACTTGAAAGAATTTTTACGCCTCAAATCTCGTTTGAACTTTGAAGCTTTAAGCACACTATGTCTTCTTCAAAAGAATCTTCAACTTGAAATTCAGACAATTATCTGTTGAGAAAGATCTTCTAACATTCTCCCCCTCAAATGTAGAACAGCGATGATCTTTTCTTTTGACAATGTAGAACAGTATCAACAAAAATCTTCAGAAACAACTGTACAAGATGTGATCTTTAAAGAATCTTCAGACAATAAGTCACAAATTTTCTCTTTGATAAGAAAACTCTGTTGGTAAACTTTTGAAACGATGATCTTCTCATTCAAAAACTCTCAGTCGTTTTTGCACAGGAATAATCTTTTGTAATCATCTCCAGTCGCACTTCTATTGAGTCTTTTGCCATCTTTGAAGTTACTCCCCTTTGATCTTTACATCAAATTCCTTTTATAATGTTCGGAATTGGACATTTCATTCATTATTACATACTCCCCCTTATGATGAAATCAGAATCATTCCATCATACACAAAAAATGAATGAAATCCTCCCTGTAAACCGTCAATTCATAAAATTGTAGTGATCTTTGCAAATCCACTTATTTAATTTTTTCATATTAAGGGAAGGTAACAACCAATTTCGAAGAATGAAATTGTTTTCAATCTTATAAACAGATTGGCCTATGAGTATAACAGATATACTCAGTACAACGGATGTACTGTATATATGAGACTTTTTGATGCTCATCTTACCAGGTCTTCCATTCAATCATCGATATCTTAATAATAGCATATCTATGAATTTTTTGGCAAAATAACATATAAAATGTAAAATCTGTGTAGTGTAGAAGGATAAAGCAACGTATGCTTTTGTTTAAGCTCAAAAAAATAAACCGTGTGGACTACACAAATTTATCAGACTCAATTAGTGATCAAAAAGACTTGAAGGGGGGACATATATCCTTCTGATTCAATATCAACTTTCTCCGAATGAGAAATTGATAGAWKRTGAGYTGCGWGCCCCAAGTGTTATTGAAACACTTATMTGTTRARAGATAAATGAGTAGMTGGTGGGGTTGTGACAAGAATTGGCCTGGGCTTTGCCTTTTTCAATATTAGTCTTGAAAGAATTGAGAACTAATAGATTATGTGGTATGCCCGGATTTTAGAAGTTTGGAACAGGATTCTCGTATTCTTTTAATCCTAACACAACTCTCGTCAATTCTTTTAGTTCACCACAACTACCCCTCTCATTTTCATTTTAGTCTCAGCACACAAACCCTTTTGTATATAAAGCTCACGCAGATATGGTTGTCCTCACGGGTAGGTTTGTCGGTTCTGACATTCCATAGAGATATTTCTGATAAGCACTCAGTCCCTCCTTAGATTTAGCATTATGTACAATTGATCACAAACAGTTGGTCAAAAATAATATTTCAGATAAAGCACAATGATCAGATAAAAATTGATCAAAATATTTGGCTTTTAAGCACAAACAATAAAAGAATGATGCGACAACGATCAGATTATTCGGTATGCGAGAGAAATGAATGAAGATCTGTAAGAACGAGTTTACAGATTCTGATATTCAAAAAATTATTGAATGTATATCAATCATAGTAAAAAAATATCATAAAACAAACTTTGAATACAAACGAGCGTATTATCACCGAAAATGATTTTATATAAGAGACGTGATAATAACAGTTTGAAGAATAGCTGAAATAGATATTGGAGTTATGTACGATGAGAAATTACACAACAAAAATCTCAGGAAATACCTGTTCAAAAAATGTACTCGTTTCCCAAAAAAAATCATTTTCCAAAAACATTTATTAAAAACTTCTAGAGACTCTCCCTAGAAAGTTGATTTCAGTGATGATTCAGTTTAGCTCAAAATAATAAAAAATGGAAACATGTTTAGCACGGGTCCTAAACTGGTGTTTAGAAACCACACTCGATAAAGCACGGGTCCTGAACTGAATTGTTCAGAAGCCTTGTTTGGAATAGATTAAAACTCCCCCTGCATTGGTGTATCATTGATATGATATTCTGATCAGCACAAAATTGACACACCTGCAAAACCAGATTAAGTAGATTTTGGTACCCAAATGAATTTGGGTCCTATTTTGTTAGTATCGAGTTAGGGTATGTTGTAACTTCCAAACCATCTATTCCTATTAGATATATTCTTTTTAGCACTTTGAACAAGATGATCAGAAATAGAATATGACCCATACCAGTTATTGTGATCATACTTGTTGTTACCTTTCCAACTGTTCTGATAGTTGTTATCTCCATGCCACCTGTTGATCATTTTCTTATTGACAAAATCATTGGTTCTGCATGTTGAGCACATAATTCTTTTCTTGCTAAGATTGATCAGATCATTAGTAGATCTCACAATGCAAGGAAGAACAGATTTAGTAACAACAGGTGTATGAGATGAAACAGAATCAGCTTTATTAATCCAAATGCTTTTAGTCTTAGAAGATTTATTGGGTGATCTGATAACATACCCTTGATAAAACTGATTAGAAGAACGAGAATAGTTCTTAGAAACAGTTGATTTAGGGCTGCTTGAATAACTGTTCGATTTGGAACAGTCATAGAAGTTGGTTTTACACTGAGATGGAGAACCAATTGAACTTTGTGCACAATAAAAGTCTTTGACTTTCTGTAAAAGTTGGTTGGTCGGTTATATTTCATACATTTAGACTAATAAAATTAGGCCACAAAGCAAGTATACAATACGGCCTAACATCGTCTTTCCAAGTAATAAAGTGGTACAAGTACCGGATTATCGTCCACAGGGATTGTAGCCAAAGTTAGATTAGAGTCCAATGAAAGAGATGATTTCAGATGACAATTTTGAAGACTTTTGTTTGATGTTAAGGCGATCCAAAACAGAATACAGAATATATAAAAGAAGCAAGGGTGTAAGACTTAAGGTGAGACCCAAACACAAATTCTAGTAGCCAATGCTATAGGAATGCTACAACAAGCAGTGTTTCGAAACTAAGTTCCACCATCTATTTTGAAGGCATTCCTCTCGGACTTCACCATTGCACTATCTTATAGCTTTCCACCCATATCTCTATGCGGTGTCCGGACCGGGGATAGTGACACGATGGTGTTTTCAAAATATATGGATAAACAAATCTCTTTGTTAAAAATCACTCTCTCGAGTCGATTCTCATATCATTCGAGTTGGCGTGTTCTTGATAGATCATCTCTGAATCTATCACACTTTGACACTTTTGAAGAGTGACCAACCCGTCAGGAGTTAAGTTTTGAAAAACATAAATGACAAGTCTCCTTGTCAGCAACTTTCTCAAGCCTACCTCTTATGTCATCCAAGTTGATGTGCTTATTGATGGCTTATCTCTAAGTCCATCGCACTTTAACACTTTCAAGTGATCAACCCGTCAAGAAATGTGCTTGGTTTTATAAAAACTCGAATGAAACAATGGAATGTCATTTTTCGAAAACACTTAGCTACTTTCGTTCGGTTTGAAAATCTCACCTTTCCGTCTCACACCCAAGCTATAAAAGCTTAGCTACTCATAACGGAAAGTAAAAAATAAATGRCRRRAAATAAAGACATAAACGTAAATTGCGTAAAGTAAATAACGATAAAATAAATGACGAAAATGTAAATGACGATAAAATAAATGACGGGAATGTAAATGACGAAAATGTAAATAGCGAAAAATAAATGACAAAATGTAAATAGCGGAAAATAAAAGACGAGAATGTAAATGACGGAAATTAAAAGACGAGAATGTAAATAAAGAAAAAGTTGAAGAACTTCAAGAACTTAATTAAAACCACCCTTGGAGAGGGTTTACAAATGCTAGTAAATGGAATACAATGGAAGAAAAGATGGAATGAAGGATTAAKGGATGGTTTAGAAGGCACCCCAAGCCTTCTTTTTATACCCAAAAAAGGGGTCACTAGAGGCAAAAGAAAAAGACTTGTAGGCTATGTTTTCCAAAAGTAAGTTACAAACCAACAAAAGTGTAACTAAAAAGTACATAGGCCTAACCAAAGTCTAACATCAGATTTTTCAACTAAAAACTCAGCTTTTACAGATGTCCTCCATCTTCAAAAAGTCAGCGTCTTATCCATTAAGCCCTCCAAAAAGCTGCGCATGAATCAGGTCGACGTTGTACCAATGCTGTAGCATATGCTGTTTTCACAAAAATTCTCTATTAGCATCATCTAAGCATACCAACAAGTCAACCACAATATTTAGCTTCATAATAACAAATGTATAAAGAAATAAATGAAAAGGACTCAAAGTGGGAATGAAAAGAAATTATTACAACTAAAAAGACGTAAAATGAGTGTTTTATGTGTTAAATTCTCAACACATATCACTGATCTCTTTTAGCAGTGACTAAATCAAACTTAATTTTAAGTTCAGTTCTCATCTTCAGCTCAATTTCAGGGTCTGTCTTCAGATCAGACAATTCGCTTGTAGTATCTAGGAGTTTACCTTCTAACTCCTTCTGCAGCATTTCAAACTTTCTCTTCTGATTTATTAACTCTCTTTTTTCTTCATCTGAGCTGTTGTTAGACCCAATAATTAATAAGTGTAAAAGTAATGAAGAACAATAACTGATGAAGAACTAGAAGACCGATGAAGACAATAAGGCAAAATTGACTAAGTCTGAAGAACAACCAGATGATCGATGAACAACCAGAGATGCGATGGAAAGAGCATTTTCATCAGTCCTCTGGTCAACAACACTTAGAGTTTTCTTCAGCAATTCAACCAGAAGCATACGAAGAAGATATAAAGATAAGGTTGAATCATCATCCCATGAAAGACAGCTGGAGATGACAAATCAACAGCTGGATTTCAAGTTTATCTTAATTTATAGCTTGTCCATAGTTTAGATAAACTTTATCCATTAGTAGAAGATTAGCTAAATAGTCTCATTAGATAGTTATCTTCTAATTAGTCTTTTAGTATAAATAGGTGATTAGGCTTATTGTAATCAATGTCGCTTTTACGTTGTCATATTGAATAAAGTGAATTTATTAGCACTCAATATTGTTCTTTGAATGTTCTTACATTGTTCTTGAGTGTTCATCATTTTGTTCATTAAAACACTATAATTTGGTTATTCTTAACTCGATTATTAGTGTTATTGAGAGATTTGGGATCAGTTGGGGTGATCACCTCCCGTTGGTAGAGTTTGATACCACTTGTTGGTCCCGTTAGGGTCTACAAGATATGTACAACAATTTGTAGAAGGGGGGGATGAATACAAACACAGAAAACTTTTCAAATTTAAAATATATATTGATAAAGAAGGATCAATACAAATTTTAAAAGATTGTTTACGGAAAGATAAAGTAGATAAAACCTATATAAACAATCTAAAGTTACACACTAATTCTTAGCAAATAAAGAAAAGATATGTTGTTAAAGACTTAGAGGAAAATAAGTCCTATCTGGGAAAGAATTGTTTAGAATACAAAAAAGAGATTCTAACTTGCTCTTGAAGATGAGCGTATTGTGTTCTTAGATGTGTGTGTTCTTTTACTTAAGCGTAAGTAAGTTAGGGTAGAGGTGAGGAGTAAGAGTATCTCTACATGGAGATAGAACACATCTATTTATACCCATCGCATTAAATGCACATTTAATGCAACGTAGTAGGGTTAGAACGCGTGTCAAGTCTTAAGAGGAAGGCTTGTCCTTTCCTACAGTGAATAGTACAAAAGCCTATTCATGAGCAGACATCCTTTCATAAACTTGGTGGGTAATAGAGTCAACTAATCGGCTCTATACCGTACCACCATTTAGAAAGGGTATGGGGTTGTCCTTTGTGTGTATGAGGACAAGGCAAAAACAATCATGCTCAACAAGCTTCTTTTGATCGTTGAATGCTGGAATAACCTGAAGATCTCTTCAGCATTCGCTGAGGGTTGGACAGTCTTCACACATGTGTAGACAAGGTTGTAGTCACTGAATACCGTTTTAGATCACGTACTCGCTAGTCTCTAATCTTCAGTTTCAGTTTTCGACTTTCGCTAAAGGTTCTTTGGTGTTAGTTCTGTCTTCTTGAAGTATCACTGTCACTGATGGATTTACAATGCATGTTCTCAACGATCACTGAACAGACTCAGTGATGATCACTGGAACTAAAAACAGAAACATAAATACTTCGTGTAAGGTAAAAAGGATTATCATCAAATCAATGTGAGAGAGGATCAACAATATCCCTTACCAAGGATAGATGACTTGTTTGATCAGCTTCTGGGAGCTAGCTTTTTCTCCAAGATCGACTTAATATCAAGCTACCATCAACTGAAAGTTCTAGAGGAGGATGTACCAAAAACTATATTTAGAACTCGTTATGGGCATTACGAGTTTCTAGTGATGCCATCGGGTTGACAAATGCTCCAGCAACGTTCATGGATTTGATGAACCAGATATGTGGACCATATTTAGATATGTTTGTCATTATGTTCATTGATGATATTCTTATCTATTCGAAAAGCGCAAAGGACCATGAGCAGCACCTACGGATAATTCTTGAGCTACTAGCAAAAAAAAATTATATGTCAAATTCTCGAAATATGAATTTTGGTTGTGGGAAGTACAATTTTTGGGGCACGTAGTCAATGCAGATGGGAATAAATTTGATCGAACGAAGATCAAAAACTATAGATTGGGAATCACAGAAGTCTGCAACGGCAATTCGTAATTTTCTGGGCTTAGCAAGATTCTATCGAAGATTTATTCAGGAATTCTCCAAAATAGCAACCCTTTTGACGTCATTGACTATGAAGTTAGTCAAGTTCGAGTGGGGTGAGAAACAGGAAGAGGCATTCCAAACGCTCAAGGAGAGGCTGAGTAGCGCCCTGGTATTAACCCTACCAGAAGGAACAGAGGACTTTGTCGTGTATAGTGATGCCTCAAAGTTGGGATTAGGTTGTGTTCAGATGCATCGGGGAAAAATTATTGCTTATGCATCACGGCAGTTAAAGGAGCACGAAAAAAAGTATCTTACTCACGACATAAAGTTAGCTGGTGTGGTGTTGGTGCTAAAAATTTGGTGGCACTACCTATATGGTACAAACTGCATGATCTATACAGATCATAAAAGCTTGAAGTACCTCTTTGATCCAAAAGAGTTGAACATAAGGCAGAGAATATGGATGGAACTTCTAAAATACTATGCTTGTGAAATACATTATCACCTTGGAAAAGTGAATGTAGTCACTGTTGTGTTAAGTAGAAAGGAGAGAATAAAACCAATTCGGATTCATGCCATGTGGGTGAAAGTCTGGATCTAGTGGATCGAATACGAGATTCTTAGAGAGAAGGTTTGCTAGAGAAGAACATTAAGAAGGAAAGAATGCCAAAGCAAGTCAAGTTATTAACGGTTGGGTTGAACGGTGTATACAGGTTCAGGGATCGCGTGTGGGTACCTAACCTGGGAAATTTGAAGGACATAATGGTGAACGAGGTACACAACTCCAAATACACTATACATCCTGGAGGCGACAAAATGTACAAGAACTTGAAACAAAGCTATTGGTGGCTTGATATGAAAAAGGAGGTAGCAAGATACGTGGAAAGGTGCCTGACATGCCTACAAGTGAAGACAGAGCGTCAAAAACCGTCAGGACTACTACAACCAGCGGAAATCCCAGTATGGAAGTGGGAGATTATAACAATGGACTTTGTTACCAAGTTACCAAAAACAGTTAAGAGACATGATGCGATTTGGGCGATTGTTGACGGACTTACTAAGTCTGCTCACTTTTTGTCGATTAGTGAAAAATATTTGTTGGAGAGATTGGAACAAATCTATGTAAATGAGGTTGTATCAAGGCATGGAGTGTCGTTATCAATTGTCTCTGATAGAGATTGTTGGGTCCGAAAAACCTAAGCGTTCCCTAGATCCGGTCAAATCCGCGAATCTTAAACCCAACGCTCCTGTAGCAATGCAGGAGCATCCTACATCGGTGAGGCTAAGGAGATTCGGCTTCCTTATAAGGAAGTGGGAGTCTTACTCCTACCAGTGACGCGTTTTAAAGCCGTGAGGGGTTGTGCTGACCAACCCAGAGCGG
>NC_037531.1:5852173-5857105 GCF_001531365.2 Cynara cardunculus var. scolymus
AGTCTTACTCCTACCAGTGACGCGTTTTAAAGCCGTGAGGGGTTGTGCTGACCAACCCAGAGCGGACAATATCACGTGGGCGGCTCCCTAGTGCAATTACCGGTCCAACAGAGATGCAAGGTTTACGTCAAGATTCTGGACTAGTTTACGTCAAGATTCTGGACTAGTTTTAAACAAGAGATGGGTACCCCACTGAATATGAGTACACCTTATCACCCTCAAACTGATGGCCAAAGTGAGAGGACGATAAAAATGCTAGAGGATATGTTAAGAGCATGCACGATTGATTTTGGAGGAAGTTGGGGTGATCACCTCCCGATGGTTGAGTTTGCATATAATAACAGCTACCACTCGAGTATCAAAGCGGCACCCTTTAAGGCGCTATATGGCCGAAAATGCAGAACGCCAGTATGTTGTACTAATGTTGGGGAAAATCAATTGATTGGGCCAGAAATAGTTCAGCAAACATCAGAAAAGATAGAGCAATTCAAGAGAGGTTGAATGTCGCACGAGATATACAAAATAGTTATGCGGATAAAAGGCGTCGACCATTGGAGTTTCAAGTGGGGGATAAGGTAATGCTTAAGATATCGCATTAGAAAGGCATCATAAGATTTAGGAAAAGGAGTAAGCTAAGTCTGAGATACGTTGGACCATTTGAGGTTCTCGCAAGGGTAGGAGCGGTGGCATACCAATTAGAACTACCAGATGAGTTAAAGGGTATTCACAACACCTTTCATGTATCCAATATGAGGAAATGTCTAGCTAATGAATCATATGTGGTGAAGTTAAACGAGGTAAAACTTAGTGATAAGTTAACCTATACTAAGGAGGCAGTCCAGGTGTTGCACAAGAAAGTAAAAAGACTAAGAAATAAAAGTATATCTCTAGTCTTAGTAAAATGGAAGTTTCATAAAGGGTCGGAAATGACGTGGGAACCAGAAAGGGAGATGAGAACGAAATATTCTCATTTGTTTGATCAGGATTGATTCCGAGGACAGAATTTATTTAAAGGATGGGAGAATTATAACACCCAAAAAAAATATTTTATAAATGATATTATAGAAAAGTAAATTTTTTAAGAAAAAAAAACTAAATTTAGGCGGGGGTTTAATGGAACTTTATCGAAGTTGGAGGATTAGCTTGTAGCTTGGAGACCTTCTTCGCCTTCTACCTAAGCTGCGCAGGAAAGGCCTAAAGCCAATCCTAGGGAACAGTGAAGCTTCATGGGGTCTTTCTGTCCAGGTTCAGGTAGTCCGCATCTTCACAGACATGTCTATTTCACCGAGCCTCTCTCCAAGACAGTCCCTAGATCATTACGCCTTTCGTGCTACCTTAGGACCATTATAGTTACGGCCACCATTCATTGGGGCTTCGGTGTGATAACTAGATCATGGTTATCAGCTGAGGTAATTAATACATGATTATTTGTTATATGCTTACATGACAACATGATAAATTGATATAGATGATTATGTGGGAATGTGTGTTTTGTACATGGAATGCATGTATGAATATGAATATGCAAATATATATGTATGCATGAATATATGCATGTATGCTTGAGTAAGTTATGAGATGCATGCACATGGGAAGGGTGTAGCCGACTTTCCTTAAAGGGAAAGGTATAAAAAGAGGGTGAGGTCTCCTTTACAACTTTCTTGCTATTTTTGAGACTTCAAATTGAGCGATTTAAAAGAGGAGTGTTGACCTGATTGATTGTTGATCGAAGTTCAAATTGGATTTCAAGTGACTGGTTTCAAAAGGGATTTAAAGGTGAGTGGTTTACTAATTCTATTTCAAATTGTGAAGTAATTCCTTTTGGTGTGTTTGATATTTGTTTTGAAAAATCTGTTTATCCGGTTTTGACTTAAACCGGACAAAACGTGAGCGATTTAACACTAAATTGATGGGCGTATCAACCGGTTTAGTCTTAAACTGGGTAAGGTGTTGAGCGATTTAAACATAAACTGCCTGATGTGGTGACCGGATTAGACTTAAACCGGTCATAGTCTCAACCAATTTAAGGGCAATCCGAATAATGTATTAACCGGTTTAGTTATTGAGTGATTTATGAACTTTGAAATTCCATTAAGTATTTTGAACGGAGAAGTAGGAATACAACTATGGGATGGCCGGTTTATTTAAACCGGACAGAATGTCTCATGTTACCCGGATTGTTAAATCGATCAAAACATGAATAGTGTTGTCCGGATTAGTAATCCGGACAAGGTTTTGGGAATTATTCTAAGTGGTAAATCGGACACACATGAATAGTGCTGTCTGGATTAGTAATCCGGCCAAGGTTGACCGGATTATGTATTGACATATTATTTTGTTGATTCTTTTAACAAGAAATGGGAATTTTGATAAAGATGATTTTGAACTGATATTATTCCATTGACTGCGGTCTTTTCTACATGGAATTTTTTTGTGAAATATTTTAATGGGGAAATAAGGATGGCATATCAAGGAGAGGTGTACCATGGGATAAAGGTGGCAAATCAAGGAGAGGTGTACATTTGGATATAAGGGTGGCATTTGTATGTGTGATGTAATATAACTCATACTATTATATCCTTTAAGATTACCGTGGTCCGGAATCTTTATTTCTTTGTGATTTAAAGGTTTAGGATCAAAGTTCTTATTGGAAATCATAGTCTGAATGTTATTGAGGAAGAAATAACAAGTTTGGCCGAAAACTTTGAGTAAACCTTGTTTAATTAGAAAGGTTTAAAAGTGGCACTATAATATACCTGTTTAGCACAACATTACTTGAGGTTTTGATGCATTAATTGCAAGCAAAGAATTTGGCTTGAAAAGTGAAAAGGTATTGGTAATATGTTCTTACTTGTTCATATATTTGTTATATATATGAAAAGTTGTTTTACATAAAAGTTTTGGTGATATTCACCCTACAATAACATAAAAAGGGGAACTCACTAGACCTTTCGATCTAACCCTCGTTTTATGATTTTAAATATGTATTGCAGGAGGTGCAGACGATAAGGGGAAGGGAAAAATGTAATACTTTTCTATATGCATATCTGCATGAAGAATTGTCTACGTATAGTTTTGATAGACAAAAGTTAATTAGTACAAGAATTGTATTTTGAATTTTTGGACCATGTATTCAATATTGGTAGATTCTTGTACTAAGGGACCTATGTGGTGTATAAACATGTATTTCTTGTGTATGAAGTATATGTTACATGCAATGTGTGGAATGATGTGTTACATTCGATCGTCGGCTCCCCTGTCATCAGGTCACCAACTTCCTTGACCTTCCGGCACTGGGCAGGTGTCAGCCCGACAGAATTCCAGTGTCTAATAGGGACCTTAGAATGGATTTCATTTTATCTCTATCTATCCTACAAACATATCAATAAAAATAATAATGGACGGGTCCTTAGATTTATTTGTGACCTTTGAGGAGCCGTATGAGATGAAAATCTCATGTACGGTTCTGTAATAGGGATGGGAACAGTGATGTTATCATCGACTATGATTATCTAACAGTTTAAGTACAGTTGATATAATTGAAGCGCAATCAAGATATGATTTTTGGGGATGGAATTTATGGTGTCAACCTATAGGCTTTTTCGTTTTGCTAATTTCTTCCCTAGCCGAGTGTGAACGATTACCTTTTGATTTACCAGAAGCAGAAGAAGAATTAGTTACAAAAAAAATAGGAGGAAGCTGTGACACGTTCACCAAAAAAATCCTTTTGTAGCGAATAATTTATTAAAAAAAATAAATAAGCTTAACACAAAAGCAGAAAAAGAAATAATAATAACCTGGTCCCGGGCATCTACCATTATACCCACAATGGTTAGCCATACTATTGCTATCCATAATGGAAAGGAACATTTACCTATTTATATAACAGATCATATGGTAGGCCACAAATTAGGAGAATTTGGCCCTACTTTAAATTTTCGAGGACAAGCAAAAAGTATAATAGATCTCGTCGTTAAAAAATGTTAATAATATCTATAATATATATCGATATTTATCATTGATTAGTAGGAGGCGAACTTTATGTTAAATAAAAGAACAACAGAAGTATACGCTTTAGGTCAACATATATCTATGTCTGCTCACAAAGCGTGAAGAGTAATTGATCAAATTCACGGACGTTCCTACAAAGAAACACTTATTATATTATAACTCATGCCTTATCAAGCATGTTATCCCATTTTTAAATTAGTTTATTCTGCGGCAGCAAATGCTAGTTTCATATGGGTTCGAATGAAACAAATTTAGTCATTAGTAAAGCCGAAGTMAATGAGGGTACTACCGTTAAGAGATTAAAACCTCGAGCTCGAGGGCGTAATTATCCGATACAAAAGCCTACCTGCCATATAACTATTGTAATGAAAGATATATCTATGGACAACCACCATGGTTTGAAGGTGAGAGAAAGGGGGAGGATTGGGATACTTAGGGTAAAAGCTACGTGGGTTGAGAAATAAAGGGAGATGATAAAGCACCTTGGTTATTTATATGGGTGGTTGTAAAAAGAAAAAAAGAAAAATAAATCAGGGAGATAGAGGAGCAAATTCATAGAGAGGAAGTAGTGAAGGTTGAAAAGTGAAAAGAGGACGGTGTTCGGGATCAAGACTCGGTTGCAGCTAATTCAAGGTAAAACACTCTCGTTTTTGGTTTAACGTGACCTTTGTAGGGTAAACACGTTCTTATTTAAGTTGATTGTCAGCTTCATGCCGACGTTGGACATCTTGTACGATCATGCATGTTTTCGTTAGTAATATCCAGAATAAGTTCGGTTTTTGGCCATTGAGAAAACGGTAGGTGTTGGACCTGTAAATTCAGCTTTGATATTGATCTATTACTCTGAATGAACTCTAGGACGATTACAGTGCAGCAGAAACAATATTAAGAACAAAACAGAGTAAAATAAAACAAGAACAC
>NC_037531.1:5857590-5859734 GCF_001531365.2 Cynara cardunculus var. scolymus
AAAGAATTACAAGAGGAGATTAAACTCATCCTCTGAAAAGAATTACATAAAATGAAAGAATTGAAAAATTTGTTCCTCAGGCCTATACTATTACAGAAGATTAGTCCACAGCAGAGTCTGGATAGTCATCTACAGCCAATTGCAGATCTGACTTGATAGTTTTGTAGACTTTGAATATCCACTCTCTGAAGGAGACTTGAACTTTGAGTGTTTCCAGAAGACCGGTCACTTCGTCCGCCCTTAGATGCCCTCTGTGCACCTCTGCTGCTACTAGGTTGAACACCCACTCAAGAGACTCTGTCGAATACCTGTTCACCTCTGCCGGATCAAAGAACCTTAGAATCTCATCCTTGTCCAGGAAAACAAACCCAAAGATGTGATTGTGGACAATGGTGTTTGGATGAGACCTAAGCAACCAACTTGGCCTGTTCTTTGGAGGGGAAATCTTCAAATCTGATTGGGCCAACCTCATCGTGATATCGAAATCTTTCTGGCTGTAGTATTTTACTTGAGCGCGCATTACTTCGATCAGCCTTCTGAGAGAAATCGAATAGCTTGACCTCCTCTCCATGTACTTGTTAAGAATTTTGTGCAAAAAGATAAGGTCAAATACACAGAGGTTGTGGAGGTCAGCATCTGTGAACGTGTAAAGATTGTCGTCATCCCTCTTTACCATATATTGAGAATAAAGCACGATCTTCTTCAGCATAGTCCTCGGAGATATGGTTTCAAGAGAAGTTATCACGTGCTCTGAGAAGACCTGCTCGCGTGGCCTTGTGAGTTTTGATAAGTGGAACTTTGCAGCGGCAGAGGGTATTCCTGTAAGCTCTGGGTCGTAAAGGGCTCTGTGTCTACGGCAGAGTAACGCCACCGCAAAATCTCCTCCACAGTGGTTATGGGCTCTGTGTGCACTTTATGCGTAGGAATCTTGCTCATAGATTCAAGTATCTCAGAAACCCTCCCCACTATGGCAGATTCTGGTATTCTGGTTTCTTCTTCTTCTAGTATCGGCCTCTGGGTAGACCCCTCTGGTAGGATTGGCTTGACAGTTCCTACCAGAGCATCAAATGTACCCGTGGACATTTCCTCATTCGCCATTTTAGAGGAAGAGCCTTCTCCAGCTCTGGGGATAGGGGCTCTGCCCTTTCTTGCATGTGCCTCTGCCAAAGACGCCTTTAAAGCTCGAACGAGATCCGGGTCATCATACTCTTCTTCATTTATCTCCTCTGGCGTCTCAGAGCTTGACCCCTTCTGTGTCGACTCCTCTACTGCTTTACCATTGCCTTTCCCCTTAGGCTCTGGAGATTTGTCTTTTGAGAACAGGGTAGCAGCAGAGTCCACTATTTTTAGTGGTCTGGCAGAGGTTGTCTTCTTTGGCTCTTCTGTCTTCTTTTCTGTCTTCTTCTCCCCCTCATGACGATCATGGTCATCACCTCCTTGATCGTCATGGATTTTAGTGGCTTCTGCCTTGCAAGTAGAAAGGGGAGCCTTCTTCAATCGTTTCAAAACTTTGGATGCCGCCCTCTCCATCTTTTGAATAACCTCCTCAGCGATCACAGAGGCAGTGTTGACATCCATCTCTGCGGCCCATTTCATCTTAGAGATGCAGCGATAGATCTCATTTCTGAAGTTATCACCTTCTTTGATGAGTTTCTTCGTGCAGTCTCTTATAGCTTCGTTGCTTGCTCGGGCTTCCTTGAGGAGTTGGTCAGTATTTTTGCACGATCTCTCCAAGGGCCTCAACCATTGCGTCTAGCTCTCTGCGAGTGGCTAGATGGTTAATATTAGCCCTGGAGGATTTAGAGTCAATGCCATAGGTGACCGCAGAGGAGAACATCCCTTTGATCTCGTCCTTGAAGGCAGAATAATCTGTAGCCGGCGGATATAAAGTCTGCAGCGAATTGGGCGGCAACCTCTGATAGTTCTGTCTTGAGCTTTTGGATTGAAGAAGGGTTGAGTGACAAGGCGTTGAAAGCTTTTGCTAGATCATTTTTTTGAGGACAGAGCTCTGAAGGGCTGATACAGTCGCCTTGAGCTCAGAAGTTGTGGAAGTCAACTCCTTCAGAGCCTCTGTGAGCGGTGCTAGAGCCTCTGTCGCCGGTTGTGAGGAGAACAAGCTTTTCAACTCATCCATCCTCTTGAAT
>NC_037531.1:5859834-5862089 GCF_001531365.2 Cynara cardunculus var. scolymus
AAATCCTCGTCCTTAAACCCACCGCTCCTGTAGCAATGCAGGAGCATCCCACATCGGTGAGGCTAGGGAGTCTTCTCTTCCTTATAAGGAAGTGGGAGTCTTCTCCTACCAGTGACGCGTTTTAGAAAGCAAAACCGTGAGGGGTTGTTGCCGTGCGGGGAAACCCCAGGGCAGCCCAGAGCGGACAGTATCATGTGGGCGGCTCCCTAGTGCAGTTACCGGTCCAACACAATAGATTTATTAGACACAACATAATCAGCTTTATTAAACCAAACTTATTTTATCTTTGAAATATTATTGCTTGATCCAATGACATATCCTTGGTAAAACTGATTAGAAATATGAGACTTGTTCTTCGAAACAATTGATTTAGGGCTGCCTGAATAACTGTTGGATTTGACACTGGAACAGTTATAAAAGCAAGTTTTACATTGAGATTGAGAACCAGTTGAGCTTTCAGCACTTGAATTAGAAAAATCTTTTACTTTCTTAAGTAACTGCTCTCTCTCATCAGCAACTATTTCATATTTCTTCTTAAGTTCAGATCTCATATTCAGTTCAGCAACAAGTTCTGTCTTTAGATCAGACAATTTCTTTGAAGTATCCGAGAACTTACCTTCCAATTCTTTCTTAAACTTTTCAAAACTTTTCCTTTCTTTCTCAAATTCTTTCCTCTCTTCTTCTGACCTTCCCTTCTCATTCTCCGAAGCAATGTCAAGGCATTTCTTCTTTTCAGTTAGTTCCTTAGCAATTGCAGCATTCTTCTTAGCAATATTCTTCTTTTCTAGAGCAAAAACTTTCTTCTTTTCATTTAAAGCTTTCTGCTTTTGAGCAATGCTGTCAAACATTTCCAAATGCTTTCTTTGACATTCTTCTTCATACTATTTGTTAAACCCCATAACTCATAATGTAAAAAGTAATGAAAAAAATAAGTCATGAACAACCAGAGGACCGATGGACGATCTGGGATGCGATGGAAAGAGCATCCTCATCGATCCTCTGGTCATCAACACTTAGTGAATTTTCAGCAAATCATCCAGAAGCATACAATGAAGATCTAAAGATAAGGATGATTCATCACACCATGAATGACAGCTGGAGATGACATGTCAACAACTAGATTTCTAGTTTATCTTTAATACTAAAGTTTATCCATAGAATAGATAAATGTTATCTGTTAATAGAAGATTAGCTAAAATGCCTCATTAGATAGTTATCTTCTCATTAGCTAATTAGTATAAATAGGTGATCTGACCTATTGTAAAAAGAGTCGCTTGAATAGCTTTACGTTTTTCACATAATAAAGTGAAACTTTTGAAGCTCAAGATTGTTCTTAATTGTTTCTTAATTTCTTCTTGAGTATTCATAACTTTCTTCGTTAAATCACTATAATTTGGTTATTTTTAACTAGATTATTAGTGTTATTGAGAGATCTAAGATCAACAATTGGTATCAGAGCCAATTGATTGAATTTCCAATCAAAACGATCAATCAAAAATCTCTCATTTTTTTATCTTCTTTCTCGTCAAGAACACAAATCTTTCTCTTCAAAGTTCTCATGGCCAACTGGAATTCTACTTATAATGTTGGCTCCCTCACCAAGCCTCCAACTCTTCAACAAGAAGAATATCCACAATGGAAGATCAGAATGGTTAATTTCTTGGAAGGAATGGACAGGAACCTCCTGCGATCTATAATGGAGGGCCCTTACATTCCACAAACTCTTGTCCCAAGAGTTCCAGGAACAAACACCACGGCTGAAATTCTTGCCTAGTACATGCCCAAAGATGAAAAGAATTGGGATGAAGATGACAAGGAAAGAGTATAAACTGACAAAAAGGCCAAAAGGTTGATATGCATGGCCCTACCAAATGAAATCTTCCAATCCCTCAACGCATGTTCCACAGCCAAGGAACTATGGGATGAACTGGCAAGCCAACTGGAAGGAGGAGTAAATACAAAGAAAAATCGTAGAGCATAATGTCTCAACGAATATACAAATTTCAAGGCCCTCCCTGATAAACCGATACAGAAAACATACGATCGCTTCAACACATTGATCAATCAATGTCGTCGGAACGATATTATCAGAACCAAGAAAGAAAACAACGTTTTATTCCTAAAAAGTCTAGGAGATGAATGGACTCAGCTATCTATGTCCCTTCAAGCAAACAAGGACCTAGACGGCTGGTCTCTTTATGACCTGTATGGAACACTTGCAGCACAAGAGAGTGACATTATGAAGAAAAAGGTAT
>NC_037531.1:5862569-5863813 GCF_001531365.2 Cynara cardunculus var. scolymus
CGATTGATCAAGGATGCTGACTACTATAAAAATAAATACAAGTATAATTCTAGAGAGCGAAGCTTGATGGCCGAAAAAGAAAATTGGGTGTCTGATTCTTCATCAGACGATGAAGACAAAGCGCTCATCTATCTAATGGCCACGTCCAATGCAGAATCGCATCTAACTCTGATGACCAGGTATGCAAGTCTTCCTCAAATGAAACCAACTCTGTTCCACCGGAACTAGAGTTAAAAATGATCAAACTTTCAAAAGATTTCTTGAAATTAAAAGAAAAATTAAGTTTTGAAAATCTGAAAGATTAAAAGCAGAAAAAGAAGCAAGTTTCTACAAAAGGGAGACTGACCTTCTAACCGAAGAAAAGGCTGAACTAGCAAAGGAAAAGACTCGCATTAGTACCCTTAAGAAATCAGAAGAAGATAAACTTCTGGAATTAAACAAGCGAATAAGTAAGGACCTAGAAAAGAAAACTAAGGCCTTAAAGGAATCTGAAGCAGAGAGACTAAATTCAGTCGCTCTTAAAGATTTCTTTCAAAAADARCGGGAAATTCTTCACCAGAAGCTTCAAACCAATGAACTTCTGATGAAAAAGTATAAAGATGCCCAAGAAGTTTTTGAAAAACTAAACGGTCAAAAAGATACTCAAGGGATTGGATTCAATGAATTGGATTCCTTCATCGATTAAAAGAAATCCACCCTTGAATCCACTTTCAAACTTGGATGCATTCAAAAACCCGACTTTACTCCAAAACCTAAGGCAAACTTCAAAAGAGTTAAAGTCGATGGAAAAACTATCGTTTCAAGACAGGATTTTGATAATGTGGTATACGAGAAAAGTACAAGTAAGAATTCTGATTAAAGAAATTACATTTTTAAACCAGAGATTATTGAAAATCTTATTGTAAAACCAGAATCTCTGACTGTCAATACTACCTCATCAGCAAGTACTATTGAAACAAAGGAGAATCCGAATGAGGAACCATCAACTGATGAATCAATGAATCTCCCAAATAAAATTGAGAATTCATTGAAGTCAGAATCGATGAAACCTCAAGAAGATCACTCTAAAGCATCAATCTCTGAACCCACATCTTCTGCTCCAATCAATGTTAATTTTGACTTTGAGAAATCAGCAAGAGACTTTCTCGATTCTGAATCTGAAGAAGAGACAAGTTGTGAATCACCAAATATCATTGATAATAAGAAACCTAAAAAATTCAAATCCTCAATGAAATCTTCAGATA
>NC_037531.1:5864981-5874495 GCF_001531365.2 Cynara cardunculus var. scolymus
AAAACCAAATCAGAAACCACCTGCACCAAGCCCTTGGATATGATTCACATAGATCTCTGTGGGCCTATTTCAACCCAAAGTCTCTCCGGAAAGAAATATATGCTAGTATTGGTTGACGAATACTCTCGATACACTTGGGTTGAATTTGTAAAGCAGAAATCAGACTTTCCAGACCTACTCATTGGAGTGATGAAAAGACTTCAAGCCCTTCTACAACAAAAACTAGTGAAGGTTAGAAGCGACAATGGCACTGAATTTAAAAATGCTAAAATCGAAGCCTATCTCTTCAATGAAGGCATTACACAAAACTTTTCATCTGCGAGAACTTCACAACAAAATGGAGTAGTAGAACGAAGGAATCGAACCTTAGTAGAAGCAGCAAGGATCATGCTTGCTTCATCGGAGTTACCCATCACATTCTGGGCTGAAGCAATTTCAACTGCATGCTTCACCCAAAATCGATCAATTATAAACAAGAGACACCAGAAGACACCTTATGAGCTCATCAATCACAGAAGACCAAATGTTAAATACTTTCATGTCTTTGGGTGCAAATGCTTTGTATTCAACGATAGAGACCATCTTGGTAAATTTGACAAGAAAGCTAATGAAGGAGTCTTTCTGGGCTATCCTCAAACCGCCAAAGCCTACAGAGTCTACATCAAAAGGACAAAGATCGTCATCGAAAGCATAAATGTGTCCTTTGATGATTCCATATAAATGACTTCTGGACACAACAGTTCAGAACTCGGACTTCAAAGAAGAGCATCTAATTCATCACTTAGCAAACCCAATGAATCAGAGTTAGCTCAACTATTTGAAAACATCTTCGATGAAGAAGTCATTTCTGGACAAGAGCCTAATGCAAAATCTATCTCCAGAATCAATATTGAACATGCAGTCTCCAATGATGAAGGTACATCTCTCACAGAAACTCATGTTACTTCACCATCTACTTCTCCTGTGTCTTAAGATCATGATCGAGAACCAGAGTCTAACCCTGGAGATCATCTCGTTGAGAGGGAGCAAGCAGTTCCATCAGTCGATGAAGAACTGCATCCTGTTGCTTCAAAACCTCAATCAAGCACCAAGTAGACAAAGAATCATCCACACCACCAAATCATTGGTGATCCAACATCTGGTGTCAAGACGAGATCCACAACTGCAAATGAATGCCTCTTTGCCAATTTTCTAAGCATGATAGAGCCAAAGAAAATTTTCGAAGCCCTACAAGACCCAAACTGGATAGATGTAATGCAAGAAGAATTACTCCAGTTTGAACGAAACAAAGTATGGTCCCTTATGCCTCTACCCAAAGGGAAGACGGCCATAGGAACCAAATTGGTCTTCCGGAACAAGAAGGACGAAGATGGCATCGTAATAAGAAACAAAGCCAGACTTGTTGCAAAAGGCTATCACCAAGAAGAAGGAATTGATTATGACGAAACATTTGCTCCCGTTGCAAGACTTGAAGCCATCAGAATGTTCTTAGCCTATGCCACTCATAAAGGCTTTAAAGTCTATCAGATGGATGTCAAGTCTGCCTTCCTCAACGGCAAACTTCAAGATGAAGTTTACGTGCAACAGCCTCCTGGGTTCGAAGATCCACAACATCCAAACTACCTCTACTTTCTGGATAAAGCTCTCTATGGGCTGAAAGAAGCACCCAGAGCCTGGTATGAAACTATATCTACCTTTCTCATCAATAATGGCTTCGAAAAAGGTACAATTGATACAACCCTCTTTCTCAAAAAGCATAAAGGTGACATCTTACTTGTTCAAATATATGTGGACGACATCATATTTGGTTCTACAAATGCAAAACATTGCGAAAAATTCTCAGAGTTGATGAAAAGTAAATTTGAGATGAGTATGATGGGAGAACTAAGCTTCTTCCTTGGCCTTCAAATAAAACAAACTTCAGAAGGAATTTTCATCAATCAGTCCAAATATGTGACTGACCTTCTGAAGAAATACTCTCTCTCAAATTCATCATCAATGAGAACACCCATGGCTACAGGAGCTAAGCTTTTTGCTGATCCATCAGGCAAATCTGTAGATGTAACAACCTATAGAGGCATGATTGGATCCCTTCTGTATCTAACTGCTAGTAGACCAGATATAATGTTTGCCACATGTCTTTGTGCAAGATATCAATCAAATTCTAAAGAATCGCATCTCTCTACAGTCAAGAGGATCTTTTGATACCTTAAGGGAACCCCATCCTTGGGTCTCTAGTATCCAAAGAACTCTGTCTTTGATTTAATAGCCTATACAGATGCAGATCATGCAGGTTGTAAGCTTGATAGAAAGAGCACGTCTGGAAGCTGTCAACTCTTGGGGGACAAGCTAGTAAGTTGGACATCCAGAAAACAAAATTGTGTCTCAACATCAGCAGCAGAAGCAGAGTATGTTGCTGCTGCTAGTTATTGTTCACAAGTTCTCTGGATGAAGACTCAGCTTAAGGACTATGGTTTCAATTATGACAAAATTCCTATCCTCTGTGACTCCAAGAGTGCAATAGCAATCTCTGCCAATCCAATGCAGCATTCCAAGACCAAGCACATCGATGTAAGGTACCATTTTCTAAAAGATAATGTTGAAATAGGAAATATAGAAATGTACTTTGTTCCAACTGAGATTCAACTTGCTGACATCTTTACAAAGGCTCTTGATGAGAAAAGATTTTTATTCCTAGTCARCAAGATGGGTATGCTGAATCTCACCAATTAAAGGCAATCATTACCTTGAAACCAGAGATCTTCCATATCTCATGGTTATGCCTATAAGTGATATATAAATTCTTAGCCATAAACTTCAAGTATTCTAAACCAGAGCCTCTAGTCATAAAGATCAGAGTCTCTGGCTATGTAGATTCACTTTGATTAAAGTTTTTTGGCAAACAAACTTCATCGCCTTTGAACCAGAACTCATCTGGTCCAAAGCAAATACTTAGTAATTTTTACCAAGTATTCTCCTACCAACCAGAGCCTCTGGTTATATAGACCAGAGCCTCTGGATTCCTACTCCTTGTCACCAGAACTCCTCTGGTCCCAAAGAGTTTCCCTCTTACGTGTAGACTACTCACTCTACTTTCATCTCATTCTCTTGCCTTCCCAACCAGAGCCTCTGGTTCCAAAGACCAGAGCCTYTGGATTCGAAATCTTTGGCACCAGTGCTCCCCCGGTCTCAAAGATCCACATGCATTGCTTAGCCATACATCATTCATTATTTTCTTTCCAAAGACCAGAGCCTCTGGTTGTATAGACCAGAGCTTCTGGCCACCTCTATCATTTAATATGCATATTTTCTCCTCCATTACATATTTCACAACCAGAGCCTCTGGTTGTATACACTAGAGCCTCTGGTCCCCAAGTTCTCCATTTTGAATTATTACTTATTTAAGGGGGAGTTTCTGTACACTTCAGATTCATTTCTCATGCATTGTCTAAGGGAGAGCAAAACACTCATCTTCACATTTTATTTTTTATACATGCATTTTTCATCCAGAGTCTCTGATTCTATTATTCAGAGCCTCTGGTCATCTAAATGCTACGTATGTATCTCACCAGAGCTCCTCTGGTTCTACAAAATGGATTGACAATATTTTTCTAGAACCTTTGGTTTGAAATCCAATGCTTCTATAACATGCAATCCAACACTACATCCATGAACTTCTTCATAGATGTTAAACCAGCACTCCTCTGGTTTCCCCCCCAATGGGTTATGACCAACTAGAGCTCCTCTAGTTCCATGAAAATAATTTTTATACAAAAACTATCTTAATTGAAACTCATTTTTCAAAGATTATACAAAATTGCAGCTTTGTGACTAAAAACTATATCTCATAAGTTTTTAGAAGATCAAAATTTCGTAATTAATATTAATCTTACAATTAGATGGGATTTTTAAATTAAAATTATTTTTAGGGTTACGTATTCATCAAGTTATTATCTTGAATAATGTTTTCTTCAAATAATTTATGACGTTGCTGCAGGGGTCACCCCACTTGCTGATCTGGTCACAAAGGCTGAGTTCCAAGCCTTTGTCGATACAGTGATGCGGTCCTTGGAAGACCTTAAACTCATCATGCAAGGGATTGTAGAAAACCAACCCTCCACCTTTACCTCTGACCTCCAACAATCCCTCGCAATCCTACAACATCACCTTACCCAAATCGAAACCCAAACACAAGCCAACACCACCCGCTTACAAATGCTCCAACAAACCGTCACCCAACACCATAACACCACTTCCTCCCCCGCCACCCAACGAAACCAAGTCATCACCCAATCCATCGCCACCCTCACGGCTCAGGCAACTGAGGCCAATGAGAACCTTACCTACATAATCACCCAACTTCAAACCATCCTCCGCAACCTTCACCCCCTATCTACAACCACCCTCCCTCAAGTCCCTTACCAAACACCACAACCATCCACCACCTCTATCGATAATACCCTAGCCAATCTCACCCACCAAATGGCCTCCATCCAAGACACCCTCACCCAACTCCCCGCCGCTATCCTCGCTCAAATTCCCCAGTCCACTCCTCAACCACCACCTCCCTCTGCAGGCCCATCCTTCGATGAAGCCTTCTCCTCTTTTACTGCAGAGGTGAGAAACCTAATAACAAACCTTCCCATTCCCCCATACACATCCACCACCACCATGCCACCACCAACTTCATCCTCCATGACAGAGTTTGCCACACGAGCGGACTTGCGAGCTCTCTCAAGGGCACTGGTCTCATCTTTTAATGAGATCAATGCAAAATTTGTTCATCGGGCCACTCATCCAACATTGGTTCTCTCCCAAAACCTGGCCGATGAACAACGGCGCACAACTTCTCTCCTACAAACAATGGAGGCGAGTCAACGGCAGACCTCCTTGAAGGCATACCTCGCTACCTTCAGGAAGGAAAAGAAGAAGAAGAGGACAAGAGCCTCTTGCTCAAGCAGCCGCCCGCACAAGAGGCCTAGGCATGACGACCAAGACCCCGATGATCAAGGTCTTGGACCTCATGAGGGGGAGACACAGGCCACGGCTGCACAACAAACCGAATCCGCTGCACCACTATCACCATCACCTCAACCACCACCATCACCAGAAGGAACCCAAGCAAAGGAACCAGAGGCTCTGCTCTCTGAAGATGTAAATATACAAGTTCCCTTCACCGAGACCCAAGAGCCCATCATGTTGAGCTCTTCAACCGATGAAGAACCTACAACCCCACCATCACAACTAAACCAACCTTTTCCTTCATCACCCACATCAAACCTACCCTTAACCCCTTCACCAACACCACGCACCACTCAACCATTCACCTTATCCATGCAACCTGAACCAATGACACTACAACCTTCATCACCCCAACAACCACAATCCCCTACCGAATCCCATGCACCAGAAACCACCCAAACCGAACCAAATGAACCCCAACCAACACCAACCATACACAACCCTTAACCCAAACACCCGTGGTGCATGCAGATACTCCCTCTTCCTCAAAGCAACCTCCTCAGAGCTTGGTTGATGAAATATTTCAGAGCATGGAGTCAATGAGGAGACGTCTCGATTTGCCGCCCAGGGAACCAATTTTGCTAGAGAATGTTCATCAATATATATACCAAGACCTCGATGACAGTTTGACTATCAACCCTCTAATCTTATCGCCTGAGTCCATGGACCTCCTACACCATAGATTCATTAGACAGACCACTCAAGCACCCCAGGCTGTCTTTTCGAATGATGGGATAAGGAGGGTCATTGATCTGAAAATAAAGACATTTGCCAATCGAGCCATCCGATACGTGGAGTTTACTATGGAGAGAGCACATGGGCTAGTTTGCGTGTTTAACGAGAACGACCTCATCAACCTCAACCCATACGACTTGATTGAATTGTATGCATATACAGCTCATAGGCAAGACTACGGCATCAGATTTGGAATAGCAAACCGAGCGGTGGTGAAAACGATGGAAACCCTGGTAAACCATAGAGCCAAGAGCGATTTTGAAGTAGCTCTTTGGCTAGGCATTGAAAGGCTCTCCTGCGCTCCTCCAAACGATGACTTCCAAGGCCTGCAGGAGATACAATCTGCCTCAGTTATAACTCAACCCGAACTTAGACTTGTTTACAAGAATGAGTTCGGGATCAAAAAGTTCTTTAGACTGACTGAGGCCTTCAAGTATTCAACAGATACACTTGAATGGTTTCAGAAAGTCATTCGARAAAGACTGGGMAGACAYTAWGTGCCAAGAGAAGAAGGGAGTCGACTCATTCACGAGATATCGACAGTCATTGCATATCAAAGACTGCTTCTACGCTTCAGAGAAATATATTCAGGTAGCTCGTGATGAGTTGAATTTTTTTTCCTTGATGTATTCTGATTCCAGTACTGTATGAATTTCATCATCCAATGAAAACTTGGAATCTGATGTCTTTCAATTAGATTAGCCTCTGTTCATCACCAATGTTTCTAGACTAGCATATGTTTGTCTTTTCATTACTTAGGGGGAGATTGTTAAACCCCATAACTCATAATGTAAAAAGTAATGAAAAACAATAACTGATGAAGAACCAGAGGATCGATGAAGATATGAAGGCAGAAGCGACTAAGTTTGGAGTACAACCAGAGGATCGATGCACGATCTGGGATGCGATGGAAAGAGCATCCTCATCGATCCTCTGGTCATCAACACTTAGTGAATTTTCAGCAAATCATCCAGAAGCATACAATGAAGATCTAAAGATAAGGATGATTCATCACACCATGAATGACAGTTGGAGATGACATGTCAACAGCTAGATTTCTAGTTTATCTTTAATACTAAAGTTTATTCATAGAATGGATAAACGTTATCTGTTAATAGAAGATTAGCTAAAATGTCTCATTAGATAGTTATCTTCTCATTAGCTGATTAGTATAAATAGGTGATCTGACCTATTGTAAAAAGAGTCGCTTGAATAGCTTTACGTTTTTCTCATAATAAAATGAAAGTTTTGAAGCTCAAGATTGTTCTTAATTGTTTCTTAATTTCTTCTTGAGTATTCATAAGTTTCTTCGTTAAATCACTATAATTTGGTTATTCTTAACTAGATTATTAGTGTTATTGAGAGATCTGGGATCAACACTATTTCTTCTCTTTATCAAACTTGGCTTGTTCCAAGATGATAACCTGTTCAAAATCTGATATTTGTTTTGAAAGCAATGTAGCATTCAGCTCTAAAGCTTTTATTTTGCTTTCAAGCACTTTCCTTTCAGCATCAAACCTTTTCTCAATCTCTATTGACTTATCATTCTCCTTTCCTTGTAAATTCCTTTCAGCATTCAGTTCAGTCTCAGCTTTAATAATTTCCTTGTCAGATCATTCTTCTCTTTGATCTGCTTTATCTTTTCTTCATCTGACTCTTTTCTTTCAGATTCTAAAATCTTTTCAAGTTCATAAACCCTAGACGTCAGACTAGAATTGTTCTTTAATAGATCAAAGTTTTTCTTTTGACTTGCACTGAAATATTTATCATTTCCAAGAAGTACAAAAATCTCAGTTTGAAGAAACTTCTTTTCTTCTTCAAATTTCTTTTTCTCTTGTTTCAACTCTTTAGCTCAATCCAAGTTAGCATGACACTCATAAAATACTTTCACATGTTTTTCTTTTTGTTCTTTCAAATTATTTTCCAATTCAGAAATGTTCTCGTTCAAAACCTTGTTTTCTCTCTCAAAAAATGATGTCAATTCAAAATCAAGAACGATTGATCAAATAAGAATCTCTGCAGTTCAAGAGATTGATCAAAGAAATAATATCCAAAAATAATGCTACAAAAATTCACACACTTTCTTTTAAAATTCAAAATTCCAACACTTAGACAAAATTTCTAAAACTTCAAATTTTATCCAAATTGAGAATTCTGTCAACAACAGTCAATCATGAAATCCAAACAAAGCACAATCAAAACCGGACAAAAAGATAACCGATTTAAGTTGAAACTTGTCAACACAAAAGTTGTCCGATGAGTAAATTCGGACAAGGACAAGAAGAAACAGTAATAGTTGAAAAACGGATAAGGTAATAACCAAATCCGGACAATATGACACAGAGTTTCACTTGAACACCTCAAATCCGGTTAGGGAAGTCTCCGGTTAATAGGTAATTCGGACAAGATTTTCAGATACAGAAGAATACATGGGTTACAACCGGATTACTCCAAATCCAGTCAAAACAGCTTCCGATTAAGATGAACTCCGAACAGGTTCGATTACACGGACAGTCTATCCTCAAGTCCGGTCAAAAGGACTTCCGACTTACCACAAATCCGGACAAGGTGGGATTCGGTAAACAACAAAGTTCAGTCAAGGAGGTGTCCAATTAACAGGACATTCGGACACGATGATGTACTTGAACAATATTTCACACAAAACACACTAAATCGATCAACGAGGCTACCAGATATATGCATAATCGGACAAGGAGACTACTGAATTCTCTTAAATCACAACACACTAAGTCATAAATCTGGTCAAGCCAATAATCAGATTATGTCAAAATCGGATATTGAGCTAACCGATTTACAACCACAATATATGAAATCTTCAATCACAAACATCAAATTTCACAATAATGCAAGAAAAAATGAATCAAAACTCCAAAATTTTATCAATTTTATCGAGAAAAAGAACTTTTTCAAAACTCAAAAATCCTTTCAACACTTTAAAAACAGTGATCAATTCACGAAATTATATGAATAACAATGATACAAAACATTAAATCGCACACAATGATCAAGTTTTTAACAATCAAACAACCAAAAATGAAATATTTGAGATGAATTTAGATGAAAAAGTTGATGAACTTAAGAACACATGGTGAACAATTAAGAACAAACACTTAAATTCTAGAAAATATTTAAAAAAATCTCGAAGTTTGTACAATTTCTTCAATCAATAACGCTGCAAATCGCTCTGATACCAATTGAAAATCTCAATATTCAATCAATCTTCACCAAGAACACACAATAAATGCCAACTTAAAGATTATGATACTTGAGAGAAAAAATCAACAAGTCAAAGTCTTGTATATATCATCAAAGCTCACTATTACAAAATGCTAAACTCAATTAAGCTCTCTTTATTAAGCATCCTCTAACCTAAACCTATTTATAGGTCAAACCAATACAAGATTACAAAGAATACTTTCAAGAATGAGTACAACATATAAGCTCTAAAATTCAAACCTAACAATTTTAGTTGCATTAATTTTCTAATATTGGTTACTGTTAGACCCCATAATCCATAAACTGTAAAAGTAATGAAAAACAATAAGTGATGAAGAACCAGAAGAATGATGAAGACATCAAGACAAAATTGACTAAGTCTGGAGAACAACCAGAGGGTCAATGAAAAACCAGAGATGTGATGGAAAGAGCATCTTCATCACCCATCTGGTCAACAACACTTAGAGTTTTCTTCAGCAATTCAACCAGAGGCATACGATGAAGATATGAAGATAAGGTT
>NC_037531.1:5874555-5878406 GCF_001531365.2 Cynara cardunculus var. scolymus
GAGATGACAAGTCGACAGCTGGATTTCAAGTTTATCTTAATATTATAGCTTATCAATAGTTTAGATAAACATTATCTGTTAATAGAAGATTAGCTAAATAGTCTCACTAGATAGTTATCTTCTAATTAGTTTACTAGTATAAATAGGTGATTAGGCCTATTGTATTAAATGTCGCTTTTAYGTTTTTCYTATTAATAAAGTGAAACCTTTGACACTTAAGATTGTTCTTTGATGTTCATAATTTATTCTTGAGTGTTCATCACTTTGTTCATTAAAACACTATAATTTGGTTATTCCTAACTCGATTATTAGTATTATTGAGAGATCTGGGATCAACAATTGGTATCAGAGCCAATTKATTGTTTTTCCAATCAAACGATCATCCAAAATCTCTCAATTTTTGTTTTTCTCTCTATCACCAAAACGTAAAATCTCTCTTCTAAAAATTCTCTGGCCAACTAGAATTCTGCGTATAGTGTTGGCTCCCTCACCAAGCCTCCAACTCTTCAACGAGAAGAATACCCGCAATGGAAGATAAGAATGGTGAACTTCTTGGAAGGAATGGACAGGAACCTTCTGCAATCTGTAATGAAAGGTCCTTACATTCCACAAACTCTTGTCCCAAAAGTTCCAGGAACAAACACCACAGCTGAAATTCCTGCCTACTACATGCCCAAGGATGAGAAGAATTGGGATGAAGACGACATAGAACGGGTAGAGACTGATAAGAAAGCCAAACGACTGATAATCATGGCCATACCCAATGAAATCTTCCAATCCCTCGATGCATGTTCCACAGCCAAGGAACTATTGGATGAACTGGCAAGCCAACTGGAAGGAGGGGTTAAAACGAAGAAAAAATCATAGAGCACAATGTCTCAACGAATACACAAACTTCAAGGCCCTTCCTGATGAACCGATTTAGAAGACATATGATCGTTTCAACCCATTGATTAATCAATGTCGTCGAAATAACATCTCCAGAACTAAGGAAGAAAACAATGTTTTATTCCTAAAAAGTCTTGGCGATGAATAGACTCAGCTGTCTATGTCCCTTCAAGCGAATCAGGACCTAGACAGCTGGTCACTTCATGATCTGTATGGAACGCTTGCAGCACAAGAGAACGACAATATGAAGAAGAAGGTATCCATCGGTGGACCTCTCGCTCTTGCTGCCGATGAAAAGGAAATATCAAGGACCCCTACTAGAGAACGTAAGAAGAAAGGAAAGAAAGCACTGGTGGTAGAATCAGAATTTAAAGATGAAACTTCTGAATCAGATGATGAAATTAAAGCATTTGCCAAATCTCTGGCCTTGATTACAAAGCAGTTTCCAGAAAAAGTTCATCAAGAAACCCTATGAACGAAAAGAATTCAAGAGGGAAAGGTACCAGTCATCCTATGAAAGGAAGCCATCTAAATTTTATCAAAGAAAAGATGGAAGAGAAGAAAGAGAAGAAAGAAGAGAAGACAGAAGAGACGAGAGGAAGGAGGATAAGGATGGAAGGAAAAATGACCTCCGCTGCTTCAGGTGCGGAAAACTTGGTCATTTTTCCAAAGAATGCAAAGGACGATTGGTAAAGGATGTTGACTATTACAATAACAAATACAAGTATAATCCTAAAGAGCAAAGCCTGATGGCTGAGAAAGAAAACTAGGTGTCTGATTCTTCATCAGATGATGAAGACAAAGCACTCATCTGTCTGATGGCCACGTCCAATGCAGAATCTGCCTCCAACTCTGATGATCAGGTATGTGAGTCTACTTCCAATGAAACCAACTCTGCTCCTTCTGAGCTAGAGTTAAGGGTTATAAAACTTTCAGAGGATTTCTTTAAATTAAAAGAGAAATTAAATTTTGAAAAATCTGAGAGAATAAAAGCGGAAAAAGAAGCAATTTTCTACAAAAGAGAGACTGACCTTCTAACCGAAGAAAAAGCAGAACTAGCTAAGGAAAAGACTTGCATCAGCACTCTTAAGAAATCAGAGGAAGATAAACTTCTGGAACTAAACAAACGAATAACTAAGGACTTAGAAAAGAAAACCAAGGCCTTAAAAGAATCCGAAGCAGAGAGACTAAACTCAGTTGCTCTTAAAGATTTCTTTCAAAAAGAACGGGAAATTCTTCACCAGAAGCTTCAAACCAATGAACTTCTAATGAAGAAGTATTAAGATGCCCAAGATGTTTATGAAAAACTAAATGGTCAAACGGACACTCAAGGGATTGGATTCAATGAATTAGACTCTTTCATCGAATCAAAGAAATCTACCCTTGAATCCACTTTCAAACTTGGATGCATTCAAAAACCTGACTTTACTCCAAAACCAAAAGCAAATTTTAAAAGAGTTAAAGTCGATGGAAAAACTGTCGTTTCGAGACAGGATTTTGAGAATGTAGTATACGAGACAGTACAAGTAAGAATTCTGATGGAAGAAATGACACCTCTAAATCAGAGACCGATGGAAACCTATGGTCAAACCAGAGTCTCTGATTGTCAATTCCACCCCATCAGCAAGTATCGTTGATGAAAAAGAGAATYCTAATGAGGAAACATCAGCTGATGAATCGATGAACCATTCAAATAAAATTGAAAGTTCATCAAAGTCAGAATCGATGAAACCTCAAGCAGATCACTCTGAAGCATCAACCTCTGAACCCACATCTTCCACTTCAATCCAAGCTAATTTTGATTTCGAGAAATCAGCAAGAGACTTTCTCGATTCTGAATCTGAAGAACATATAATTTGTGAATCACCAAAGATCATTGAGAATAAGAAGCCTCAAAACTTAAAACCCTCAATGAAATCTGGTATTCCTTCATCGATGAAATCTTCAGATAAAGGAAAGGGAAAATTGAAAGATAGCAAATCTGCCAAAGATAACGCACAAGGCCCTAGTACATCCTTCTAGTTCATCAAGTTTACTCGTGAGCAAAAACAGAAGTGGCCTGCCTCTGAGAAAACTAACCACCAATTTTCCTCTCATTTAGCTGAAGAAAAGCAGACCTTCCTCAGGAGAAAAGAAGTAAAGCCACAGACCTCTTCAAATAAAAAATCTGAACTAGATAGGAAGTTTGTAAAATCAACCGATGCTAGGACAGGATTTACTCTTGCATTTACTTCTTTGTTTCCATCAAATAAAAAGAACGTTAGACATACAAATCCAAAGCATCGTCATTGTCAATGTTTAACTCTTTTACAAAACCTGAGGAATCACATGTTGACACATCACTGTCCCTTCTCCCAACACGTTTATCGATACAAAGTTAGAACCAATAAAAACGTGAAAAAGCCCAAACCCAAGGGCAAGGGAAATGAAAATAAACCCAAGCCTACAAAGGTTAAGGGCGACAAAAAGAGTGTAATATCCCCTACTACCAAACGAGAACCCATTATGAAATGGGTACCTAAATCCTCTTAATTTGTCTTGCAGGACCAGCATGTGCAACCATGGTACATGGACTCAGGTTGCTCCAGGCACATGACTGGTGACAAAAGTCAGCTATCCTCCTTCATCGAAAAATCTGGAGGCTTTGTGACTTTTGGAGACAACAGCAAGGGTACTATCAAGGGATATGGCACTCTCATCAAAGGCAACATCTCCATCAGCAAAGTGGCTTATGTCGAAGGATTGAAGCACAACCTACTAAGCATAAGCCAGTTCTGCGACAAGGGTCTTAAAGTTAGGTTTCGCAAAGGTTTTTGTATCATAGAAACGAAGCCCGGTCAAACAATCATCAAGGCAAAGAGAGAAGGAAATCTCTATCTTCTAGATTTTGAGTCCTCCATGGGACAAGACACCCTATGTCTTGTGTCTCATAAGAGCGATGAAAATTGGCTATGGCATCAGAA
>NC_037531.1:5880926-5882517 GCF_001531365.2 Cynara cardunculus var. scolymus
TGAATCTCACCACTTAAAGGCAATATATATTTAAATCAGAGATTATCAATATCTCATGGTTATCCCTACAAGTGATACAAAGAAGTTAGCCAAAATCATGAAGTACTCCAAACCAGCGTCTCTGGTTCTAAAGACCAGAGCCTCTGGCCATCAAGAAATCTTTTAATATGGCTTGAAGTTTTTTTATCACCTTTGGACCCAGAGACCTCTGGTCCAAAGCAAATATTTAGCTTTTATTCACTAAGTATTGCCTTCGCAACCAGAGCCTCTGGTTCTATAGACCAGAGTCTCTGGATTCTCTCTCTTTGAGACAAGAGCCTTTGGTTCTATAGACCAGAGCCTCTGGTTTTCAAGTCATTTGCAACCAGAGACCTCTAGTTTCCAAATAAGACTTGGCTCGCTGAATTCCCCTCTCTTTCATCTTTCTTATCATCTCTAAGACCACCAGAGCCTCTGGTTCTAAAGACCAGAGCCTCTGGATTCATACTCTTTGTAACCAGAGCTCCTCTGGACCCAAAGAGTCCCCCCATTTTTCTCTCTCATACACTTAATCATATTTTCATTCTTCATTTCATCGCCTTCGGAACCAGAGCCTCTGGTTCTAAAGACCAGAGCCTCTGGATTCAAAGCCTTTGGAACCAGAGCCCCTCTGTTCTCAAAGGCTCAACCATTATACTCTTTCCCATACCCTTAACCATTTTCTCATACATATTTCTCCTTGACTTTGCTACTAGAGCCTCTGGTTCTAAAGACCAGAGACTGGATTCATTGTCTTTGCAACCAGAGCCTCTGGTTCTAAAGACCAGAGCCTCTGGATTCACTGTCTTTGCAACCAGAGCCTCTGGTTCTAAAGACCAGAGCCTCTGGATTCATTGTCTTTGGAACCAGAGCCCTCTGGTCTCAAATACCCATTCATATGCATATCCATTTGCATACTTTGCCATATTTCATACATCATTCCATCATCCTTCACAACCAGAGCCTCTGGTTGTATAGACCAGAGCCTCTGGATTCATTGTCTTTGGAACCAGAGCCCTCTGGTCTCAAAGACCCATTCATATGCATATCCATTTGCATACTTAGCCATATTTCATACATCATTCCATCATCCTTCACAACCAGAGCCTCTGGTTGTATAGACCAGAGCATCTGGTCACCACAATCATCCTTATTATTGGTTCTAGGGGGAGTTTTTTTTTTTTAAACTCAATCAATATACATGCATCATTTGAGGAGGAGCTATTCATTCATCATGAATATTCATTGCATGCATATGCATTTATCATACCAAAGCCTCTGGTTCCACTATCCAAAGCCTTTGGCCATCTAAATGCTACATAATAAACTAGGTATCAAACCAGAGCCCCCTCTGGTCCTACATAATGGATTGAACATGCTTAAACAGAGCCTATGGTTTGTCATCCAAGGCTTCTTAATCATGCAATCCAACATTTCATCGATGAATTCCTTCATCGATATCCAACCAGACCACCTCTGGTTCCCCATAAAATGAGTTTTGTTCAACCAGAACTCCTCTGGTTACAAGACAAAATCATTTTCATCAAACCCATCTTAATTGGAATTTGTTTAA
>NC_037531.1:5882927-5887484 GCF_001531365.2 Cynara cardunculus var. scolymus
CTCCTCCCCACCTATAAATAGCTTTCTTCTACCTCCATTTCCTCTTTACGCCTCCTTAAACATGCAAATAGCATTTGACGAACGATTCTACCTGCAACTTCCTAAGCAATGGCCTCCTCCGCCTCCCACGAGTCAAACAACGACGACAGTCGCATTCAATCCACCGGCGTCGACAGTCGCACCATCGTTTTCCTACCAATGAAGCCAAACAACCACGCCATTGAACTAAGAAACACCCTATTCGACGACAGGTTTGCCGTCATGATCGAGTTCTTCAAGAACTGCATTCTACTACCAGCACTGACCCTTGATGACACCGGCGTACCACTAAAGTACGTCCAACAGTACTGGCAAACCTGTGAATTCCACCCCGACAGCCGTGGAATAATTGGGGAAATGGATGCTCCAAACGATATGATCTGCTCACTCAAAATTTCGCAAGCTAAAGTTTCTCGAGTTTTGTGCATTCCCACTCGTCGAGAGCTTGGCATTGCCGAATAAGACGAACCACCCACCACCGAAGATATACTACGCTTCATTAAGATGCTAGGTTACAATCGTGACCTACGTAACATCTTCGATTTCAAACGCCAATTCCTCCCGCCAATGTGGAACATGTTCTTCTCAATACTGAACAGGGCCCTCACATGCAAGCTAGGGTCATTGGACCAAGGAAACATCAATATAATGACGATCATGTACGGGCTGTTCTTCAACCTCAACCTTGACTGCGCCTTTCTCATATACAATGAGATCCACTCGGTGATAGTTAAGAAATGCAAACTCCAGGCCACTGGCAAGCCCTTATCTACTGTTCTATTTCCTCGTTTCCTGCCCCTCTTCATAGGGGACGCAATGAGGAAACATGGTCTTCTGGCTGAAGAACCGTTCACTCATGTCTTCAAAATGCAAGGCCATTGACCAACCCTATGAACGCTCTCTGCTGTCCCAGGAACTGAGGGCAGCTACCCCAGAGCGACTAGAGCCGTCCCCAGAACCGAGCGAGGGAGCACAAGAGGCATCTTCATTGGATGATGAAAATGATGATGATGATGACACTCATCGTGCCTCCCCCGGCCCTACTCAAACAATTCCTCCACCCACTTCCCAAAGGGCAAGCACCACATCTACCCCTGGCGATCAAAGCCAAAGGGGTATTGAACAAGGACGACCCAGTCCAATCCCTACCCAAGCCAACCATCCAGAGGCCATTCTTCAGGCCTCTGGAGATGAATCAGCTGAGGAACCCCACATTCCATCACCCCTCTCCCAACAGAGAGGTGATGAAGAAATAAGAGCCCCTTCGCCTCAAGGCTCAACACAACCTTTCACACACAGAAGCATGTGTTGATTCTGACATTAATACACCCCAAGATCGTTCAGAGCGATCTTCCTTTCCTGCACATCCCCCTTCGATATTTGATCTACCGAAGGGAACACACATTTGCTTCACTTACCCGGTCTCTAAAGCCGAGGAAGAGGAAGCTGATGCAGCAACATCGCGAGATAGCTTCTCTCTTGAGGGCTATCAAGGACACAATGGAAGTCCTTCACGGCCTACATTTTCACAAGGCAATGAAGGAGCCTCAGGAGCAGAGGCTCAACCTACAACATCCATTGCTGCAGGGGTTACCCCCATTGCCGACCTAGTCACAAAGGCCGAGTTTCAAGCCTTTGTTGACTCAGTTCAGCGGTCCTTGGAAGACCTTAAACTCATCATACAAGGGATTGTTGACAACCCACCATTAACCGATAACTCCAACCTTCAAGAATCCCTTCCCATCCTTCAACGACACCTCTCCCAACTTGAGTACAACACGTCTCCAAATGCTCCACCAAACCATCACCCAACACCACAACACCGCCTCCTCCCTTACCACCCAAAGAAAACAAATCCTCATCCACTCCATCGCCACCCTCTGAGAACCTTACCTACATAACCACCCAGCTAAACACCATCCTCCAAAACCTTAACACCCTACCAACCACCATCATTTCCCAAATTCCTCACCAAGCCCCACCTCAAACCACTTCATCAATCGATGAAACCCTTGCCTCTCTTACCCACCAAATGCCCACCATACAAACCACCCTCACCCAAATCCCCGCCACAATACTAGCCCAAATCCCCCAGCCTACTCCACCCCTACCTCCCTATATAGGCCCATCCTTCGATGCAGCCTTCACCTCCTTCACTACAGAAGTGAGAAATCTCATAGCCAACCTTCCCATTCCTCCATCTACATCCACCACCACCTCCATGACACCACAAGCCTCATCATCAAGCACGGAGTTCACCACCAGAGCCGATCTAAGGGCTCTGTTCAAGGCACTTGTCTCATCCTTCAATGAGATAAGTGCCAAATTCGTCCATCACGCTATTCAACCAACCAGGGTTCTCTCCCAGAACCTGGCTGATGAACAAAGGCGCACCACTTCTCTCCTTCACACGATGGAGGAGAGCCGAAGACAAGCATCCCTGAAGGCGTATCTTGCATCCTTCAGGAAGGAGAAAAAGAAAAAGAGGAGCAGAGCTTCATGCTCCAGCAGCCGCCAACATAAGAGGTCACGACATGAGGACTCAGACCCCGATGATCAAGGTCTTGGACCTCATGAGGGGGAGAATCAGGCCATGGCTGTCTAGCAAATGGAATCCGCTGCACCACAACCACCACCACAAACACAAGAACAACCTCCACCCACAACCGAAGGAATCCAAGCGAGGGAACCAGAGGCTCAGCCCTCTGAAGATGTACAAAATGTACATGTTCCCCTCGCTACTACCCAAGAACCCATCGTGTTTGAGTTCATCAACCGATGAAAATCCAACCACCCCACCAACAAAAATAAACCAACTTTTTACTCCATCACCCACACCAAACCTACCATTAACTCCATCACCAACTCCTCGCGAAACACCTTTCACCAACCTACTCAATGAACCTGAACCTTCACCTCAAACTCAACCACAAACACAACCCGATGAACCTTCACCACCCCAAACAGAGCCAACCCAAGAAACCATCCCATTGCCAATCGAAACACAACCCACTACCCAAACACAACCCCAACCAATACACAACCCATCATCCAAACTCAAACCCTAATCGAACCAACCACGATGCAAGCAGACATTCCCTCTTCGTCAAGGCAACCTCCGCAAAGCCTAGTGGATGAAATAATCCAGAACAGGGAGTAGCTGCGAAGACGTCCATAGCTGCCACCCAGGGAACCCATAATGATGGAAAATATCCATCAATACTTGTATCACGATCGTGATAAAAGTTTGACCCTCAATCCTTCGGTTCTATCGCCAGAATCCATTGACCTCCTACATCATAGGTTTATTAGACAGACCACCCAAGCACCACTGGCTGTCTTCTCAAACGATGGGATAAGGAAGGTTATGGACCTAAAAGTGAGGACCTTTGCCAACAGAGCCATAAGATACATCGAGTACACAGTGGAAAGAGCACATGGTCAAATCAGCGTGTTCAATGACAATGACCTAATCAACCTCAATCCCTATGACTTGATCGAACTTTATGCATACACGGCTCAGCGACAGGATCATGGCATCAAATTTGGGATGGCGAACAGARCGGTTGTGAAGACAATGGARACCCTGGTAAAGCATCGAGCCAAGAGTGATTTTGAAATTGCTCTTCGCTTAGGCATCGAAAGACTCTCTTGCGCTCCACCAAATGAAGACTTCCCTGGCCTGCAGGAGAAAAGATCTGCCTCTGTCTTAACTCAACCCGAGCTTGGAATTGTCTTCAAGAATGAGTTCGGGGTAAAGAAATTCTTCAGATTGACTGAAGCCTTCAAGTATTCAACCGATACACTTGAGTGATTTTAGAAGGTCATCAGAGAAAGACTTGGTAGATCTCATGTGCCAAGAGAAGATGGGAATCAACTCATTCATGAGATATCAACAGTCAYMGGCTATCGAAGACTGCTTCTGCGCTTCTGGGATATATCTCAAGGTAGATCATGATGAGTTGTAAATTTTTGCCTTAAAATGATGTCTTTTGTTTCCAKTATTGTAAGAATTCATCATCCAATGGAAATTTGGAATTTGATGTTTTTCTTTATATTAGTCTTTGTTCTTCAATTCTGTTTATAGATTAGTTTATGTTCTTTCATTACTTAGGGGGAGATTGTTAGACCCCATAATCCATAAAGTGTAAAAGTAATGAAAAACAATAAGTGATGAAGAACCAGAAGACCGATGAAGACATCAAGACAGAATTGACTAAGTCTGGAGAACAACCAGAGGGTCGATGAACAACCAAAGATGCGATGGAAAGAGCATCTTCATCACCCCTCTGGTCAATAACACTTAGGGTGCGTTTGGTACGTTCGACAGGGTAGGACAGGACAGGACAGAACACAATTGTCCTATGTTTGGTGTGGTTTTATGTGGGACTAACTAGACCAAACTAGAACAAGGGTGGGACAAGGTTGTCCACCCTTTACCCATGGAACTAAGTAGAACAAGAAACTTTTTACCACTTTACCCTCAAAAACCTCATACGCATACCTTCCTTCTTCCCC
>NC_037531.1:5887864-5899776 GCF_001531365.2 Cynara cardunculus var. scolymus
GATGGCCGCCGCCGCTGCTTCTTCCGATGGCCGCCGCCGCTGTTGCTTCTCCCGATGGCCGCCGCCGCTGCTTCTTCCGATGGCCGCCGCCGCTGCTTCTTACAACAACTGCATCACGAATTTGAAGGAACTCTTCAAATATCTTTCTTCTTATTTCATGCAAKTAAGGAATTATATTTTGATGGTGGTTTCGTACTCGATTTCGCCAACAACTTGATTAATTGAAGTACTTATTAGGGATTTTAATGAAGTATTATGATTTATTTCAAGAGTTTACATTGATTATGATTGTTGAATGTTGTTGTTGTTGTTGTTGTTGAATTATTAGGGCTATAGTGGTAGTAGGACCAGTGTTACAAGAATGCATTTCGTAGTGAAAAAACACTAAACAGCTCACTGGGGGTAAATTGGTCATTTTAACCAGTTATATCATGTCCTGTCCTGTCTTACCAAACGCTGAACAGCTGTCCTGTCCTGTCCTGTCCCGTCCTGTCCTGTCCTGTCCTGTCCAGTCCTGTCTGTGCACCAAACGCACCCTTAGAGTTTTTTTCAGCAATTCAACTAGAGGCATATGATGAAGATATGAAGATAAGGTTGATTCATCATCCCTTGAAAGACAGTTGGAGATGACAAGTCGACAGCTGGATTTCAAGTTTATCTTAATATTATAGCTTATCAATAGTTTAGATAAACATTATCTGTTAATAGAAGATTAGCTAAATAGTCTCACTAGATAGTTATCTTCTAATTAGYTTACTAVWATAAATAGGTGATTAGGCCTATTGTATTAAATGTCGCTTTTACGTTTTTCCTATTAATAAAGTGAAACCTTTGACACTCAAGATTGTTCTTTGATGTTCATAATTTATTCTTGAGTGTTCATCACTTTGTTCATTAAAACACTATAATTTGGTTATTCCTAACTCGATTATTAGTGTTATTGAGAGATCTAGGATCAACAGTTACAATAAAATCTTGCAGCCGATGGTAAAATTGACAATTATAAATATTCAGATGTTTATCAGTTTACAAAAAAAAAAAAAACAGTCTTATTATTTCAGATTTCAGACTTTAACACCACCTCTTATTAACCAGAAGTGAAATAAGGCTTAAGCATGACCTCATGGGAATGGCGCTAGGACCTCAATCCCCATCACCGTCCCCGATCACTCATCCTTGTCCCAGTCCTCGCCAGGAAATATGATCCCATCCCCATCCTCAATGAGAAACGAGGATTTTTTTTTCCCGTTTATGTAAGATATTTTAATTCAAATATTTGAGACATCACACATGTTTAAATCCCACATATTTTTAATAAACTTAAAATCGAAAAAAATTTAATCTAATACAAAAAAAATCACAACATCATATTAATAATTAATACCTTACCCAAAAAAAGTTCAATTTAATACAAAAGACTTAACTCACACATACTAAAACATATCATGTAATATCCAAAACATAGCGAGTAATATTATATACTAATATCCAAAACATATCAAGTAATTGTATTTTTACTTGACATCCAAAATATTATATACTAATATCCAAAAAAAATAACAATTTTAGATTCTACTTAGTTAAGAAGTAGGACATTATGAATTACCTATTTAGTTGAAATAAATAATATATATATATATATATATATACTTAGGATCATGTGAGACCTATGGTTTTTCATGAGACCCGTAAGACCAATTCTCAACCATTGGATTAGATCTAAAATCTGAAAATCTAAACATTCATATACGTCACGAGACTTCTCAATAATCACAAAATTGCCACCGTACAATTTGGAGCATTAGATCATTAACTTATAAAGTTGATCAATGGACATAAATTGGTCTTACGGGTCTCACGAAAAACCTTTGGTCTCACGTGAACCCAACCCTATATATATATAACAGATACGGTATGGGACGAGAGGGATTGCGATACCTATTCCCGTCCCTATCCCATCCCATCCCCGGTTTGAAACAAACGGGGTTCCCGTCCTTCCCCATCCCCAAGGGTAGCAGGAAATCTCCGTCTCCAATCGAGGCGGATGGATCGGATTTTCCGACAGGTTGTGGCAGCTTGAGGCTTCAAGAAACACCTGACTCTTTAAAATATTTTTGTAATAAGGCTCAAGCCCAGCCCAGCCCAGCCCAATTGTATGCTAGGCTTTCTTCTTCTCCTCCATCAGCCTTCAAATTCTTGTCCACCGCCGCCGCAGCTCCACGGTCCTTCAAACCCTTCGTCTGCTTCAAGGTTTGTGTCTTTACCTGCTTCATTTGTACTCCGTGATGTCTATGCTTGAAGTAATTACCAAAGCTTCGGTTACATCCGACCAGCTAACTTCAGAATCACAATACCCGATAGTTCTTAATCCAGACTCTGTTCTGCTCAACTTGAAACCTCAAACCGAAGAATCAAACGATGCTTCATTCATTAAACGCGTTGAGGGATGGAAAATTTCTCAAACAGATACGGAGGTCATAGAGTTAGGGCAAAAGTTCTTTAAGAAGTTGAAAATCAAGCTTAAAAACCCTAACTCTTTCAGTAGGGTTGAATTCATCAGCATATTCAATTCGTATCTGGAGAAGAACAGCGAGAAACTAGGGATTTCGATAGGGATTGAACCCAAGGATGAGGGTTATACTAAGGTACTTGTACAAAATGTAGGGTTTGTGATGGGTCAGGCTGTTGTAGATTTGGTGTTAGAGGCTTGTTTTGCGTTTGAAATTTGGGAGATATTAGAACCTCTGATTGTTGGTGGGCTAGTTGATGGTCCGTGTTCTAAGAACTTGGTCCGTAATTCGATTGAGAAAAGGAGGTCAGATTTGGTTTGTTTTTGTGTTAAGCATGTTTCTGATCTTCAAGTTTCTGATATACTTTCGGTTTTGAAGTTTTTCCTGTCTCCACCTAAAGATGCCTACACTACCATGAATGCTATAAGGAAAGAATGGGAAATCCAAGCATTATCAGCTATGAAAATGGCAGTGGACAAAACTGTTGGTGAGAAGAATTCGAATTTGGCAAAGGATGATGTGATTTTGCTCATGTTGGCTTATGATCAGTTCACTGTCAATGAATTGTGCTTGCATTATCTGCTTGCATCGCCAAATCTTGATGATGTGATATTCCCAGCTTGCATTGGTCAGTTAAATGGTTCAGAGATTATGGGTCTGTTACGTTACTTGAAGAAATGGTTGGAGAAGTATCAGAAGTTCCCTCAAGCATGTCAAGGTCCTAAAGCTCCGGCTACCCATGGGTTAAAAGCTTCCGAGTTGGTTCCTTCACTTGAACATGTTACCAAGTGTTTTGGGTTGGTTCTTGATGAACATTTCTCCTCATTGGTCATGCATCCGGAGTTTTGTGAGGAGGTGATATCCATTGAGTTGATTGTCAATTCTTTGGTATCGGAAGCAAGATTATGTTGTACATTGGCAAACTTAACTTCAAGTTTGAAAACCGATGTTAAAGGTGCGTGATATGAGTTCTCTTGCATCCCTATTATTGAGCTGAAATTGTTGTTCCTTTTTCTCTGAATCACAAATAGAATTATCCTTCAAGAAATTCATGTTTTTGATATATTAATGTTTAGTTTGCTGATTCCTTGTTTATAAAACCAGTGGTTTCTTCATTGTTCTTGAGTCGATTGGTGTGGCTTATCTTTTAATGCATTACAATTTGCTGCATTGTGAATATTGAAATCTTGGGTGTCCTTGTGCATTGTTGATGAGAAAGATGGAAGACAAGAAGTCTATTTGATGAAGAATGATAAATTGCATAGCAATCAATTAGACCAAGTAATTTATGCATTGTTAACCCATAGTTTAGTGATTTAGTCTATGTATTCTTACACGGCGCGTGTCAAGCCCCTGGTAGAGGAAGTGACAAGTGCCGGTACTTGTAAACCATATACATGCTACAATATACTTGATATATTTGCTTAGAGTTATTCAATGTAGCTAGAGTTTTTCACGGAAACGGACGGTTTACTCTTTGGGGTGGCAGACAATTCTGCATACATACTACCTCCAAGTGGGATTTATGGGCTCATTTGGGTTGGTTGTATGTGCTTAGAGTTATTCAGTGTAGCAATGATCTTTTAGTGTTTATAGAGACTGCTTAATAGTCCTTTCATCGCATCTCCATATGTCCCTTTGGTTAATTCCTTCTTTCCAGAAGGCAGAAATGTTGAATTCGCTGTGCGTTAGATAACTCACAATGAGGGCTTCGTTGAAGTCGTTAACAGTTTCAATTGGCATGCTAATCAAGTTGACAACCTCTTTCAGGTACGAATTATTAGGTTTTTGCAACGCATATCACAAGAAACAAAAAGAGTAAAGACATGATATGGGAGCATGGGACTACAAGGGAGATGGGATTTTGGCCCTAAATTATCTGTTGTGTTTTGGTGAACTTTGAAATAGAGGTGAAGATTGAGAGAATGTAGAATGAAAAATGTCTATTTTTTTTGGATTTGTATGAAGCAAAATGGATGTTTTTTGCTGTTGAAGTTTTGGAGCATGTGGGGTTGGCAGCTTATATCATCAATACAGACCTTTTTTTTGCATTTTCTACTTGTAATCATAAGTTCAGATTATATGCTATTCTCTTTGTTCAAGTAAAGCCTCTTTTGTTTGTGTTCAAATGAGACACGATTAGACCAGTCCAATCTTGTCCATTCATGTTTTATCTAATTTGTGCACCAAACGCTTCTCAAGAGCGAAGAGCTAGAGCTGTGCATGAAGGCTAGAAAACTGGTTAAGGTGATGTGGACGGGACCGGTTACAAATTGGTCGGTCAAAGAGGGATTGATTATAACCGGTTTATATTTCAGTTTCTAAGGAGATGGCATCACACTATATGATGGCTCAAACGTTGATTATAACCCGTTATATTTCAGTTTCTAAGGAGATGCCATAAATATACATTTTCACTATAACATTCATAATGAATATATATACTATTCATCATAAATATTTATATATGATCATGTGTGTACAATAATTTCTATATTTATATTAGTATGATATTTATCATGAATATTAAATTTCACCATAATATTTATCATGAATATACTATAGTTTCAACTTTATATACTTTAGTTTTTCTTTTTTTTTCTTTATTGGGTTCTCGATTGATCTAGATGAGTTCTCGATTCATCTCAATAAATTTCAAGATCCATCTCGATAAAAGTTAAAAGTGGTAGGTTATGTTTTTACACAAACAAACACACACAAAATTAATCAATAGGTTCTCAATCGGTCTTGATAAAAAACAAAGGATTATGTTATGATTTTAACATACAACCGTCCACCAAGTCAATGGATGGGTTCTTAATTAGTGTTGATCGGTCCCAATGGGTTGTCAACCGATCTCGAAGTGTTCTTGATTAGTCTCGACGAGTTCTTGATCCGTCTCGATAAAAGATGAAAGTGGTAGCCTATGTTTTTACACATAAACAAATAATAAATCAATACATAGGTTCTCCATGGAAAATGAAGGTGATAGGTTATGGTTTAACACACATAAACACATACCAAGTCAATGAATAGATTCTCGAACTTTCTCAATCAGTCTCGATGGGTTCTCGATCGGTCTCGAGTGGTTCTCGATCAGTCTTGATGGTGTTGGCTTATGGTGATGAAGAACACAATGTCTTATGACGATGAAAAAAATGTTGAAAAAGGTGATCCCGAGTTACGGACTTACGGTATCGAGTTGTACATACTTGAACGTACATAAATATTCATAATAAATATAACACATATATACCATTTCATGTAAATAACAGTTAAAACAAGAGAAAAAAAACCATATATCGATATAGATTTTCATATTAAAGAGCATGAAATTCTCATTTTTAATGTAAATTATTTGATTAAAATATTAATAGTTTTTAAAATAATTTATTTTAAACTTTATAGGGTTATAAATTTTAATTGAAAAAATAAAAAGTTAAAAAAATAAGTGTGGATTTAAATTAACTTCTTTTTAAACCTTATTCGTCTTAATTAATAATTTTAATTAAAAACTATATTTAATGTAAGTTATTAAATCAAATAAGATGGAGGATGAGGATTGATCCTCACCTTCAATCGGTTTTTAGGATTTTATTTTATTTCATTTGTTTTTAAGCAAAGATTAGGTAATTGGTTAATAATATTTAATTATATTAATTTTTATTTATATTGATTCATTAACTGTAGCCAATTTTATTGCCGTCTTAGATTACTAATATGAGAATCGTGCGATGCGCGGTATTGTAAGTACAAAACATCTTTCATACCAGAAAACAATAACTAAAATAAAATCATTCTAATATATAAACAAACAGATAAGATAAACCAAAATAACCTATATAGATCCCTATGCATATGGTTCAACTTGGTCAATATTCGAAGCCTCTTCTTCTATGCTTACTCAATCGTTTATCATCCATCTCTATCTTCAATATATTCTAATCCTTGATGAAGCTTTTTATGAAGATTTTCTTGTATACGATTTGAATTAGAATTGCATTAACCATTATAAGCGTTGGAGAGAATCATAATAAATATGGGAAGAAATAATAGATGTTGGATTTTAAAGAATATGAATATATAAACTTAGTAAAATATTACCTTATCTACACCGTGGATGGATGAATGTTATTGAACACTTCATGGTAGACGATATTTTTTATGAGTGTACGGTGTTCCATTTCTTCATCAGGTTAATCCTTCATGCGATGTCACTCGTGAAACAGCCACATATAGTTGTCCATGTGTGAAAACCTATCAATTGGAATATTATGCAATTATATGTGAATATAAATACATATTTAAATATGCTAATATAAGAAAATAGAGGAGTGTACCTGTTTCGGGAGGTATATGCCAACACGACTTAAAGATTGTCCCTGGCTTTTATTAATTGTCATAGCAAAGCATGGGACCAACGTATTTGACGTCGATTAAGCTTGAATGGCCATTTTGATTCGTTAGGCGACATTGTAATTCTTGGAATAGTGACACTTTTTCCTTTATTAGTTCCTGAAATAATGTCACCTCTAACAGACCATGTTCCAAGTAATGTGACGATAAATCGTGTTCCATTGCACAATCCTTCTGTTTGATTGATGTTGCGTAATAACATAATCAGGGCTCCTACCTTTAGTTGAATCTCGTGATTTGGTAAGCCATTGAATTGCAAACTATTTAAGAATTCAGTTGGATAAATGAGGTCTTCATCATTTGTTTGGACACTTCCTTTGCAAACCATGTCTGAACTTATATATGTTTTTCCTTCTCCTAGAAGCATGTCCATGATAAATATGTTCAATTCTTGGACCATATCATTTTTTGGTGTGAGAATTGCCCTTTCAATTATATATGAAGGACTATTACAGTATTCCAAGAGAGAAGGATATATCATTTCAACGACTGATTCAATTGGGTTGCCAACTGTTTCTGGGAAGATGCCAACGGGCAACTTTAGCAATTCATTTGTTACATCATTGTAGGCAGTGCCATTTCTAATTTGTAACATCCATGAGTCAAACACATTAATATTTATTATATATGTTGGTGACAAAGTGTTGCATTGCAAACGCATATTCTCATTGAGCTCGTATGCTTTGAATAAAGGCCACAAATAAGATGATTTTAGTGCGGCATTCACAATGTCGGCTCGATTTCCCCTAGGTATTACTAGCAAAATTTGCCGAAAGTCACCACCACAAGCAACTGTGAGTCCACCAAATGGTTTGTCTTTACTATTTTCATAACGATAACTCATTATGTCACGCAAACTTTTATCCAATGCTTCAAAGGACTGTTTATGTGCCATATGGGCTTCATCCCAAATAATCAATGTCGTTTGTTGAATTAACTCCGCTATATGTGTGCTGTGACGAATTTTGCAAGTTGACTTTGCAGTTAAATTCAATGAGATTCAGAATCTTTGAATGAGTCGTTCTTCCATTTGGTAGTAACAAAGCTGGAATGCCTGAAGTAGCAACCGATAATATTATCTTTCCTTCTGATCTAAGTCTTGATGCGACTGTATTCCAAATAAAAGTTTTCCCCGTTCCTCCACGACCGTTAATGAAAATCAAGTCACCTTGATCATTGTACATTGACGCAAGAATGGCATCATAAGCTCTTTTCTAGCAAGTATTGACACTGGAAAATGCGATGTCATGAGCAACCTTCAAATCCTGGTTACAATAGTCAAGCTCTTCATTGACCAATATGTTATGAAATTCTCGTAAAAGTTCGGTATTTGGGAGTGGCATTCCATCTATGTCTTTTAAACTTTTTCCCATTTTCAACATGATTGCCTCGATCTCGAACAATATGTGAGCTTCAATTTGATCATCCGTTAGTTGCATGCTGTGTGCTTTGTATTTTTTTTACGTTGTAGTGTTGTTATATCTTCGGACAATGTTGCGTAATTTCTTTTCCAAAGATTTGGTGCATTTGAGACTTGGCAATTTGCAAGAACTGTGACAAATAAATGTCGCAACTCGTGACCAGTTGCCCAATTTGCTGCCTCTGTTAAGCAATCAACCCATTCATCATCATCATCATCTAACAATCCAAGAGCATAGTAAGCTCCCTTGAAAGAAGGATATGTGACGCCATTCACTATTAGAATGTGTTCGCACGAAGTGCATCCTTTTACAAAGTTTAAAAGCATGCGATTGTAAAACCTTTCTCCAGATGATGGATGAGTGAAGTATATTCTGTCAATTGATATGCCCTTTTTACGTCTTGTCCATATTTTTATCCCTTGCATTCCAGACCTAGTGTTTTGGGAATGTTGACTAACTAAGTTCTCTGGCATTAGGATTTCTTTTGTTGGTTTCGAGCCAATCTTTGAACTTTGTTCTACTTACTCCAGGCTTGACCACTACCGACTGCGGGTTATCATTTTCGTTAAAAACAACCGGTTGTTCATCTGGAAGATGGAATGGTAACCGCTCCACTGCTGAATATCTGAAATGAATATCGTACTGGAAAATAAACCAACATGCTTTAGTAGCCGAAATGTATCTGCAATCTAAATATATCTTTATTTCATCATGGTCGTCATCCAGGTTTGCTGAATAAACTGTAGCAGTAGCTCTATCAGAACCCTTATGTATGTACTTGAATAGGTACTTCACGGCTCTCGAATGATTACAAAGCTGAACATTGATATGAGCATCGAATTTAACAATCAGATCTCTGTTACGAGGTACGACATATCGATTGTCCAACTTATGTGTTTTCTTCTCCACAAAAGCTCATGTATCTCTTCTTCTGTATATTGGAAATCCATCTTGATCAATTATTGTGTGCGAGACAAAGTTTTTGGGAAAATGCTTAGAGCATTTTCTCTGTAACATACACGAGGATGATGCATAGAGATCTCCGCATGGCCCATGAATCATGAATTTGGCTACTGCGTTAAACCCATCTGGATCGATACTTTGATTTGAAATCTCGGTTGTGATGATTCTGTCAATACGATCTGTTGATGGGTTTTTTCCTGACGACTCCAAGAAAAGTAATATGTGTGCATGAGAAAGACCTCTCTTTTGAAACTCAATGGTATATAAACCTGGGTAAAAAAAAGACATGGTTGTTTGTTTTGCATAATGAAAAAAATACATGCAAATGAGAAAGTTTAATTGCATGTTAGACAAATCGACAACTTGTAGTAAACAGTTGATACTTACATGCACTTACCATTCCGAATGGTTTTCCTGTTTTTAAGTCCGCCATCAACTGTTTGAGCTTTATTTCGAAAACCCTGCTTACAATGTCATCCCGATTTGGATCATCTTCTTGTTCCATCAGGTGGAGCATTTCATTTATCTCCGCCCATTTGGGGTTGCAAGTAAATGTCAGGAAAATATCCGGGTACCCAACCCACTTGCATATGCCATGGCATCTTTGTAATTTTGAACCCTGTACCTTGGACTACCGGTATGTGATGAGGGTAGTATTATTGACTTTCTGATTTTTTTTCCATCTGTGTTACCACGATTTATGGCATCCATCAACCCAGAAAATAAATCTGTTCGTAATTGATCTTGATTATTACGAATCTACCGAAATCTGCCTTCTTCAATCGTTATATAAGCATCGACAATGTATTGTTAAAGAAGCCTACCTGGACGAAAAATAGTATGGCCCTCGTTTGATCGTTGTTGCAAACGAAAACAATAGTATTGTCGCATTGTTACAAATTGTCTCTTTGAAGAAGACCTATCCATGTTTTGGAGTAATATATTTTGCCTAAACCCATCTTCACCGTAAGGATGTATTAACGGGTATGTCATCGACATAAAAGACGGATGGAGATCAGTAATCCGTTGAAGTCCAGTTGTACGATGTTCAACAATAACATCACGCTCGAAATTGTTTTCGCTCAGGTCACCAACAATCAAGCATGCAACTTCATTAGCACTGGGTAGATTGTACTGTCGGACATCCATTATGCGATTGCCTATGATCCGTAATTGAAAAACAATATTCGTTTCAAACATATATATGTCTCTTTCCATACGATATGAATGTACTAGCACGTTGTGTTCTTCTAACATTGTAGACATATTCTGTGTAATTTGAAGATCAAGGTCGTCAACTCCAAATTGCCTTCTCATTGTTCCAATTCTGTTATTCCTCTCATTTTCAGTGTCATAGATATATAGTTGTGCGAATTGAGATTTCTTCCCAATTTCTGGTAACAAAGAACCAATCTTATGATAATTTTGCCCACTACCCCTGTAGATGTAGGGACCTTTCGCACAATTAATCTTGGAATCCACACGACATCCGAGCGAAGTAAATGCGAACATTGAATTGTAAGTTCTTATCTCTTTTCGGAAATTGATGCCTTTTTTCCCAGATTCTAAGGAAAGAAGGTAATCAAGTGTTTGTGGTGTTGGGGGAAGCAATGGTAGTTTAACGCGTCCCTCCGAGCAACAACTCATAAACTTTGGATTAGATGTTTTTCTGTCCTTTCGAGATCTTTCTTCGTACCACATGATGGCACCACATTGTCCACAAGTGTGATTCGGTTTACCAAAATTCCAAGGAGTTGCAGAGTTTTCTGATAAGATTAAACATGTTTAAATTTTTTTTTATTAAGATATACACAAATAACTATAAATGTATTATATTGAATTTAGCTTTGGTAATTAATATAATTACATTCAATTGACGTTTTTCTAACACATTCATAGTTACTAAAACTATGGTCAATCTTTTTTGTAGATGAAGAATAAGAAAAGATAACCAACCAATCTTAAGTTTTGAATTAGTTTGTCTTTTCCTATTGTAAATTTTTTAGAAAAATTGAAATATCAATATTGTAATAATAACAATTAACACTTTAGGAGATAAAGGTTCAATAATTTTGGTTACGACCACTTTTTCATCAAATTTTATCACAAAGCTTAATTTTAATCTTCATGCAATTGTTTGGGATCAATTTTAAAGCTTTTAATGCAAAGCCCACATCTGAGGATAGATTAAATAAATAAAAGAAATGTTGATGGTTGATAATTAGAATAATTATGTATTGAAAAATAAAAACCAACATGTAACACTCTAAAATAAGGGCATTTGAAATAAGTGATATATTGAAGATTAAATATTCTAACTAATTGAATAATAAAAAAAAAATGATATAAATATATCTAGTGGGAATATTTTTGAAATGTCATTCAATTTAAAAAAAAACGGGGGAAAGGATTGCATTCATGATAATCAAATGAATATCTTAATTGGTGGCACTTTGGAATGATGAAATGGAAAGTGGCAAGAAATATGGAAAGATGGAAGGAGGAATATATCATCTCCATAAATATATCACCTTCTTTTTTTTTACCACTCAATTAAGAGTATATATATATATATATATATATATATATATATATATATATA
>NC_037531.1:5901761-5910923 GCF_001531365.2 Cynara cardunculus var. scolymus
ATATATATATATATATATATATATATATATGTATGTATGTATGTATACAAGCTATTCCCATATAAGGGACATGAGAAAGCATTCAAGCCACAAAGTGAAAAGAAAGAAAAAGGAACATGGGAAGGATGGGACTACGAATCGAGGGTGGGAATTCGAGTTCATTAGTTTCAAGCATCGACAAAGGTAATACATTATGTTTAAGTTAACATCTTATTATTATGTAAAACTACTTAACGTTTTGATTGACAGGGTTACTTGGTTACAATGGCGGCCTAAAGGTTACCGATAATAGTCATCGCCTTGAGCTGCGACGGTTAAACCGACGGTGGTTTAAACCCGATGTCGTATCGTTTTTGGCCTCGATTGAACTGTGAAACAAATGTGAGACTTCTTATAATTCTTGATTCAATATTACACTAGTGATTTGAGATTTATGTACGTGTTTATCAAGTCGATTAGTTGATCGGGTAATAGATAATCTTTCGATACAAAATAGAGAACGTACGTTAAAAAGGATAATATTCGAAGTCTTAACGATTTGAAAACTTGAAAAAGGGGTTGTACAATTTGTCGAATACGATCATGTATCGGTCTAGCAAATGAGTTAAATGGACGTGTATGACTCTAGTTTTGAAAAAGGTCACTGTCATGTGTTTATGAGTATAAATTTAAATGCGGTTACGATACACATACAAATAAAAACAACCAAGGATGGTTGTTGTCGCCAAAGAAAGTGTCGCCAAAGTCTTTCTTTGGTCATATGCATACCTTATTTCACACACGTATGCATGTGCTTGCGGCAATGGGAATCAAATATTACACACACCCAACACAAATGCATATATATATATAGGGAGTATTCTAATTGTTTGATTTAAGAAGAGTGGTTTAAAAAAAATGAAATTGAATAATCTAATAAATAGATTAAAGTGTTGCAAAAGGATTGATGACTATCGAAATGTTTTAAATCAATTTACGAGGTTTACATGGCTATAAAGGGTAAATTAACCGACGTTAATGGACTTTTATAATAAGAATAAAGTGTTGTATTTGAAGTTATAATAGTTGGCGCATTTTAATTAGGAGTTGGAAATATTATAAAATGTCAAATTGACGTATTAAGACGTTGTACAGCTTAAAGCTTGGGGTTTAATAATATTCGACATAGGTTAATCGGGTTGACTAAGGGGTAACTTCAAAGTCACTGGTTTTGATCTTATTAACATAGTTTTAACTTTTGGGTCGATTTTTGGAGAAAACCTAGGCATTAATTGACTATTATGGTTTAATAATTGTAGGTTATTAGTCAGGGAGATCATTCGACAATCTACGCAGTCAGGTGAGTCTTCATGAGACTTTAACTGAGATGCATGCTTATTTACAAATTATTTGAGCATTACGATATTTTTTATGTACATGTTTATGAGTTTGTTACATGTATATGAATTAATATTGTGGGTTGCATGCTATTTGTTTACGTGTTTTTTTAAACATTAATTAGCATGTTATAAATGGGTTAATTTTTGTCGGGTATGGGAAGGGGTCAAAAGTCATAAGGGATGACACATCCTAGGGATGGGACCAGACAAGGGATAGTCGTGTAACCCGGGGAAGTGCCGATGACGGTAAGACCTTAACCCAACGTGAAATTAAGAGATCTCATTATTATTTCAAAAGGGTTTGAAACAAATGTGCATGTTATTTTATTTGAGGTATTGTTTGTTTTATGCATGATGAGATATGTATGATTGTGCATATAAACCATGAACTCACTGAGCTTTATAAAGCTGACTATTAGTATGCATCTCAGAGGCTGGGAGTTCAAGAACGGAAAAGGGGCAAAGGTTATGCATTGGAAATAAAACTATTATTCAAGTTATGATTTATAAAATCCTTAGTATTGTAATTGAATTTATATGTAATGTAATCGGTATGGGATGGGTTAGTTTTGAGATATTGATTATGATTAAATTATTGTAAGACTTCCACTGCAATAAGGCTTTATTTGCCACTAGGTTTTGGATTTTAATATTTTATTACGTGGCACCGTGTATTTGAAATGTGGGTGTTACAAGTTGGTATCAGAGCCATTAATTTAAGAGATATAAGTATTAAAAAAATAGCCTTAATGAGGTGTTTAGTATCACTATATACGTTGCAATTAAGTTTGTTATATTAATGTGTGACTTAGTGTTTTCCTTGTGGTTTTGTTGGAAGATGGTGCACACTATACACATTAGGTCTGTTAACCGTGGGAGAGGACGTGGGCGTAGAACTGTAGGACGGAAGGTACCATTCGGACTAGGCCCGCATGGTGATTGTATTGATAACCATCACACCAGTATGACTCCCAGTTGGAACCGCATACCTAGGGGCGACAGTCCAACATCTCTAAGGAGTAACCTAACTCAGGATTCGTTTCAACGGAGACCTGTTGTAGCGCAGCCTTCCACGTGCACCAACTTGGAAGAAAGGATAGAATCTTTGCAAAGAGAGAAAGCTGAGTTGTGGAATAAGTTGGCCTGCCTTGAGTGGGACAATGATAGGGTTAAGGGACTGCTCGACAACCTACAGCGGGCACATAAAAGGCTGATAATAGAGAGGGATAACCTATGAGGAGAGAGAGATCTTTTGAAACTAAAGTTTGCTTAAGAACGGAGAATTGTTGCCCGGTCATGGCGCACTCGGGTAAGGAATAGGACCAGCTTTTGCAAGATGGTAACTACTGAGTATGCGGGGATCGTGAAAGGATATTTTGTTGCATGGGTTCAAAATTTCAAAATGGATCCAAGAGCAAACCCACTATGGAAATTCAAACTATCGTTGACCTATGCACAGTGGATTAGAGACCCTACCTTCTTGAGATGCCTTAGGGATGTTCATAGCCATAAAGAGAGAGAATTGTTTTTTAGTATTTTGAATTGATGTTTAGCTTAGGATGTTTTTCCTAGCTAATACTTTGAAGTTGATTTAGTAATCCTGAATTTTGATAACTATAGTAGACTTATGTATTGATTATCTCTCTTTTGAAATCCGTATATGAATAATAAATTATGGCTTTGTGGTTCGAAATGGTGGTAGTCATTTCTTTATTTTTGTTTCCTCAATGGTTGCATGTATTTAGTATTTAGATTTTAATATCGCGCTACTTTATTCAGTATAGTATCACGTGGATCTGCAAGAAACGCCACTACTGGGGAGGGAGTTGGAAATCAGCCACCACCAACAAGAAGAGGTTGCGATCGTGGTCGAGGTCGTGGTAACACCGCAAGCTCAAGTGAAACTTTTTCTGTGGATGCAAGCTCGGCCATCCGTAGGGTACGAGAGCAAAATCAAGGAATTGGAACAGGAGAAAATGACGTTACCGATGAGGAACTAACCAAAAGGATGACTCGAGCCTCCAAAATATCCTTCCAAGCATGCTAAAGGCCATGTTAGGTGATAGGTTCAAAGGCCCCGGAGAGGAAGAGGAAGCAAGAAGCCACAAAGAGAAGACAATGATTAACTCCCAAAACACTTAAAAAATGGAGTCGTCCATCCAAAGGAAAGATGAGCCACCAGTGGAACTGAGGGTGGAGCCCCAAACCAAGGAAAGGGGTTGCAGTTACAAGAATTTTAGCAGCAGCCGTCCAAGGAATTCAAAGGTATGGAGGGCCCGATAGCCCTAATGAACTGGGTGACTAAAATGCAAAGTTGTTTTAAGATTTGTAAGTGTTCATAAGAACAGAAGGTGACCTACGCTGCTACCACCTTTGAAGATTCGACACTTCATTGTGAGAGATTGAATGCGCCATTCGAGGGGATGAAAACATCGCTACCCTGACCTGGGAGAAAATGAAGAAAATTTTGATGGATAAATATTGTACACAGACAGAGGTGAAGAAGTTGGAGTCGAAGTTCCTGAGGTTGGAGCAAGGATCTTTGTCTGTTCAAGAATACGTGAACAAATTTCTAGAAAAGGCTAGGTTTGCTAGTTATCAGGTGGTAACTGCGCAAAGAAAGATAGGTCGATTTTAGGATGGCCTAAGGATAGAGATAAAAAAGTACGTGGATATGGTTAAACCAACCACGTTTGTTCAAGCTGTGGAAATGGCGACTGTTGCGTAGGAAAATAATGTCAAGGAAACTAGGGAGAAAAGGGAGGTCAAAAGGAAATGGGAAGCGTCAAGTAAGTTGACAAAGAAATCCAAGAGGAAGATGATAGATATGAATGCATGAAATGGAGAGTTCACAATTCCTCAGTGCACCAAATGCAATTAAAGATAAAGGGGTGAATGTTGGGCTGCAAAAGTGACATGTTATCAGTGTGGAAAACTCGGGCACATATCAAAGGAGTGTACTGAAAGCAAACTTTGTTATGATTGTGGGGCATCATTTCATATACGGTCTGAATGCCCTAAAAACCAAAAGGGGACAATAAGCAATGTTAGAGCTTTAGGAAACGGGTCGGGAAGAGGGGCGGAAAAGAAGAAGGAACTACCTAAGGACCAGGACGAGCATACAACATGACCTTGGAGGAGGCTAGGGAGTCTCCTGACGTCGTATCGGGTATGTTTCTTGTAAACAATGTTTACGCGCATGTGTTGTTTGATTCGGGTGCAAATTGTAGTTTCGTGTCTTCTACTTTCCTCCACTATTTGAATAAGGATGCTTGTAGACTAGGGAAGCGCTATACTGTAAAAACCGCTGATGGCAATCAAGTTAAGATAGATGAAAGAGTTTATGGATACACGATCTGTATAGATGGTAGGGAATTTACTGTTAGGTTGATGCCTATGTGTTTAGGAGGTTTTGATGTGGTTCTAGAGATGGATTGGTTATCCGAAAACCAAGCACAAATTATGTGCCACCAAAAGATGATCAAAATCCAAACCCCCGAAGGGCAAAAAATTCATGTTTATGGCGATCGCAGAAAGTGTGGTATGGGGATCATCACAACACTAAAAGCGAGAAGGTGCATTCGGAAAGGATGCACTGCTTATCTAGCATATGTGGAACGCTAAGTTAGAAATGAGAACGGTACAAGGGGTACCAGTGGTGAACGAGTATCCAGAAGTTTTTTCGGATGAACTACCAGGACTACCACCGGAACGTCAAGTTGAGTTTCGTATTGACTTAGTGTCAGGTGTGGCTCTTGTTGCACGAGCACCTTATCGGTTAGCCCCAACAGAGATGCAAGAGTTAATGAAACAACTTCAGGAGTTGTTAGACAAAGGGTTTATCAGACCAAGTTCATCGCCATGGGGAGCGCCAATCCTATTTGTAAAGAAGAAAGATGGCTCAATGCGAATGTGCATTGATTATCGCAATCTTAACAAGCTCACGATCAAGAATAGATACCTGTTACCAAGAATTGATGACTTATTTGATCAGTTACAAGGAGATAGCCACTTCTCGAAGATTGATTTAAGATCAGGTTATCACTAGTTGAAAGTCCGAGAAGAAGATGTGCCAAAAACTACTTTTAGAACTCGATATGGTCATTACGAGGTTATATTAATGCCCTTTGGACTGACAAATGCTCTAGCAGCATTCATGGACCTGAAGAATATAGTTTGTAGGCCATATCTGAACAAATTTGTCATTGTCTTCATCGACGACATTCTTATTTATTTGAAAAGCAAAAAAGAACATGGGAAATATTTAAGAACTATTCTGGAACTACTGATGAGAGAGAAGTTGTATACCAAATTCTCGAAATGTGAATTCTGGTTGCGAGAAGTGCAATTTCTCGGTCATATGGTCAACTCGGAAGGAATTAAGGTGGATCCAACAAAGATAGAGGCGGTCATGGGTTGGGAGTCGCCAAAATCTGCATCCAAAATCCGAAGTTTTCTGGGTCTAGTAGGCTATTACCAAAGGTTTATCAAGGACTTCTCCAAAATAACAACGCCTATGACCAATTTGACAAAGAAGTCAATTAAGTTTGATTGGGGAGAAAAACAAGAAGAAACTTTTCGAACCCTCAAGACCAAATTGAGTAGTGCGCCAGTCCTTGCCTTACCGAAAGGAACAAAAGACTTTGTTGTTTATAGTGACTGCCTCTAAGATAGGTCTAGGTTGTGTACTGATGCAACGAGGCAAAGTTATCGCTTATGCATCACGAAAATTAAAGGAGCACGAGAAGAAGTACCCAACCGATGATATGGAGTTAGTTGCAGTAGTATACACACTAAAGATTTAGTGACACTACTTGTATGGTACAAAATGTATGATATATTCGGATCATAAGAGCCTGAAGTATCTTTTTGATCAGAAGGAACTAAATACGAGGCAAAGGAGATGGATGGAACTCCTCAAGGATTACAAATGTGAAATCCATTACCATCCCGGCAAAGCAAACGTAATGGTCGACGCTTTAAGTAGGAAGGAAATGGTCGAGCCTATTCGAGTGTTGGCCATGTGGATGAGGATAAAGGTGGATATGGTAGATCAAATCTGGGATGCTCAAAAGGAAGCCTTAATTGAAGCAAACATTAAGAAGGAGAGAATGGTTGGGCAAATTAAGTCACTGACAATTGAATCAGATGGGATACACAGATTTGGGGATCGAGTGTGGATTCCTAACTTAGGTGATTTGAGAGGCAAAGTACTAGATGAGGCACATAAGTCTAAGTACACTATGCACCCGGGTAGCGATAAAATGTACAAGAATTTGAAGGAGAGCTAGTGGTGGTTGGGTATGAAGAAGTCAGAAGTTGGGCATGTGGAGAAGTGTCTAACTTACCTATAAGTTAAGACAGAACACCAGAAATCATCAGGAATGTTACAACAAATGAAAATACCAGTGTGGAAGTGGGATATGATAACAATGGACTTTGTTACCAAGCTACCAAAGACGATAAAAAGACATGATGCAATTTGGGTGATTGTTGATCGACTGACGAAGTCTGCTTACTTCTTATTGATCAGTGAAAAATATACATTAGAGAAGTTAGCTCAACTATATGTCAACGAGATCGTGTCAAGGCATGGTGTGCCGATTTCAATTGTCTCAGACAGGGATGCCAGATTCACATCGAGATTTTGGTCAATCTTCCAACAAGAGATGGGGACTCGATTGAATTTAAGCACCGCCTACCACCCATAAACTGATGGTCGAAGTGAAAGAACGATACAAACACTTGACGATATGCTAAGGGCATGCACTATTGATTTTGGGGGTATTTGGGACAACCACTTACCATTAATAGAGTTCCCATACAACAATAGTTATCATTCGAGCATTAAGGCAACACCCTTCAAAGTCCTATACGGTCGAAAGTGTAGAACACCTATGTGTTGGGTGGACATCGAAGAAAGGCAGTTGGATGGGCCAGAGTTAGTTCGACAGATGTCAGATAAGATAGCGTAAATCCGAGAAAGGTTGAAGATCGCGCAAGACAGACATAAAAACTATACGGATAAAAGGCGTATACCTCTAGAATTTCAAGTTGGGGATCGAGTGATGTTAAAAATATCACCTTGGAAGGGAGTAGTTCATTTTGGTAAACAAAGCTAAGTCCAAGATATGTTGGACCATTCGAGATCATAGGAAGGGTGGGGGCGGTGGCATATCGTTTGGAGTTGCTTGAAGAATTACAAGGGATTCATGACACATTCCACGTGTCAAATTTGAGGAAATGCTTAGCTGATGAATCAACGACTCTGGCACTAAAAGATGTGAAGATCAATCAAAAATTGGGTTACAACGAAGAACCAATTCAAGTCTTGGATAGAAAAACGAAGAGGTTACGGAACAAGACCATTCCATTGGTCCTTGTAAAGTGGAAATTCCACGAGGGATCAGAGATGACGTGGGAACCGGAGAGGGATATGAGAGCCAAGTACCCACATCTGTTCAACGATGAGTCGAAATCCTATTTTTAGGAGGGGAGAGTTGTAACACTCTAAAATAGGACATTTGAAATAAGTGATATATTGAAGATTAAGGTGGCGTTTGTTTTTTAAGAGGTGCTGAAGTCTGAAGTCTGAATTCACTTTTGATTTTTAAGAGGTGGTGCTGAAGTCTGAAATCTGAATCAATCAGACTGTTTGTTTTTTGCGTCTGAAATCTGAAGTTTGAAGATGAGAGATCGAGAGTTGATATGGATCGACAGTTGACAGAGTTGAGAGATGAGAGATCGAGACAGAAGAGTTGATCTAGAGAAATCGAGCGTAAAGAGATCAGAGTAGGTAGGCGACGATTTGAAATAATAGGTAATAAGAGTTTCTCAACCACTTAAATTTTCAGACTTAATAAGAGCTTTTAAGCTCTTAATTGAAAAAAAACACTGAATCCTCTTATGTCTGACCGATTCAGACTTAAGAGGACATTAAGAGCTTTTTTATTAAAAAGAAACAACCCCTAAATATTCTAACTAATTGAATAATAAAAAATAATATAAAGATATCTAGTGGGAATATTTTTGAAATACCATTCAATTTAAAAAAAGGGGGAAAAAGATTGCATTCATGATAATCAAATGAATATCTTAATTGGTGGCAATTTGGAATGATGGAATAGAAAGTGGCAAGAAATATGTAACGATAGAAGGAGGAATATATCATCTCCATATAAATATCACATTCTTTTTTTACCAATCAATTAAAAGTGTGTATATATATGTGTGTGTGTGTATGTATACAAGCTATTCCCTTAGAAGGAACGTGGGAAAGCTTTCAAGCCACAAAGTGAAAAGAAAGAAAAAGGAACTTGGGAAGGATGGGACTACGAATCGAGGGTGGGAATTCAAGTTCATTAGCATTCAAGCATCGATAAAGGTAATATATTATGTTTAAGTTTAACATCTTATTATTATGTAAAACTACTTAATGTTTTGATTGGTGGGGTTACTTGGTTGCAATGGCGGCTGTTAGCTCTCATTTTCTTAAATGTAAAAGTATAGAAAAAGTAAACTGCGAGTTTTGACAGAAGATGATCTGTCACAGAAGACTACAGAGGACCAACAGCAGAAGATGCTCAAGTGTTCAAGTCTCAAGTGACAGAACCTGTATCGTGTCTCACAGAGGTTCTGTAAACTGGTCCTCTGCATAAACGTTTCTTCAAGTCAAAGACGACAGAACCTCTGTCGTGTCTCACAGAGGTTCTGCAGCATGTCTTCTGTATAGATCTTCTTTAAGCTGTTTTACTTAGGCTCTCTAGCTGCTCGTGCTTATCAC
>NC_037531.1:5911783-5914158 GCF_001531365.2 Cynara cardunculus var. scolymus
ATTTCTACTTTGGTTGATACATATCTTTTCCGCTGCATTATCTCTGTCAAACAGATCATCCAAGTAAGTAATTAATATCAAGAAATAGAGTTAATCGATCCAACAGCGGCCTAAAGGTTACCGATTAAAAGTCATCGCCTTGAGCGGTGACGGTTAAATCGACGGTGGTTTAAACCCGATGTCGTCTCGTTTCTGGCCTCGATTGAACTGTAAAACAAATGGGAGACTTCTTATAGTTCTTGATTCAATATTACACTAGTGATTTGAGATTTATGTACATGTTTATCAAGCCGGTTAGTTGATTGGGTAATAGATAATCTTCTGATTCAAAATAAAGAATGCATGGTTAAAAGGATAATATGCGGAGTCTTTACGATTTGAAAACATGAACAAGAGGTTGTATAATTTGTCGAATACGACCATGTATCGGTTTAGCAAAAGAGTTAAATGGGCGTGTATGACTCGGGTTTTAAAAAAAAATCATTGTCATGTGTTTATGAGCATAAATTTAAATGCGATTACAATAACCATAAAAATTAAAACAACAAAGGATGGTTGTTGTCGCCGAAGTCAGTGTCGCCAAAGTCTTTCTTTGGTTATATGCATACCTTGTTTCACACATGTATGCATGTGCTTGCGGCAATGGGAATCAAATATTACACACACAACACAAACGCATATATATATAGAGAGAGAGAGAGATATAGGGAGGAAGTAAGGGATCCACAATGGAGTTGAAAGTTTGTAATTTTACTATTCTAATTGTTTGATTTAAGAACAGTGGTTTTAAAAAAAAATTGAATAAGTTAATAAATAGATTAAAGTGTTGCAAAAGGATTGATGACTATCGAAATGTTTTAAATTAATTTACGGAGTTTACATGGCTATTTTAGGGTAAATTAACCGACGTTAATGGATTTTTATAATAGAAATAAAGTGTCGTATTCGAAGTTATAATAGTTGGCGCATTTTAATTAGGAGTTGGAAATATTATAAAATGTAAAATTGACGTATTAGGACGTTGTAAAGCTTTAAGCTTGGGGTTTAGCAATATTAGACATAGGTTAATCGGGTTGACTAAGGGGTAACTTCAAAGTCACTAGGTTTGATCTTATTAACATAGTTTTGACTTTTGGGTCGATTTTTGAAGAAAACCTAGTCATTAATTGACTATTATGGTTTAATAATTGTAGGTTATTAGTCAGAGAGATCATTTGATAATTTACGCAGTCAGGTGAGTATTCATGACACTTTAACTCTGATGCATGCTTATTTTCAAATTATTTGAGCATTACGATATTTTTATGTAAATGTTTATGGGCTTATTACATGTATATGAATTATTATTGTGGGTTGCATGCTTTTTGTTTACGTGTTTTTTAAACATTAATTAGCATGTTATAAACGGGTTAATATTTTTGTCAGTATGAGGAGTCAAAAGTCATAAGGGATTGCACATCCTAGGGATGGGTGACCGGACAAGGGATAGTCGTGTAACCCGGGGAAGTGCCGATGACGGTAAGACCTTAACTCGACGGGAAATTAAGAGATCTCGTTATTATTTCAAAAGGGTTTGAAACAAATGTGCATGTTATTTTATTTGGGGTATTGTTTGTTTTATGCATGATGAGATATGCATGATTGTGTATAAAAACCATGAACTCATTGAGCTTTATAAAACTGACTATTAGTATGCATCTCAAGAGTTGGGAGTTCAGGAACGGAAAAAGGCAAAGATTCTACATAGGAAATAAAACTATTATACAAGTTATGATTTACAAAATCCTTGATATTTTAATTGAATTTATATGTAATGTAACCCGGTATGAGATGAGTTAGTTTTGAGATATTGATTACGATTAAATTATTGTAAGACTTCTGTTGCAATAAGAATTTATTTGCCGCTAGATTTTGGATTTTAATATTTTATTACGTGACATCTTGTATTTGAAATGAGGGTGTTACACAACATTTACCCTTTATTTATGAATTTAGGCAAAATTAATTGCGGTATTTTATTTTATAAATATAAAACTTAAAAATGTTATTCACAAAGTTAACAGACGTACCTTCTCGGATAACAATATTTCGGCTTGATTCTGTCAGAGTCGAAGTTTGAATACTTCTTTGTGCATCTACCTCCATTGCCCAAATTGCTAGATTGGAAAACAAATCAAAATCATGAACCTTATAAATTTCAATGTATTTGAATAAAAAATTAAGCGATTATAAAAAAGGTAAATATCAAAAACTAATTATCATTGTAATTTTTATTGTATGTTTATGTGTATGTATATGTATATCTATATGTATGTATGTGTGTGTTATAGTAATAATGTTGAATCACAAAATAGATCAAAATTCAAAATTTTTAT
>NC_037531.1:5914344-5915749 GCF_001531365.2 Cynara cardunculus var. scolymus
AATATAAATTTCAACACATTTAAATAAGAAAGTAATTTATTATAAGAAGAAATAAATAAATAAAGTTGCCAGTTAGATAATATAAATATATATATATATATATATGTGTGTGTGTGTGTGTGTGTATGTGTGTGTGTAAGTTTAAATGTAATAAAAGATTGACGTTTTCAATACTTTCTAAATTCCAAAACGTTGGAATTTGATCCGTGAATGTCTTAACACATTGAACTTTTAATTGTGTCTTCTCCAGATTTGGATATACTGACCGATTAATAATTTCAATTTTCCTGCGAAATCTAGCACGTTTACATATAACCTTTTGAACTACATGTAACTGAGAGGTGGGTAAATGTAGCAATTTTTTTTTCTCTGAGTTTATGGCGCCTCTCAGAACGTGCAAGACGTGAAAGGGGTACATGAATTTCACCGACCTCTTCAAAGTTTTCCATTCAACTTATTTTTCCTCTACCCTATAAACAAATAATACACACATAATTATTATATATTTTAGATGAGACTCCAAGTTTAACATGATAATATATCTGGTTAAGAAAAAGAGTAATAAATATTTATTTTCGATAAATAAAAAAACCATGTAATTAGATAACTTAAATTTAACATCAATAATTTTTATAAAAATCTTATTAAATTTTTTTATTTGAAATTTTCTAAGATGATAAGAATGTTTTGTTATTATTGAAAACCAAAATCAAAATCAATTAATATACTCCATATTTTATTTGATGTACTTTTGTATTTTATATTCTATATACAAGTACAAAAATAACCATCAAAATATTGTTTAGCTAAAAAATTAGATGGTGTAATTAATCATTTATAAAATTTAATAAGCAAACTACAAAAGAATTAAAAATATATTGGCATTTATTATTTTTTGTGTTTTTTTAAATGTATAGAGTATAATATTCTTTTATATCCTTAGTCTTGTAATTATTAAATCTTATATTGTTGCATTCTAAAAATGCAGAGTTCTATCAAGTTTTATAGTAAGCTAATTAATCAAACATTGTATTTACATAATACATTTGATCAAACATGAAAACTTTCAACAAAAAGATAGCATGTATTTTAACTTAAGATTCATATCTTGCTAGCATATTTGCTACATACCTCGTTAGTCGTTGGGATAATGAACTTTTGAAGACGGAAAGAAAAGATGTTAGCAATCTTCCTTTAAAAACACAACACCACAAGCATGTAATACAATTGTCTATGATTATGTGATTTAGAGTGTAACATGTCTAGTATTTATTCCCAAATAATGGCTTTGTATTCATGATACATTTAAGAGGTAAATCATTATATTTAATAAAAATATTAATAATTTAATTGGAATTAAATTGAATAAAATATTGGAATTAAATTAATTTAAGTGCATTGAATA
>NC_037531.1:5915804-5926367 GCF_001531365.2 Cynara cardunculus var. scolymus
ATTGATTGTTAATTAAATAAAATTTTCAAATATTTAAAAAAAAAAATAGAATGAAGTCATTAATGAGATAAAGCTTTATTATTTTATTAAAGCATTGTTTCATTGTAAACAACATACTTTTAATTTAAGAAAAAACATTATATTTATTAGTCCAATGTTGAATTTATATTATGGAGGTGTTTGGTTAAAGATATTAAGTAGTGATTAATGAGAATGAAAATAAAAGAAACTGTTCGATTTTATATAAATATAATTGATGTGATGTTATTATGTTGATATTGTCATGTTGAAATGTCATAAGATGCAATTGGTTAATAATACAATTCACTTCCCAAAAATAAATGCAAAATAGAATGGATAAATGAAAAGAACAAATATTTATGGGAGGGGTTATTCGTCTTCCTAGTCTTCGACACATGAAAAGGGCGTGAAAAATTCTTTTCTTACGTCGAAATAATAATGATTCATGATATTATTCGTCAAAGATTCCTAGTGTTAGTTTCGATTTTTTACAGATGTATCAGAACGTCTTTTAAAGTTATTACCTATTTAATTTATTATTATATTTATATTATAATAATTACATGTACTATAAATCTATAAACAAAAGAGAAGGTGAAAATCCATTCAGTAAATAGAACTTCTTCAATGAACTTATAAAAAAATGGGAGGAATAAAAATTCAACCTCATTTTCACTCCTTGAAATTTTCATTTTCATTTCTCAACATGAGTCAAATAGATCCTAAAATCTATCAAAGGTAAGCAGAAAACATGAAGTTGATATTAAATCATCATATGATCACTAATAAAGAATGTATTCTACTGAAATACTAAGAACTTTGAACGAAAAATTTAATTGACATGTCCTGGGCCCTAATATAATCTAATATAATGCTAAAAAAATAATCACCCAAGTTATTCAAATTATAATAAACAAAATTATCAATTGTGAGAAATTGAGAGTCACTGAATTAAACACTAATCAATCGTTGGCCTCATCATTGTTGACAATAAATTTTCTTTTACATGTAATGGTTGAAGTAGCATTGTTACACGGCTGGGTCCCTAGCATTGAAATTCTTCATGTCACTCAAAACAGTCTCCTATGTCATTTGAAAACCACATTAAAAAAACAAACAAAATAACGTAAACATATGGGAAACAATTTAAAATTCTTGGAAGATAGATAAATGATACAACAAACAGCTGGAAATATGGATTTTACATTAAGAAAAACTAACCGTTGTTGAATCAACAGACTTGTATTCTTTCTCCAGAACATAATCTGGATAAAAAAACCTTAAAGACAATAAAGATATCGTTGTCGTGTTTGATATTATAATCAGACAGTTGCAGGCCGAACACAAACGTTTGCCCACAAAGGGAAGTAATTTCGCATGGTAAGTTGTCCTTGTCCGGATCATATTTGTTTAATAGCTTCAAAGGAGATACCATCCTCTCAGCAAGTTTGTGAAGCACAACACAGTTGACAACACCGCAGTCATCCCGAACAGACAAATGTAATTTGAACCTGATCACAAATGGCAGAATGATTGAAGATGTAAATTATGAAAATGGTTAGCAAGCGTTAAAAGTTCGAAGCACTTACAATGTCAAAGCATTCTTGTACGCGACATTGCAATCAGCACATGTGTAAACACCGTCAATAGGATTGACTTTTCTACAACATCCTTGACAACCAAAATAGAACCATCCATATTGTGCTCAATATGTTCAAATAAGAGGATGTTAGTGTAGAATACAAATTTGTTTGATCAGAATACATAAAATGATGGAATAATTGTTTCTTAGCATTACTTTTGGTTTGTTGCTCCACTCTGCCTGCAACAATTGTTGAATATTCATCCGATTCTCAAACATCTCCTCTTCCAATGTTTTCTTCACTTTACTATAAGACACCCTTGGAATCTTTTGACTCGGGTAGAAGTAATTATGATTATAAAAGTGGCACCAGAATTTTTCTGGAATTGGAAACCATCAAAAGTTTCACCAAAAGCTCCCCATAAGGTAACTTTGCATGTGACATTGCTAAAGTAAATAGTAAGAGCAATAGGAAACAGTTAACCACCATATCAAGGTATTTACTAAAAGGAGAAACAACAATTTAACTTGGAAGATCACTTAGAATTCCGATATAATCTCCAAGTCTCTTTTTAGAAACCCACCCCTCACAGTTTCAACATCTCCGATAGTAGTTAAACAACCAATAATATCTAAAAAAAAACAAAAGAACATAAATCAATCAAGTGAGGCCAAAAAAGGTAAGAACTTCTTTTAGACATATCTGTGAGTATGTTGTCGTCATTGAGACGGTCATTAACTGTTTTCTCACTTGCAAGTTGGAACATATGCATAGGGATAGAAGGAACATGGGTATCAAATTTTTCCACCTTGGTTAATAGTGTAAATATAATCTTCAAATTTGAGTCAATGACCTTGAAGGCACTAGAATTCTCAACCACCTTGAAATTCTTCAAAACATACACATTTCCTTCTTTCAACAAATGGTTAAACTTATTGACCAAGTTCTTCCTTACCATTGCTGTCATGAGCGAGCCCTACGAAACAAAACAAAGGAAAACAATAAGAATAAATAACACTCATTTTCATCAATCAAAACCATGTCCAAACTAATAAATTCCTCATTTCTCTTTGTATTCAAAGATTCCCACAACCTACATATCCTAATTTTTACAACCCAACTTTCATTATCTAACACCAAGTTTTGTAATCCAACAAACTCCATATGTAGAAAGATTTGTAAATAGAAATTTATAAAGAGAAAAAGATCTTATGGTATACAAAGTAGTATGAGTAATTAACGAAGTGATAAGAAATAATATAATCATGTGTATATATAGTATATAAACAACTATTAATTCATCATTAACACAAATTCACAAGTTATTTAAATGTCATTTAAATTTTGAATTAATGATGTGAATGTTACAAATTCATATGATTAACTAAATTGTAGAAACATTGATTGAGACAATAACACTAATCATAAATGGAATTAAAAGCAATTTAAAAGTTTAAGTTAACGATGTGAATGCTATTATTATCAAATAATAAAATGACCATAGATAATGAATAGAAGCACAAAGTATAACAAAGATGATTCACTTGTAGCGAAATTGCATGCAATGAAATTGGATAGCACATGAATGATATGTCATGTAGTTTAACGGGATGAATATTATAATATTTCAAAAATTGATATTATATATCTTGCTTTGATTAAAGTAGTGTAATTTTAATCTTTTTGCACCTATGATTCAGTAGTAAAGTATAAAATAATTAAAGAACCCTCCTTATGGCAGCAGGTCACCGAACAATATGTTTGCAATTCTCAAATACCAAAAGGTTACTAAAAACTGCCTAAAATTGATTTTTTGGAATGTTAAATTTGGATGATAGTTATGTTATAGACAACTTCTAACTGTATGTTTTTATATTAATGGAATTAATACTCTTAGTTTGTTCACCACATCTAATCTTGCCAATGCTACCACAATGGAATTTTGGCAGGTTAATCTTAGTACACTATTTCTTAGTCATAATCATATTTTATTCGTCATTAAGGCCACCAGTTAGAAGTGGAAAAGTGGGCAAACAACCAGGTGGTCTGGCTATTCTTGTAAAGTTCACATTGACGGTTACTTTCCTTGACCCAAACTTCTTAATAGACATTATCATAATAATTATTATCTTTTAGTTTTTTTCCTTTTATGTTATGCATTAGCAACCTCAAAATCCTAGTCTATATGTGTGGTTATCAATTTATTTCTTCAGTATTTGATATTGATGCATGTTAGATCTAACTATGGTAAACTAACTAATAAAAAACTTTTTATTTTGGTTTTGTAGAACCCGGGTTGCTCATTATTTGGCACATGCCATGAGCTTATCCGACTTATTGCTTTATATTGCTTGTTTTGCTACTAACGGAACACCAAAATAAGGAAAATAATAGGAGGTCACCAGCTTAATTATTGGTGAATAATTTTAGTATTGAGTTATTGTTGGCATTTAATTATGTCAAAGATTTGTTTTTATGAACTAATATCATTTTTTTGTTTTAATAACAAAAACAGAAATATCAATGAGGGGTTGCAACATATGAATGTCCAGGCTAGTGTAGAATAGTAAGAGCTTTGTATCCCATACTCATAGCAAGTTAAAACACAAAAATGTTAGGGGCATCCACAAAGATAATATGAAGGAACCATAGAAAAGAAAAAGACGATACAACATATACCTTCCTCTTAATCGTGGCAGGTTAACATGGTTCGGCCCAACCATTGTGTCTAAATCAACTCCTCGTTAGATAAGACCGTTGTGGTTGGAAGATTTGGAAAATGAAAATAGAAAATTAATACGTCAAAGTCCATCTATCAGAATATTCACAGAAACTACATCTAGCTTAATCAACTTCATCGCCACGGGGTCAGGGGTATTGGGGATTGCAATCCCAATCCGCATCCTCACTTTCTCATCCTTGGATGGGAATAAGATTTCATACCCATCCACATCCCCGTTGGGGAATCTGGGACTTTCCCCGTCTATAAAATTTAACTTTTTAGGTGACGTTTTGGTATATTGTGTATATAAATGCCAAATTTTACGTTTAAATGACATGTAATGCTAAAATCTTAATTACCTAAATTTTAATTTTAATTGTTGCATTGTATAAGAATAACATAAGAAATTTAGTTCAAACACAAATATATCAATTACAATACTTAATAATTGAAGTGCAAAGTATAGACATATAAAGTAAGAATTGAAGTTCAAACACAATCAAACATCTGCTCATATGTGAATGTGAACACAGATTCAACATAGCTTTGAGAGATGGAAGTTTTGATGTATACCTTCTCAAAATCTGCCCATGGCCGCTCCACTGGCATTTCATCAATTAGTGCTAGTTGAAAGAGAAGAAGATGAAAGTTAAGACTCCAAGGCATCCATGTCACCTGCATAAAAAAACTTAGTTCAAACACAAATATATCAATTACAATACTTAGTAATTGAAGTGCAAAGAATAGACATATAACGTAAGAATTGAAGTTTAAACACAGTCAAATACCTGTTCATATGTGACTGTGAACACATAGATTCAACGTAACTTTCGGAGCTGGAAGTTTTGACGTATACCTTCTTAAAATCTGCCCATGGAAGTTGCACATTTATTTCATCAAATAGCGCTAGGTGAAAGAGGAGAAGATGAAACAAACGACTCCAAGGCATCCAAGTCACCTGTATGTGCCAAAACCATAAAGGCAGGATTAAAAGATTTAACAGTGTGGCTACAACCACAAAGAGCTGTTTCACCACCCATAGCAACATAAAACCTTTCACCGTCACAAAATAAATCCAACATAGAACCCTGGGTATAAGATTTCATACCCATCCACGTCCCCGTTGGGGAATCAAGAACTTTTCTCCGTCTATAAAATTTAACTTTTTAGGTAATGTTTTGATATATTATGTATATAAATGCCTATAATAAAAACCATAACTTGCACATGAAATCTTCCTGTGAATCGAATGTGATTCAGTGTTCGACGTAAGCCGTATGTATTCACAGTTGCATTTGCAGCTCGGAATCCTCATCTATATGATGGTGAAGCATCATGAGCTATCTGATGCATGAAAAATTCACCTAATCTATTCTCCATTCTTGAAATCCCACCTTTCTTTGATGATGTTGATGGCATGTTTTTTAATCCAGGCATGATCTCTGATTCAAGCCACATGTATGAAAGCACTCTTGACAGATACCTTCTTCTACCTCAGGATTCAGGTTCCTATAACCTGTGTCAAATTTCAAAACTTTCTATAATCTCATAAACGTGGAACTACCAAATATATGTTTGTTTTTTCAATTCTGTAAAGAAAAATCAAAACTTTGCTAATTTTAGGTAATGTTTTGATATATTATGTATATAAATGCCAATTTTTACATTTAAATGACATATAATGCTAAAATATATATTATCTAAGTTTTAATTTTAGTTGTTGCATTTGTATTATAAAAACATTAAAAAAACTTAGTTTAAACACAAATATGTCAATTACAGTACTTAATAATTGAAGTTCAAACACAATCAAATATCTGATCATATGTGAATGTGAACACATAGATTCAACGTAACTTTTGGAAATTGAAGTTTTGATGTATACCCTCTCAAAATATGCCCATGGCCGCTCCACTCGTATTTCATCAATTAGTTTTAGTTGAAAGAGAAGAGGATGGAAGAAACGACTCCAAGGCATCCAAGTCTTCCATCGAACGTACTCCCCTCTGAATGCAGGAATAGCGACGATTCACTCTGCGTAGATTGACTGAACGTTCCGGCCTTCTGAATTAAAGCGAGCTATTTGAAATTCCTTTCACTCTCCCTCTCCCGCTTATTCATTACAGCAAGCAGCTTTGCACCTACGGGAGACGGTTCGGACCTCCACTTAGTTTCACCCAAGCTTCATCCAAAATTCCATCATTGTTAGATCTACAGGATTTGATTTCACACGCATTAAATAGGTTGAGATATGGCTTCAAACGTTTGCACCAGGAACACGCACACCGATTCATAGGCATTCATGTGAGGAAGTTTTTGTAGTCGTAAAAGAGAGTGGGACTCTTCTTCTTGCCTCAAATTCTCATACAAAGTCCTCTGGCAAGCCAGAAGAGTTTAGAATCTTTTCAAATAGAACATTTTTCGTCCGCTCACCAGGTAAATTGATGCTATTTCTCCTTTTGCTATATAAGCAAATGTGAGTTTCTGCGTTTTTGTATGTGTTTTAATTAAACTATGTTGCTAAGGTAATTCAAAAACTTTATATAATCTTCGTTTTCTATTTCAAATTGATATGTTGTTCTTCTAATCAGAATATTAGGAAGCGAAGTTTGGTCAAATTTGGTTTATTGGATTTATATATTGTTCTTGAACTCTGTGGTAATCGCAGTTTGGTAACATTTGAGGGTTGATATTCTTGAATCCTAGTTTAATGACTACAACTTTGGTTTCTAAAGCTTTTTACCTTCTTTTGGTACACGTATTTCATTGAACTGGAGAATAAGAAAACTAATTGGCCTTTAGTTCCACTAAAAACATGCAAATACATATTTATATAATGCAATCTTAGTTTGTTAGTACTTTATCTTCAATTTTATATCCTCCTGAGCTCCTCATATTATAAACTCAGTATGGTTAATGGGTGTTTGACGCTAAATTCATTTCTTCTTGAGCGTCGTAGAAATGCGTAACCAAGTGATTTTAGATTTGATCTCTTCCTTTTAGTAAACATTTTATCAGTTCTGGAGTAGACAATTAAAACCAGATAGTCATTTAACTAGGAATGGCAACGGGCCGGGTTCGGGCTGATTTTTATAGTCCCCGTCCCCGAAACCGATAACCATAACCATCCCCATAACCGTCCCGATCCCCGTCGGGGATCTTATCTGGTCCACGCGGTTTCCCCGATCCCCGTTGGTAACCCGTTAAGAGCAGAATAACCATTACCCATTGGTTTTATCCGAACCCGAACCATAACCCGAACTCGAATCTGAAAGAAAAAACATATTTATCAAGCAAAAAAATTGGAATAAAAACATAATCAAATAAGTCTGTTTGGTTGTTTCTTGGACAACCCATTATCGAACAAAAACATAATCAAATAAACCTTGAAAAAAAGACAATGACCATCATATTGAGTACATGATCAACCCATGATCGACCAAAAACGTCTTAAATTACAATCCCAAAATAAACTAGGAAGACAAGTAGACAAATTTGCTAGATTACTAACTTGAAACTAAAACTCCCAAATGGCCAAACTCGTCAACCCAAGCTTTGACTTTCCTTAGCTTCCTATAATATAAAATGTATGTAAAAGACTAAATAAATATACCAAAATCATTGTCCATAGTATTGTAATTGTAGTTACCTCTTCCACGTCATAATCATACTCAATCGTACGGCAATATGCTTCAGTCTCATCAGAACAAGTTTCTATAAAGAACACAATGTAGTATAAATAAATAAAATGATTGAAATATTAAATATATCTACTGTTTCTTTCCTTTTGGAATTAACAAATTAATTATTAATGTGACATACAAAAATGCATTATGTGAAGAACCCCCACACATTACAGTTTCTTCCCTTTTGGAAAAGCCCCAAATCAAGAAATTGTTAGAGAAGTCATATGTAAAATGTAAATTTCTACTGTGAAGAATGGAAGTACTACCAGACTGTGAAGAATGGAACTATGGACGTACCTTCAATTGAAGCAGGAGAGAGCGAGAGACAGCGCTGACGGGGACTTAGGTCACGGCGGGAGAGAGTAATCCAGTGCCGGCGTGAGGGATACTGCGCCTGCGAGCGTGAGCGGCGGACGGCGAGAGTAGGGCAGTGACTGCTGGTGACTGGTGTCGTGCGGGAGTCGGGAGAGTCAAGCAAGAATGGAGGAGGCGATGTCGATTAGACAAAGTAGAAGAAGCCGTAGTCTCCTGCCTTAGACCTTAGTCATATGTTGGTGGGCTACCATTCATAAGTTAGGCTAGGTTTAAGGAATATGTTTTGGGCTGTCATTTATTAAATTGTAATTTATAAAATTTAAATATATTATATATACTATCGGGACGGTCCGAGTCGGTGAGTATCGTCCCCGTCCCCGTCCCCCATATAATCCCCGAAACTCTCCCCGATCCCCACCCCGTACCCGTTAAGAGGTCCCCGAACCCGACCCGAATTGTTCGATTTTCGGTTTTCACCGTCGGTTTCGGGTTTTTTTGCCATCCCTACATGTAACTCATGCAGTTGGAGAGCTTCAGGAAGACGCTCATGATGACGTTTCAAGATGAAGAAGGCAATTCTGTGAGTAACTTTCTTGATTGATCAAAGATTGTTTTTTTATGGTTTGAGGTCTACTTTTTGCTGCATATGTGGAATAAGAGCAGATGAGCATACTTTGAATTTCAACAATATGTCAATATGATATTACAATTAGAGGCGTTACTTAAAGGCCTAACCATCTTCCGGTCAATACGGTTATAATATCCGTGTTTTCGTTAACTCGTACAAATTGGGTTAAGAAAATTTTGGTAGAATTATGCATAATATATTTGTACCCTATGCTTAACCAATTTGTACCCTAGACTAGTTTTACGTCAAAATGTGTTTATATCTATATTGACGTAAAATTGGAATTAACTTGAAGGGTAAAAACCGTCAAATAGTTAAACTATATATATATTTTATATATATAAATATTATATATTATATATATATATAATATATATATATATATATGTGGCGGTTAGAGATTTAAAAAAAAATTAATTAATTAAAATATATATATATATATAATGGCGGTGTATCACCGCCATATTCTCATCCCCCTCTCTCCCATTCTCTCTCTCTCTCATTCTCTCTCTCTCTCTATATATATTTCTCTCTCGTTTTCTCTCTCGATTTTACGTCAAGTTAGTAAGAGGATCGAGGCAACAATTATATATTCGGAATCCACTCTCCGAACTCTTCTTAAAGGTATAAGTTTCATTTAGTTTCATTAAGGTGTTTATTTTAGGGTTATTTAGACTGGTTTATAAACTGTGTTTATATCTAAGTTTACGGATTGATATTGTCATATTTATGATATATTTGATGTTTAGAATGCTAGAACTGGTTATATTGATTTAGAAATGGAAAGAGTATATTATCGTTTCAATATGGTTAGATTATGGGTAAATGTTTAACCGTACACCAATTGTTCGGTTAATGTCGAAAGGAGTAAAAATGCATGATTAAGCTTGGGTTAACGACCGTTAGATTTGTTTTATTGTTTAGTATATTGAAGTAAATGTAGCGAATCACGGAAGTTGGATCATAAAAGTTAGTCGGGAATTCCGAAATCGGATTTTACCGACTATGTAGGTCCATACTTTGGCAGTGTATAACTCACAAACCGTAAGTCGGATTAAGCTCGTATTTTTCAGTTAGGAAGATCATACAGCATACTACAACTTTCATGTAGACAGTATAATCTGGATTGGTCTCTAAGGTAGGAAAAAAATGCTTAGAAATAAGAGGGTCGGAAACGGTTGGATCGAAAGAGAATGAGATTAAGTTTTACGTTTAAGTTTTCAATTCGTATCCGGCTGTCTTTCTTGAAGTCTACGTTGTTTAAGTACGTTAAGACCTAAGTAATTTCAATAGAATAATTATGTTTCGATTTTTATGTTTTGTAAATAGTAACCGTTTATGCGCTCGTTAGGCACGCGGGTAAATCAAACTTGATCGTGAATTTACATTTGATCGTGCGTTAATTGTCAAATTCAGTTAAGGTACGGATTCCATATCTCACTTGACACGGGGATAGCCATTTGCGTAAGGCTTCCTAATCCGGATAATCTGTGATAAATTCCCAATAATTTATTTTGAATTTCCTTTATTCTTGTCGTATGTTATTGAACTTTGTTTCCTTTACGACTTATATTCTTATTTGGAATATGGATCATTTTGATCACTTGA
>NC_037531.1:5926467-5931892 GCF_001531365.2 Cynara cardunculus var. scolymus
CAAATGCTTTCTATTTGAAGTAGATTAATAACAAGAGAACAATGAAAGTATCTAATGATGCCTCATTTCTATTGGAAATTTGTTTTATTGTGTACAAGCATCTTAAATTCTTTCAATCATGTATTTCAACATGACAATTAAAGTAATTAAGATTGGAATAAGACGCAAAATATAACGATATAAAATTTAGAGTGAATTATGGATTAGATCCACGTGCGTGTTTTGATAAAAACTACAAGTAGTTCCTAAACTATGTTTATTATGGATTAGCTCTTAGTGGTAATCATTTTATTATTGTTACAATCTCTATAGTTTGCTCCATTAAAAGTATTCGGTTATGTCAATGGGCATTTTAGTCATCTAAGCTTTTTTTATCATTAAAAATAAGCTAACTACCTTAAGGGCCGTTTACCAAACGCTTACTCGAGTAAGTGAAAACCAAGTTGCATTACCTTACCGGATGAATATGTAAGGACCAAGAATCTTATCCGGTAAGAGCGAGACAAGGACCAAGAGTCTTACCCGGTAAGTGAGGGCGACGAGTCTTACCCGGTAAGTGAGGGCGACGAATCTTACCACGGTAAGTGCTTACCGGGTAATAATTCAGCATATTTTTACAAAATCTTGGTTAATTTATTGATTGTTAACTAATAACTATTTCTTGAATTTTTTTTTACCATGTGGTGATTTTTCCTTTAATTTGGTTCTAACTGGTGGTAGATTCTATAGAATTTAGATATGATTGTAAAGTTGAACGATTTATGCTTTTTAGAATTTAGAATATGAGATTTGTTGGATTGTGTTTTGGTGAGAAGAAGAGTCTTGATAAACATAAGAAAAGATCTTCATCATTGGATACACATTAGATGAGATGCACATAAATGTACCAGATCAATCATTGTATCAAGCGCGATTCATGAATGAGTTTGAGATTAAATGTGATTAAGGGTTCAGATCCCTTCTTACACTTCTCATCTTAACTCTCTTTCTCACATGATCTTTCGTCAGATTCGATTTGGTACTATATAGCTGTCGAAATTGTTATTAATAATGCTTTGCTAGCTCTTGTCAATAGATTCTTCTCTCGAAGAAAAAAATCACAAACTTCTTTAATTAGGCATCTAATGTTCTTTCAATCATGACAAATGTTTCCTAAAACTGTTAACAACAGAAATATTTAAGTATAAAAATATATAACAAAATATAAGTTATGTAACAACGTTCATCCGTTAAATCATTATTCACTATAACAAATTCGGATTTATGGTATGTCAATAATGCTTAAGGCATCGTTTACCAAACATTTACCCGGTAAGCGTTTATCGATAAAATTCAACACTATCCCTTAATTATTGGGTAAGATTTTAGTCCACAAAGACTGCATCTTATGCAACAGTTTACCCGGTAAGCGTTAACCGTGGTAAGAGTCGTCGTCCTCACTTATCGGGTAAGACTCTCTATCCTTGTCTCGCTCTTACCAGATAAGTGTTTGGTAAACGGTACCTTAAGTGTTTTAAGAGATTGTTTTATAAGATTTACGTTTATAAGTGTGTGGATATTTTGTTCAATAAATGTGGATATTTAAGCAATTTACATCCAGTTTTTAATGTGTAGTTTTAATTAAGAGTCTGTTTGTTTTTTCAAAATTACCTCTTAATGCATCTTAAGTCTGATTCATTCAGACACTTGGGTATTAAGAGCGTTTATTTTATTTTTAAAATAAGAGCTTAAAAGTTATAAATGTTCTTTGAAATTTTAAGTGGTAAACGTATCCTTTAATATCTTTTAATCCTAATCCACCCTCTATCAAATGGTTCGTATTTTGGGGGTTGGAAGATATTTGTTAGCAAAAAACTATTTATTCTTTTATACTTTTGTAAAAACCTATTTATTTTTTATATTTTGCACTAATTTGACCAATTCAGATTTAAGACTTTAGACGTAAAAACAAACAATATTACTGATCCAAATTTCAGACTTCAATACCACCTCTTTTAAAATGGCCAAATAATAACCACAAGGGTGGTGTTTTCCACCGTTACAAAATGGCCAATAGTAACCACAAGGGTAGTGTCTGATTGGTTTGAGCTTGGCTCCAAAGGTCAAAAGTATCAAGAGGTCTCAGGTTCAAATCCAAGGAGGAGTAAAAATCCCCTTGTGGCCACGGAGGTTCAAATGCGGTGACTACGGGTTATCTGCAAAGTAGGTGGTCGCCATGAGATTAGTCGGCTCGTATAGCGGGTTGGATTATTATGTTAATAAAAAAAATCTATATTGCACCGGCGCTGCAAATGGATTCAATTGATCGGTTTAAAGACTGTTTCAATAAACCAACACAATTAATACTGTAGTTTGAAAAACTTCAAGCTGCTAACCCAACCCTACGCAACAACCAATACCAAAGCAAGCCACATCTGCAAGAAGTAAATGTATTCCAAAGATCTTGGACAAATCAAAAGAAGGTTTTCTTGTACGTTCATCACAAAAAATTTCTTGATCCTTGGTGAAACAAAGATGTCATAACATTTGCAGACAAGAGCTCGATATGCATGGTTGTGAAATCGTGTTGATCTAAACTATGTCTTCGATATTGTATTTTTGTTTTGTTCCTATAATGGGTGCAACATTATATCACAAAAAAAAATACTAAGGGGCCGTTTACCAAACTCTTCCTCGGGTAAGCACTTACCAAGTCACATTATCTTACCTAATGCATATTGGTAGAGACCAAGAATCTTACCGGTAAGAGCAAAGACAAGGATCGAGAATCTTACCCGGTAAGTGAGGGCAACGAATCTTACCACGATTAGCACTTACCGAGTAAATTGTTGCATACGATACTGTTTTGATGGACTAAAATCACACCCAGTAAGTAAGTGATAGAGTTGATTTTGCCCGTAAGCACTTACTTAGGCAAGCGTCGGTAAATAACCCCTAAATCATGATAAAATTATGCGCATAAATCAAAAACGAAGTTAATAGAAGGTACCGCAAGGCCTTGAGAATTGCCTATGAGAAATATAGCTAATACATGTCTCAACATGGCACTACTTATTATCAAATCTGTACCTAAGGAGGATCTTGGAGACAATGATTGAGACCGTCAAAATTCTAGGCACTAGTTCTATCACATTATCTCAACATGGATACAGATCATACGTGGACCTAGTAAGGGACATACGGTTGTACGTGTCACTGCATCGTTGTTTTGACATAGTGAAAACAATTTCGATTTCTAAAGATGTCATAGTATCAATTAGATATATGCAACCGTTTAGATGTCATAACTATAATTAACTTTAATTTTATTTAAAAATTACTATTATTTTAATTTTAAATTATGATAACAATTTTGTTTCATCACTAGGGGATTTTTGGGTCCACCTAATGGGCAGTTTACTAAACGCTTATCCGGTAAGTGTTGATGGTTTTTTGTAACTTAATCGACCTTAGGACAGAGATCGAGAAAATGATTTAGTGTTTTATTTGTTGCAATCTTGAAACTGTGTTTGGATTTGTAAAATTGGGATTGTGATTGGATGGAGATGCAGACCACAGTCTGCGTTTGAATATACACTTTCTTCTTTGTTTCGTTTTTGTTTCATTTCTAGATTTAATGTTCTGTTCTTTTGTTTTTGGATTCGGGTTAACTTTTGGTGATTAGGATTTGATTTTGGTCGAGTTTTTGTAATTGAGGTTTGAATTTGTACTAATTTGTGTGTGTGTGGATGTTTTTGATTTATGATGGTCGGAGATGGGGTCTTTGCCGGAGAAGATGACCGGAAAAAATTACAATTTTGGCCCCCTACAAACCAAAAGGATCTTACAATTTTGACCCTTGAGAAAATGATAGTTTTGGCTCTTGGTCTTCGATTTTCTATTCATATGGATTATATATAATTTTAATTTTAATAGAAAACAATAATTTTTTTTAAAATGACCGAAATACTCCTCATGTAATTGGACTTGATGGAAAAAGTTAACGTCCGGTGAGAGGAGGGACAAAAACCATTGCAATGTCTCAAATGTGAGGGACAAATATGTTAAAACAAAGTTGAGGGATGAAAATCGTTGAAAATGACAGACGTTAAGGACCAAAATTTTATTGCATACGCAACCTTTTAAGATACTTTCTTAGGCATAGGAATGGGTCCCGACCCATCGGGGAACCCGGTCCACCCCATCCCGGTCGGGGATGGGGATTCCCCGCTAAATCAGGGATGGGGACGGAAATAGGGATCCCCGTTTGTCTCAAACCGGGGATGGGGACATATATCGTACTCCTCGCCCCAGCCTATACCCGTTATATATATATATATATATATATATATATATATATATATATATATATATATATAGAGCTTGATTCAAATACTAACCAAGATTTTTGTGTTAACTTTGTTAACCAAGCTCTAGGTTCACATATAACTCATATATTAATGAGACGGGTAATTAAGTAAATTTGTCATTTATGTAACTCCCAAATCATTAATTGGGAGTTACAAATATAAAAATCTCAATAATTGATGATTATGTAATATTGATATTTTTTTATACGTGTTCATGTTTTGTAATTTCGATTTATTCTATCCATAATGATATCGATTTTGTAATTGTCAAAGAATTTCCGATTGTAAAGATTTTGATATCGTTCGAGTAATATGGATAAACCTATTGGAAAACAGATCGACAACAATAAGAATGAAAAGGTTAAAATCATCTACGACTACAATCGGAATTCAAATTCATATGTAATTGTTAAAGAATTGTTCACAAAGTATTCATATTGTGCTATGTGTACACTAGCTGCATATATCAACATTGGCTTGCTCCTGAATGTGTTCATAATGAATGAACTATTGTTCACAAACTGTTCATGTTGTGTTCATATGTACAATAACTACATATCTCAACATTGGTTTGCTCCTGAATGTGTTCATAATGAAGGAACTATTGTTCACAAACTCTTCATATTGTGTTCATACATGTTTTTTTATTTATTTACTTTCGTGTAGCAACTATTCTTATTATATTCATATTATATTCATAAATGTCCAAGTTCATATATATGTCAATTTTTGTTCGTATTTGACATAATGGTTCATATATATATATATATGTGTGTGTGTGTGTGTGTATGTGTGTGTTCATATGGTTCTTACATTAATAAAAATATATTAATAAAAATAATAAATTTTTTTGATTTTGTAACTCTCAGTTAATGATATGGGAGTTATATAAAAAAGAAAATTACCTAAATACCCTTTTCCCCTTTGTTCACATATGTTCTTTGAAATTGTAAATTTAAAAATTTAATTTTTTATCATGATTAATCACAACCCTTTATTGTAAGAATCAATGGCCAAGATTGATTAACAAAGTTAATAAAATAATCTTGGTTAACATTTGAATCAACCCCTATATA
>NC_037531.1:5931992-5958121 GCF_001531365.2 Cynara cardunculus var. scolymus
ATTTTTTTGTAATTATGAGAGGTTGATTAATCATTTTTATTGTGGAGGGTGTTAATCATAGATATTATCATCTTCATTATTTTAATTTTAGAAAAATGCATGAAACAGTTTCATTATAATTTTATTAAGTATTATATGAAACAATTTCATAACCATATATGAAACAACTTCATCAAAAAAAAATATTATATGAAACAATTTCACAAGATTAAATTTTTTCATAAGATTAAACAATGAAATCGACGGATGAGGGTGGTTTGCACAGTTTGTACAAATTGGATGGTTTGCATTTAATCGCTCCTCTCTCTCTCTCTCTCTCTCTCTATATATATATATATAGAGAGAGAGAGAGAGAGAGAGAGGTAAGTTATTCTACAACTCTTTACATTTGTACAATCAAAACAACATAATCTCAACCATATATTTAGTTTGATTAATATGTGATTTTATAGAAATTTTGATTGTTTCATAATATAAAGTATTAATCATAATTAATGAACTTTATTCATCTTCCATAAATATTCAAATCATAATAAATAAACCTTTATTATTTCCATAAATATTTCAATTGATTAGGTTACATTGGTTATACAAATGAACATGATTGTATTGAAATGTACCCTCTCTCTCTATATATATAATAATAATAATAAATCCTTTTTTCCAGACTATAGACCACTAACATTATATTCTCTAAAATGATTTAAATCAACCAGTGGAATACCTCTTTGCCATGCCAATGCCAAACATATGAATTTTGCTCATTTCACGTCTACGGTCTACTTGACCACAAGTCTTGCATCATGATTCACCCAACAATATATAAATATGATATTTCAACAATTTCAATTAAATCCATAACTTAGTTATGGTCTATTAAAGAAAAAATGGCTTCATATTTATCAAAAGATTGTGACTTTACTTAAAATCTCATTTAAGGTTATATACCTACCAAAAAGAGAAATAATACTTAGGAACCGTTTATCAATTACTTACCGGGTCAATTACCTTACTGAGTGAGCATAGGAAGTGTAGCATCCCAAGATCCACATTTGCATATAACCTTACATTTCATATATGAATAACTCAAAAAGTACACATTCGGTCCCAATAAGTACAAAAAGCTATAATACAAAATTGACAATCAGACTTTCCATAACATTCCTTGTACATAACTTGCATATAAAACAAGTATTCGAAAAACTTAACAAATCAGAGACTGTTCTTCAAAATCCATGCAAGACATAAAAAAAATTCACATTTTCCCTTTTCTCTTATCCCTCGATAAAACTTAACCTGCAATGCACATTTTTAAACACAAAATAAGGGTTAGACCTTGAGGTCTAATGAAAAATCTTTTTTTATGTAATTACAGTGTGAAAATCACCAAAACTTGTTGCAAATCATATTTGTAATTATATAAATAAATATATATATATATATATATATAACCTTGTAATAAAATATAACTCCAATAACGCGATCAAATGTGAGTTATAAATTTTCCTTGTCGCACATGAAATATGACCACTCAGGTCCTCGTATCATTCTGTGTGTGATTACCCAGAGCTCCTCTAGCTCCTAAGGATCTAAGTTCATCTGGCTCTTAAGGACCAGAGCTCCTCTAGCTTTTAAGCCGGAGTAAAGCTAAATAAAACAAAGTCATTGAAGACTGGGCGTTTGGTTCATCGAAATCCGCCAGAATCTGGTGGAATTGAAATGGTCAATTCCGTTGACCAAATTCCATTCCAACGTTTGGTTACCCATGGAATGGAATTGAATTCCAGACATTCCCTCATTTGAGGATTTCATCATTCCTTCATAAAAGTCATGGAATTGAAATCCATTTCATCCAAAATTGTGTAAATGACAAAAATACCCTCTTCCAGTTTCATCAATTGCTTAACGATTTATGCTTGCTTCCCGTTTCTTCTTATCAATTACTGTTGTTGCTTAACGATTTCTGCTTATCTGTTGCTTCCAGTTTCTGCTTAACGATTTCTTCTTGCTTCTCGTTTCTGCTTATTGATTACTGCTGCTGCTTCCAATTTCTTCTTAACGATTTCTGCTTATTTGTTGCTTCCAATTTCTACTTAACGGTTAAAAAATATCAAAGAAAGGATATTTTTGTCTTTTTTATCATTCTATTCTAACTCTGTTGCAAACCAAACAAGCAGATTCCAATTTATTAAACATATTATATTTCATTCTTGCCGACCAAACACTTGATCAAACCTAATAACATTTCATTCCAATTCCTTCCAGATTCCAATTCCTTTGACAGATTTCATTCCTTCAGAAATCATTTTGCGAACCAAACGCCCCCTTAGTCTTGAAGTCTATATCAACTTAAAAATGATACACATAATATGATCAACCAAAGCTCCTATGGTCACTTACCTAAGTATAAAGAAATCCAGAGTTGAGGCAACCAGAGCCTCTCTGTTGACAAGAGCTTCTGGTCTTACCAACAAGAACTTCTGGTCTCCAACTTCTAAAAACAACTAAGGATGCATGACCAACCAGAGGCCCTCTGGACAACCAGAGCCTCTGGTCTCTCTTAACCAAAGCTTATGAAAAATAAGAAGATGAGATATAAGAAGACAATTAGATCTTTAACATAACCAGAGGCCCTTTGGTCAAATATGAAAGTTAACCAGAGCCTCTCTAATCCTCTACTAAAGTTGAAAAAGATCAAGTGAAAAAGTTTTAACTATAAAATTATACTAAAGACTAAGAGTTAGATATAGAGCTCAGATACAGAGCTTGTACTTGTTAAATTTCATGATATAGAGCCTTTATATAAAACATACAAAGCCTCTGGGTCAAAATATGAGTATTTGAAAAACTTGGGATTTTTCATCACAACCAAAGGCCTTCTGGTTAGTCATGATGACCAACCAGAGTCCCTCTGGTTCCTCATCAAAACTTACTTTATTGAAATAATTCAAAGTATAACATCCAGATTAACGCAAAAATATTATTAACTCAAAGCACATCAATCAAAATCTCTCTGGTTATAAACCATTTTCCTCATCTTCATAACAACATTGTTATTATATCAATAAGAACAATAATTTCAAGTCCTCACATCACACAAAAGTGATATCTCAGGATTATTGCATCTTATGGATGTAATAACACGATGAATGATCAAAACTAGATTTCACAATTGTCACTCTTATCTAAAAGTACACTTCTCTTTGATATATCACTCTTATCTCATGGTACACATCTTCTTGATATGCCACCCGTATCCTATGGTATACCTCTCCTTGAAATATCACCCTTATTCCGTCATAAAATTTTAACCAAATCTGTCATTCTTTGCCAGGGATTCATAGAAACTTCATATTAAAAACTTGTACAGTTCTAAACTCAGCTTCATTATCAACCCAAAATAATTTCAAGATCAGCTTGCCTTTTTCTCATAGAACCAAACAATTCAATATTTTAAATACCAAATATAGAAAATTGATAACATAAACTTACCTTATATGCACGTATTCAAAGATGAATCTTACAACTTCGAAATATAATCACAAAATCAACTTTTAACTTCACTTAGTAATTCACACAAGAATGCACATAGTAAGTCTTCTCTCTTTTCCCTTCTTTTAAGATAGAGAATGGATAAGATAAATATATCACTTTTATATGTTATCAAAAACACAGGCGGTGGAGGTTAATAATTTTATAATCCATAATTCACACACAACCTCGTGTAATAAACTATACATGTAATCATAAGCGTTGGAAATATATAAGCAAACAATCATATATAAACAATCTAAAATTCTTTACTTACCAATGCTTTTCAAAAACCATCCCAAATTCTATAACCGAAAAAACCCAATTATCACAGGAAGAACTGGAAATCTTACCCGGTAAGCCTTTATCGGGTGATAAATGCTTGATTGCCAGAAATATCAGCCGATAAGGTAAGAGAGGTGGAATATTAGCTGATAAACGTTTCGTAAACGGTACCTTGGATATAAAGAGCCAATAATTCATGATCATATAAAACAGGATGGTTATATCAGATCAATTCATCCAACATTCATAAACTAACATTATAAGTTACCTTTTTTTAGCTTAACTATCACAGTCAAAATTCCCAGAAAGAGAGTTGAAGAATACAACAATGGTTGCAACTTAATAAACATAATCCACTTAAGTTATCAACCTCCATGGATTCCAACCAGAGTTGAATTGCCCAAAACTGTTTTAAGTCTGTATCTGCATCTGCTTCTTCATTGCCACCACTTTCTCAGACAAAGATATAAGCTGCATAATACAAATCAGAAAGAGGTCATCATGTTTACGTATTAAGGCACAAAAGACTATCAGGGTGCGTTTGGTACCAAGGACAGTACAATACAAAAAAAAAAAAACTTGGTGTCCCACCTTTGGCGTGACATTAGACAGGAACATGACAGGACTCAGTTGTCCCACCAAAATAAGTGGAACAAAAATCTGGAGACAGGGCAAGATAGGTAAATTACTAAACTACTCATTTCAAATTAAAACCCTAAAACTGTATACAATTCTTTCACCCGTTTACCTCACTCTCATCCGTCGAGTCATGTTTGGTAGGCGTACCAAACACACTATGAGTCTATGACCTTAGCATATTTTGCTACATTTTTGGGACTTGGACTCATAAACATAAGCATACTAATCTTTTAGAGCATAGACCATTTGAAATAAAAAGAGGCCTTATGTAATTTGAGTATATTTGCCACATACATTTTAAACGATTCATCATATTTGCGATTGTAAGAAGCACCATCAGTGGACAAGCACAAGCTTAGAAAGCTTTTTTTTTTGGCTTCTAATAATCTAAAAGCATTACAAATCGTTTCTTACGTTATTATATAGCATTCCAGGCTTACTTAGCGCACCAAGACAATGTTGACCCTACAGCCACAGAATGGCTAGAGAAACTAGGAAAGATTCAAGACTCTTAACATCCCAACGCATCCAAATGGGAGAAACTTACAGGCCGATGAAGGAAACCCTGAGATGCTGATAATGGTCAAGTGTTGTCCTTACCAATGCCCACAACAAGATGACATGGCCCAACCTTCAAATTAGAAACCTCGGTTGACTAATAAATGGAATCTAATGGGCCAAACCAAGTGTTCTCAGTTTCCAATTTGTTATCATACCCCTTGCTCCTATTTTTTCTTTTTCTTCCTTTTCTACCTCACACCGATTCTGCTTTTCATTCTCCAAGTCCCATTTACATGCCATGAATATGTTCCACTTATGAGAGATGAAGATGGGAATGGAGAATGAAGGAAATGGTGTGATTGAATCGAAACTACACTTCTCTAAATTAGATGAAGAGAGTAGCAGCATAAGGAAGGCATTTTCAGAGAGGTCCATGCTAGAACACTCGTCACCACGAGGCTCCACCAAAACAATACTATGAGTGTACTTAACTTGAAGGGCCATAAAACCACTCACTAGGAGACATTTTTTCAAAAAATTATATTAAAGCTGTCAATATTAGTGAGAGTGATTGACTTTTTGAACCAACATAGATGCCTCTCTACTGCAAACTAACAATTGTTCTTGTGAAAACGCTATAGTCTGCAAGAATGAATTATTGGATAAATAGTGGATATGTGTATGCCAAGTAAACATTAAACTAACATTATTTTGTCCTAAATCGTTTTGTGCATTTTGCAAGAACAATAGTCTATTAAGTTGTTCAAAAAGTCTATCACTCTTATTAATTGGTGGTAAATTAGAAAATATATAGGACGATCTATCTAAATGTTTATACATGTAGATATAATAACACCAACCTGTTGAGCAACCTGTTCTAGGCGTTTCTCCTCTTGAGTTGTCTCTTCTATTGAGATGATTTTCTCAATCTCTTCTTGAGTTGATTCTTCCATTGAGATGAGCTTCTCAGTCCCATCTTCAGTTGACTCTTCCATTGTGATGACCTTCGCAGTCCCCTCTTGAGTTGACTCTTCTACTGAGATGACTTTCTCAGTCTCCTTTTGAGTTGACTCTTCCATTGTGAAGACCTTCTCAGCCCCCTCTTCAGTTGACTCTTCTACTGAGATGACTTTCTCAGTCTCCTCTTGAGTTGACTCTTCCATTGTGATGGCCTTCTCAGTCCCCACTTCAGTTGATTCTTCTATTGAGATGACTTTTTCAGTCTCCTCTTGAATCGACTCTTCCATTGAGATGGTTTTCTCAGTCTCCAAAGGAGAAGTTTTGTTCTCTTCTTTCTTCTTCAAGTCACACAAGTCACTTCCCTCGGTGCTCAAGGTCCCTCGTTTCCTTTTCCTTTGGAATGTGTACTTGATAACCCTACTACTTGTTGGTTGAATAGGAACCCCACCAGTCTCTAAAGCCTTAGACTTCGGAGGGTCAACTTGAGCTTCTGAGCTCAGTGGCGGCTTTTCATGCCCCACAGGTAGAAGTTCCTCTCTAATTCTGCTGTGAACATCGCTTACTCTTACCAAATCTGTAGCAATCTTAATACTTCCATCAGGATTTTCCCCTTTGGAACGTTTGACTGACCTTGAGGTAGTCAAACATGAATTATCAGATACATGATCCATCTCCTTGACTTGATCCAGCAGTAGATTTGGGCATGATGTTCTCTTTTTCGTATTTGGACTGGCTCTTTTCCTGCTTTTTTTCCTTTCATCCCCAAGAGAGAGCGCTTTATGTAGTTTCTCACCTTCATCCACTTTGGTAATCATATCAGGCCTAATGTGGTTCGTTTGTTCAGGTAATGACAATTCTCTATCCAACGGTGTCCGTTCACATGCACGAATTCTATGAGTACACCCACTTTTGTACAGCTTTGTTCCTTTGCTTCTCAATATTATAGATGGTAAATCTTGGTCATTAATACAAGACTTCCATAAAGGAAATAAAGAATTATGCAATCTCTGGCCTTTGTTATCCTGATCTTTAACAGAATTCCCAATGTCAAAAGGTGGAACAATGTCCGGTTGTTCTTCTACATGAGGAAATACGATACCATCAGGATTACTCAATACATTTTTCTCCAATGCTTCATAGACTTGTAACATGGGATTAACTTCTCTTGGTGTGACCCTCTCCAGTTCAGTCTGCACCGCACTTAACTCTTCTCTGAGGTCTTTCACTATGTCCTCGGCTTCCTGGAGTTGTGCTTCTAGTTCTTCAATTTTCTTTTGTTGGGCTCGGGATGCCATTTCTGCTTCACTAATCTGAAATTTTGTCAAAACAGTTCGAATCATATTCTGATAATATTTGAAGGAAGTATATAATTATTACGAGCACATCATGCAAACACAAAATCACGCAACGGATGTGAACCTTCAAACATGCAAGGTTTAAATTATCTGTGTAGTTAAAAACTCCAATACTTACCATCTTTTGATTTTTCATTTTTCTCCCATCATAAGCACGCAAATTCAAATAGGCAATCAAGGAGTAGTTAGAAAGAAAAGTTTTTAACCAACATCTAACTAAATATAACATAGATAAATCACCGTAACAAATTAATAAACTTTTTAAAGGCAAGTACAAGGATTATGGCAAAAGCCTACAAGAACAGTAAATGGGAACACATGGATTTATGGTACGTGCATAACTTTTGTCGATGACCAGATCAGCTCATGATGCTATGGTAACATGAACCCTCCTACCACACTAATTAAATATTACGAAAAAGAAAAAGAAGGTATTTTGGTACACGACGGCTCCAAAGCTTTGCAAGGATTTAGGAGGGAAACCTTCCTCAATAAAAGATCCATTTTCCAGTTCCCTAAATATGTTTACAAAAAGCAAGGCTTAGGGATTTTTGGTCAATAAAGATTTGATGAAATACAAACTACTGTAAACGAAAAAACCAGCTTTATTGTTGCAAACTTGAGATGTATATGAATTCAAAAAACACTGTTTCTGATCACTCATTCCACTTTTTTCTTATCAATTTTACAGGGTATACAGAGCTATGTACCTCCCTTGCTCATAGTAGAGTGTATTATCATGGTAAAGACAATACTACCCACATCCATGCATATATTTATTAGGTAAATGGATATTGAATTATTGATACATAAGAAGCTTATTAAATCATCAGACCATGGCCAACTGTACCCAGAGAATTCATCAAATCTTAATACTTTATTACTCGTAGTACTCAAAAAGGGTCTATAAAATCTAGAAGGCCAAGTTATACCATCCACTGCCATTGGAATAAGCTTAAAAGCGGGATTCCCAATTCCCAAATATAACACTCAGAAATACTGTTCAAGGTTACACTTCCAAATCACTAAGCAACAAGTTAGTTTTCTATACAAATTATGACATTCGTTGAGCCTTTATGAGTGCAAAGCAAAGTAACTAATGAAAGAAGATTCGCTTCCAATATCCTAGAGAAGACCAAATGTCTTAAGGCAGTCCAGCATTTGCCTCTTAAGTTTGTATTTATGCTAGTTTCCTTTTGCTTTATTTACCTTTTGCTAGGTTAGGAAATATAAACGCTTTATGAATCGTGGTCGATGGTCAAAATGTAATTACTATGATGTAGGAATCATGTCAATACAATTGTTAAATTGTTGCCTACCATATATTCCAAGGTTATCAATACACATATTATGTCCTTTCTTTCTTTGACAGTTTCAAGAATACTATCGGTTCCAGATTTGGTGTAACAAAGTGCATGTCTCGTCAAGGCATAAGGTACATACATTAACATTGTGTGCTACATCATCATAATGGCAGCAATAAATATTTCTTGCCATTAAAAAATATAATGAAGCTCTCTTTCCAAAAAGAAGATAATGAAGCTTATGCAGATTCTAGTTTGAACTGTTAGCAAATGTGATCATATTCATACGTTCGCAAGGACGTTATATGAGATAAGAATCAAGTGATGTTCATAATTTCCATCTTCAACGTCCTTCATTGCTCCCTATATATCGCATTTGTCCTTTCAATTTATCTACAAAACTCTATCTCACGGACACACAAGCACACTTAAGCAAAGCAAAGTTGCATAATAAGCAAAATGTCCCACTTGCATTATCAAATGACAGACGACAAAATAGGGAAACGTTATGAAGGAAGACAACTTAATAGATGCCATCAGCTATATCATAACAAATTAACAACATAAAAGATATCATACACACACAAGATTCAGAATAATGATACATAGTCCTTGATACCCATTTATGTAGTTTCGGATTTTTCCTAGGAATCTAGCATACCAAAAGAATGAAGCTATCAAAGATCAACAAAACCCTATTTGCATTCCACAAAAAAAATAGTCCCCTCCATAGTCAATTAATCTTGAGAAACACCAGAAACCAAAATAGCTCAAAGACTTCATAGCACAAATTTGCAGCACACATTCTTAATAACAACATTTGAGTCAATGAACACAGCATATTTCTGATGATGACAAACTAGGAAAGAGATCACAACCCTAATTTCCAGAAAGACCAATTTAGCTAAACCCTTGGTGTTCAAAATCAACTCCAATTCCATATAGAACTGAAATTTTACCAGGCAAAAAAATGCACAAAAACCCAGATGCAGAAAACATAAAAAAAAATCACAAATTTATCAAATCAAATAACCTAAAGAACAGAAGCCCTAAAACAAAAAAAGGAAACCCCCACTTCCATTTATCACAAATGCGACAAAAGGGCAGAATTTGAATTTTACTTGTTATACCTTAGAATCCATCATCTGTTTGAGTCTCATAAGCATTTGAATCGCGTCCTCTTTCGATTGTTTGAGCTCTAATTCTAATCGAAGTGCTCTCCGTTCGGACACCATAATCCTCGCCGCTGCCTCTTTCGCTGTATTCAGTATCATATCAGCATACGCAATCTTCAACTCCGTCAACTTCTGTAACAATCAAACATCAAAAACAAAAACATCAGAATGTAAATTTAGACGATCAACCCCGATTTCCTTCGAAACACAAAATCAACAACCCAAATCAAAGGGAAAACCCGAAAAAAATGCTCAGGTGAGTTGTTAAGCAGTGTTCGCGGCTTCCGCCACCACCGGGCGGTGCAAAAGATAACGGCAATGTGTACCGAAAGTTTACCTCATCGGCGTTCATCGTTAGAGAATCGAAGAGGAAATTTTGGGGATTTAAGACCCTAGGAAGTTTGTTGTGTCTCTTTGTTAGCAGCTGTCTGTTATGAACTGCAATTTCAGTTGCCCTTGTGACGGTTTTACCCCTGGTCTTTTTTCGAGTTACCGAAATTGCCACTATTTGGTTGATCTTGCGATCCGTTACATTACGTTTCTGGAGCGGGTTTCTTGTTTTTTCGATTTTGATTTTGATTTTAAGGTTTTCTCTTGTGGGCCCGCGGCGCGAACCTGGTCTTATGACGTGGCAGACAATGAGGGTTACACATGGAAAATGAACACGTGGTCAATGTTAAGTCAACTATATTTGTCGATTTTTATTTGGAAAAAGTTTGAAAATCTATACTATAATATTTTAACAAACACTTTTCAAAACTAATTTTTACATGTAAAATATTATTTATTGATGTGTATTATTTAAAATTATGATTATAAGTAGATTATATGTAAATATAACTTATTAAAATTTTATATTTGAATTTGTATAACTAACTGAAGATAAACGTAATTAAATACAAGGTAAACATTTTCCTTAAATATACAAAAAAACTAAAATATAATTAAAATAATCATTGAGTTATAACAGAATACTTAATTTTTATCTTTATAAAATTATATTATTAAACCAAAAATAATTTATTTCGTTATAACCTAAATTAAATTATAAGAAAAAATTAAACTAAAGAAATTACACAAAAAAACAAGAATTTTTAGATAGTTAATTTGATACTAATATCGATATATTTTTTTTCAAATTTTTATGATGTATTTAAATTTATATTTTATTCCAAAATAAAAATATTATCGCTTTCTTAAAACCACATAAAGTTGTATTGTAACATCGATGGAGACAAATATGAAAATGAAACATTAAAATCGAAATTTATCTCGCTGCATTGCACGAGTACCCTTCTAGTGAACTTTAGTGTTTGAAATAATTAAGTTTTTAGATAATTTTTTGAAACAAATAAATTTTTGGACATTTGAAAACCTGTTAAATAACTCATTCGACTTTTGAAAACATATTAAATACATCTTTATGACATATACAACTGGTTAATATGGTAAAATAATGAAAAAAAGTCAGAAAAAAAGCCAATGGACATTCATATTTTGAACGATTGAGTCCCTAAACGTTTTTTGTACTAAAAAATACTTGCATCTATAAAATGAAACAAATATACCAAAAAAATACTAATATCTACAAAAAAACTACTTACAATTAAAAAAAATTATTGATCAAATTTATTTTAGTTAAAAATAAAAATATATGTCTAACAGTAATTTTTCAAATTAGAAAAATTAAAAAAGAATAAAAAAGAATTGGTAATTAAATTTATTTTAATTAAAAATAATATATTTCGTATATGATTTTTCTCAAATAATAAAATTTTAAAATAAGATATTACTGATGAAATTTATTTTAATTAAAAGTAAAATATATTTTATTGGTGATTTTCTAAATTAAAAAAATAGAAAACAAATTAATTAAATTACTAATGGATTAACAATAAGATTTAACTAATCATATAATTATTTAAAATTCGTCGCTAGTTTTCATTGGTATATATACATGGATTACTTATATTTAATTGATGGCTAACTTGACCATCATCAGACGTTCTAACACAGTAACATGTTAATAACGTAAAAGATTGTGTTTGAATTTTGTCGATGATATCATTTCACTGACGGATTAATGACAAATTTAATTAATTATGTATTTAGTTAAAATGTATCATTAATCAGTCCATAATTTAATCAAATTAAATAAACTTCATCAGTATCCTTTTCAAAAAAAAAATTTAATTTTTTTAATTTGAAAAATTAAATAAAAAATATATTTTATTTTTAATTAAAATAAATTTAATCAGTAATTTTTTTAAATGTTTTTTTATTTTCTATGATTTATTATTGATAGGATATTTTTATTTTTAATTAAAATAAATTTAATCAGTAATTTTTTTAAATGTTTTTTTATTTTCTATGATTTATTATTGATAGGATATTTTTATTTTTAATTAAAATAAATTTTATCAATATTTTTTTTAATGTAAGTACTTTTTTTTGTAAATGTAAGTATGTTTTTGATATATTTGTTTTATTTTATAGATGTAAGCATTTTTTGGTTCAAACAATATTTAGAGACTTGATAGTTTAAAATATGAAATGTCATTGGTTTTTTTCCAGACTTTTTCAAATATTTCATCATATTAACCAGTTGTATAAGTCATAAAGACGTAACTAATAGGTTTTAGAAAGTCCAATGAGTTATTTAACAGGTTTTGGAATATCGAATGATTTATTTGTTACAAAAAATTATCCAAATACTAAAGTCCATTAGATTTTTTAGACTTTTTAGTTTTTGTTTTGGTAACATATCTTTTTTTCATAAAAATAAAAAAGTATTTAAATTTTTGTTTGACTTTATACCACACTTCATAATTTTTCTATATTAAAACTTTAATGCTTTAAAAAAATTACATACAATTCCGATAAATACTTTATTTTGATAATTCTAACATTTAATAAAATATCTGATACATTTGATCAGAGTAAAGTTTATTTTTGGTTTCTAAAGTTTGTTACTTTAACGATTTTCGTCCCTTAACTTTATTTTGATATATTTCTCCCTCACATTATAATTTTCGTCCCTCCTCCATTTCGTCAAGTCCAATTAAATAAGGGATATTTCAGTCCTTTTAAATATTTGTATGTTTTCTATGAAAATAAAAATTATATATACATGTTAATAGAAAATCAAAGACCAAGGGCCAAAACTATAGTTTTATTTTTGTTTTCAGGGGCCAAAACTGTAAGTTTTTTTTGGTCATCTTCTCCGGCCAATATTCCTTCTCCGACCACTGATCAGAAGCATCCACACACACAAAATCAATACAAATTCAAACCTTAATCACATAAACTCAACCAAAATCCAAATCCTAATCATCAAACTCCAGCCAAATCTAAATAATAAATCTGGACCATCACCCATTTCCTCATCTCTGGGAATCAAATTTAAATCGCAAAATGAAATCCAAATCTAACACAATGGTGGTGCTCGTTTGATTTTTCTCTCCATCCACCATCCTCATGGTTTTCATCGAGGCCCATATGAGGCCAAGATAAGCTTGGGGGAGGGACTATTGAGGTGATAGACACTATGTACTGGTTATGGTGTTTTAAGACGGTGGTTTGCTGGGAAACCACCACCTACACCAACACTCACCACCGTCACAAATTATAAAATCAAACATAAATTTAAGGACTTTAACAAAGCATCAAAACATCTTTGATTCAACAATTAAGATTCGAAAACAACATAGCTTCAAGACATTTTTTACTCAAAATCTTAAAGCCATAAAGCAAACACTAAATTAAACAAAATCCTAAATCAAAATCAAACCTACAACCGATGGTTGAAAATGAAGCCGAAGATGGTCGACGTTGCACCTTGAGTAGAGGGAGATGATGATGCCCCTCTGTCTGTTCACATCTTCATTTTTGTCAGCTTCTGTTTACATCGTCCATCTCACATGACTGAAGATCGAGGTTCACATCTTGATTATGCATCTTCATGGTTAGTGGAGTAGAAAAAAGTCATTGCAGACACTTCTTGGGAAGATAAAGATGTTATTACTTAGATTCAGGAAACGAATTTCGTTCGTACAACGATATTGAATCGAAAAAATCCCAAATATATATATATATATATATATATATATAAAGAGAGAGAGAGAGGGAGAGATGAGCGATCAATTGCAAACCACCATCATTTGTGAAAACATTACAAACCAATCTCATTCATCCATTTTCTTGATCAATGGTCAAGATTAAGTAATGTTATATTAGGAAATTAAAAAAAAGTTTAATTTTTAATTAAACGAAGGGTAAAATCGGCAAATCACCCATATGAATCTCTTTCACTGTATGAAACTGTATTTCATCACTGTCCTCTTCACTGTATGAAACTGTATTTCATCACTGTATGCAACTATTTCACTGTATGAAAAACATTATTTCATCGTTGTATGAATATGGTTCACAATATTTTAATATGTATTTCTTAACTAGATAAACATGTATTTCTTCATTGTATGAATCTGTTTCATAGTAATTATTTATATGTGTGAATTTGGTTCACTGTATGAATCTGTTTCACATTATGAAACTGTATTAATCTGTCATCTTCATTGTATGCAACTATTTCACCGTTTTATTTTAAAAACAATTGATTTACACCTTCCATATAAACGGTTTCTATATTTACGTTTCCATATTTAAAAATAATTAAATCATTTTCAATATTAACCATTATACAGTAAAATGACAATTATACCCTTACTTATTAAAATTAAAGAAAAAAAAGTTCCTATTGGTTGAGAGTGGTTTGTATAATTTTCACGAATCAGGTGGCTTGCAATCTAACCCGCCTCTATATATATAATCGACATATATATGTATAATTACATATGAAATACAACAATGAATTGAGTAAGACTTGATGACTAACTTGATTATCTTGATGTGAATCCAACAAAGAACGAGTATGAGATTGAGGCCTGCGGTGGCAGTGTTCTTAGACAGAAGTTCGTCCTGTGTATGGTGAATTGGATGTCTATCTAGAGGATACAACAATCCGTTCAAGAAACAAACTAAAACCTGAATAATCGATTATGCTTCCATATGCAATCGATTAGAACGAGGGAAGCAAAACCCAATTTTTTTTTCGTATGTCTACCAAAAAAAGTGGATTTTGAGGGTATTAATTGTATGCCTTAACAGCCGGATAGAGTCGAGCCGCTGTCACACTCTGTTTCTCGTTATCAACGAAAACTCGCTAATGATATCAAGAGACCCCAAGGCCCAAGGCCTTCTTGATATTTAATATGTGTTGGACCCAACTAGATAGTTAAGCAAGCAATTTAACACTAGCTATGACCTTGATAATATAAGGCACTTAAAAATTTGAGATTTGGTCTATGTGGGACAAACCAAATACCCAACCAAAGATAGTGGGGTTGTGGTGGATCTAGCTGTTATATTAGGAGAGAGATAGAAAGAGAACACGGTAAAGGATATAGGTGTAAATGATGCGAATCGAGCTCGAATATCAATATACTCGACTCGAACTTGATAGCCATTTCTCAAGTTCGAACTTGACTCGAAAGCTCACGAGTAGTTAAAAACTAGACTCGACTCAAACTCGATTGCAATTTTTTAAACTCGAACTCCTTTGAAGCTCGAAACAAGCTCGAACTGCAACTCGAATCCAGGTAGAACTCAAACTCGAATCAAACTCGAACCAAGCTCACTCATTGAAATTTATGAAACTGTAGGGTCTTCTCTTATAAATTTTAAAACTTAAAGGTGTTCTCTTAGTTTTTATAAAACTAAAGAGATCTACTTCAAACTTCATCATCAAAAAGAAAAAGTTATAAATTTCATTCACATTTCTCTCTTTTTATAACATTTTTTCTCTCTTCCTTTACTATCTCTCTTCCTATGCAGGACAATCACCAACACTTTTATAGTTTTTCTTTGTCTTTTTTTAATAAAAAATAATTGATTAGTTTTTATAATTACAAAATGCATAATCTTGTTCAAATATCTAAAAATATAAGACATTTTTATTATTTACATTTTTTACAAATTTTATAAAAATTGATTATATTTTAAAACTAATTATATATAAAAAATCGAGTATCTCACGAGCTTTTCAAGTCGAGTATTGGGTAGCTTGACTTGACTCGTTAATATGTCGAGGAGTTGAGTGTTGACCAAGTCGATCTCAAGTTGTCTCGTATCATTTACACCCCTAGCCAAAGAGGAGGAGAAGGAATTTATTCTTTTTCTTTTACAAAATTAAAATATTATAATATATAACTAGTTATATACATGTGTTGAAATGGAATGGAATGTAAAAGTTTCATCAAGCTTTATTATTTTAAAATCTCAAACTCTTTATTCTTTTTAAAATATGTTAAATTCAAAATTCCATATATAAAAATGATGGTATTAGTGATCTTTGACAAAAATTAATAGTTTAAAACAGCAAACACCTTAGATATTGTTATTATGAATAACCCTTATTACCAAGAAAATTTTAATTCAAAATAATTAGAAATTACAAGGAAGACTAAAGTTACATAGAACCCTGTTATAATTGAAAGGATGTCTCAACATCAAAATCACTAAGAACCCGACTATAAGTGATGTTGCTGAACACATAGATGGTTTAGCTTATTGCAAGTACCAAAACACAACAAACTGAAACCAAATACGATTCCATTTAAGGTTATATACCTAAATGACTCTTATAGACAGACGATAATGCCTCTTAACTTGTCTGAAAGTCATCGATATCAAGAGGTCATTTACTTAAATAATCCTTGTTTTTCCTCATAATGAAATGAAACCAAAACTGAAAACATACTAAAATGTTAATGTGGCATTTCACGATGCAACTCTCATGCGGAGTTGTGTCTATCAGATGGATCGGTTCAATTCTTACCTGGGAAAGAAAAGAGTCACAGAGTTTAAAGCCAAGACTTGAGGTTACAACAAAAAGCTTTAATTTGTCAGTAGGTAATAACATATGGTGATGCCTAGAGAAGAGAAGGTGAGGGCATTTGAACCAATGGTCTCGATGGGGCCAAAAACCACCAAGCTTTAAGCTTGACAATTATGTAGTAACAGTTTCATTTGCCTACATTGACTATAATGTCAAAGAAACTACTTCCCAACTTAAGATTCATATGAATATAACAAGTGGTAAGTACCAAAAAATCGTTGTTAAATTGTACAACAAAAAAAATAACAATAAATTGTCAATTACTAGTTAAAAGGACTACACTCAATACAGAAAAGGGAGTATGTATTATTGTATCCTCCAAAAAGAAGTCAATCTAATATAAATCCCTTATTTACAATTCCAAATACAGAGTATGTGCCAATATTACCAATGCTAAACGAATATTGTCCTCATAATACTATAAAAAACTTAACAGCCATTTCTCCCAATGACGTCAGTCTCACACCTCTAACCTGTTCAATTTTACGACGAAAATCAAAATGATGATGGATAGGAAGAAATACAAAAATTCTCCTAGGGTGCAAAAGTTCAAATCTTTCTTAGCATACCATTGTGAAGCAACATTGACATTTAGCAAGTGTGTCCCCATGTGCTCGCTAAGATCGACATCCTAGAAGAAAAAAGAATCGAAAACACATGTATGTAAGCTTTCTAAAATGAAATCAATACTGGCAACAACTTGCAATTTAACAAACAATGATCATCAAATATAATCCCAAGTCACTTAAAACAAGATTAATTACTCCATTTCTACAAACTTCAAGTTCAAATTACAAAAGATTCATAAAATGACTAAACTATCAACAGATTGAGATTATAGGGTTTTGATTCTTACCTGAAGGAGAGAGTAAAAAAATTTCAAATTGAAGAGTAGAAAATGAAATAGAGAGAAAATATATTTTGAATCTAGGGTTTTGAATCGGTGACAAAAAGGATAGTAATCTGAACCGGTGTTGTAACATTGGGGGCTTACCCACTACCCTCTACTACATACACAGGACTAAGAGCAAAAAAACCACCTTCAAAAAGCATTTGACATGGTAGAGTAGAATGGTGAAGTAACTAGGGAATGATAAGAAGATACCAAAAAAAAAACATGGCTCACCTGATTTGCGACTGAAAGGAGGAAGCTGGGTGTGTTGGTTTATTGACTTGGTAGCAAATAAGCTTCGGAATTATAGGAGCAGAGTGTGCGTTTTTTTAAAGGATTGGCAAGTCAATCCACATAGCTTTCTGTTAGAGTTCCTTTAGCAGCTTTTTATGCTTTCTGTTTTGTAACAACTCTATTTAAAGAGCATCTTTTAGTTCAATAAAGTATAAAATATATTTGATCCACTGTGTTTTGGTTCCAACTTGTTTAGCTCTAACAACTGGTATCAGAGCCCATCACTGGGACTGATTGAGAGATTGAGAGTGCAAAAGAAAGGAGAATAAAGAAGTAGAAAGGAAGAAAGAAGGCAGAGAGATGACATAAATTTAACACTGGAGAGGAGTTTGTAGTACCTTCGATACCAAAGTTTGATGGTCATTATGACCATTGGGCAAAATTGATGGAAAATTTCATAAGATCAAAAGAGTATTGGGATCTTATTAAATATGGGATTTCCATGAAAGGGGAACCGACACCATCGGAGGCACAACAAAAGATAAGGAATGCCTAGATACTAAAAATTTGAAGCTGAAGAATTATCTGTATCAAGTATTGACAGGGACGTCTTGGACACTATCTTGAATACGAAAAAAAGCAAACAAATCTGGGATAACATGAAGCAAAAGAATGCATGATCGACCAGATCCAAACAAGCACAACTGCAATCTCTAAGGAAGGACTTTGAAACGCTAAGTATGAAAGAAGGAGAATCGGTAAATAACTATTTTGCTCGAACCTTAGCAATAGCTAAAAGAATGAATAATTGTGGAGAGAATGTTCAAGAGAACACCATTACAGAGAAGATATTGAGGTTGATGACGATGAACTTCAATTATGTACTATGCAGTATTGAAGAGTTCAATAATCTGTATACTATGACCTTGGATGAACTACAAAGCAGTTTGCTCATCCATGAGCAAAGAATGAAGAGCAACATTGAGGAAAAGTAGGTTCTCAGAGTCTCAGAAGAAGAAAGAACAACAAGAGGAAGAGGTTGAGGCAACTTCAGGGGATCATTTAGACGAGGAAGAATCTATGGAATATCCACAGTAGAATGCTACAAATGTCACAAGTTAGGTCATTTTCACTACGAATGCCCAGCGTGGGAGAGAGAGGCAAACTATGCAGAACTACAGGAGCACGAAGAACTTCTTCTGATGGCATATGTTGAAAAGGAAGGAACTAAAGGGAACAAGGTATAGTTTCTCGATTCAGGATACTCTAACCACATGACATGCAACATAAAATGGTTCTATCACATTTGATAAGGAGATCACACCGTAAAACTCGGGAATGATGCACGAATACAAGTTAGCGGGAAAGAAAGTGTCAAGCTTAAAATTGACGAGATAGTTCATGTAATCGGTGACGTTTACTATGTTCTGGAACTATCAACAAACTTATTAGTGTGGGGCAGCTACAAGAGAGAAAATTGGCCATTCTGATACAAGATGGGTGTTGCAAGATATTTCATGAGAGGTACAGACTCATCTTACAATCTAATATGTCAATAAACAGAATGTTCATTCTGTTAGCCGAAGTCGGTTCTTCCTCTTGCTTGCAGGTCAGTACAGATGATCTATCATCCTTGTGGCACCAAACGTACGGTTACCTGAGTTACAAAAACCTGCAATAAGCGTATGGTAATCAAATGGTAGAAGGGTTGCCACAGATAAATAACGTGGGTAACGTATGTGTGGCATGCAATAAAGGGAAGAAACACAGAGAAATCATTCTGAAACAAGTCAAATGGAGAGCCACGGAGTGCTTGCAACTTGTAACGCCCCAATCCACACATTGCATGTAATACATATTTTCATATCAAAGAAACACATATTCATTCACCATTCAGGTCCCTTAATACAAGATTCTATCATGACCAAATACAAGATCCAAAAATTCAAAATACATCTTGAACTAATTCATCAAAACTATGCATCAAAAGCATCTCTTCATCCAAAAATACATGTAAGAAAAGCATTACATCTTTTCCTTTCCCTTACCTTCTACAYGTCCTGCAATACACATTTTAAAATCACAAAAACGAGGGTTAGACTAAAGAGTCTAGTGAGTTACCCTAATCATGTAATTGCAGGGTGAAGGATCACCAAAACCTTTATTAAACAACTATTCATATATATGACAAATATATAAATACGCAAGAAGGTAATATCAAACCATTTTCCATTATCAAGCTAACCATGTAGCTATACAAATTCCGTACCTTTGAACCAATCGGGTTCCATTTAATACCATTTTAAACCTTTTCTTTATCAAATAAGGTTTAAACAAAGATTCAGGCCAAACCTGACGTTTTCCTCTAAATAACATCCAGACTATGATTTCCAATAAGAACCTTGATCCTAAATCTTTAAATCACAAAGAAATAAAGATTCCAGACCACGATAATCTTAAGGGATATAATAGAAAGTGTTATATAATATCACACATACAGACAATGCCACCCTTATATCAAATGTAAACATCTCCTTGATATGCCACCCTTATATCAAATGGACACCTCTCCTTGATATGCCACCCTTATATCAAATGGACACCTCTCCTTGATATGCCATCCTTATCACTTCATCAAAACATTTATAAAATAATTCGAATAGACCGCAGTCATTGGAATTGTTATCAGTCTGAAAACATTTATATCAAAACTTCATTTTTAAGATAAAATAACAATTTCTTTTAAAAACCCAAAATATCATCACAAATCCGGTCAACAAGTCCGGTCAACAAATCCGTGTCAACAATCATCCGGTTAACAAGTCCGGTTAACTAGTCCGGTCAACAACCGTCCGGTTTAAAACACTTGGAATACATTCCACTTTGTCCGGACATCTAATCCGGTCAACACATCACATATTTTTTTTGAACGGTTTACACTTAGAACAAATTCATATTTTGAATGGATAACAAATCCGGACAACAGTCCGTTCAAGACTCGTCCGGTTTAAGACTAAACCGCTCACCACATGATCGTATTCCTACTTCTCAGTTTAAAATCATAAATAATACTATCATTTATAAACCGCTCAACACTCAACCGGTTTACCAACTCCGGACAACAAACCGCTTAAGGCTTGTCCGGTTTAAACTAGTCCGATCAATAAGCCGCTCAAGGCTTATCCGGTTTGAGAACAATCCGGTCAATAAACCGCCTAAGGCTTGTCCGGTTTAAATACTTATCCGGTCACTCTTTGTCCGGATAATTACTTAAACAATAAAATCATGGTTTCTTCCCAATATGAACAATACCAATCATACAAATAAAACCAGTAGAATCTTTATACAAAAAGGTTTAGAAACCACTCACCTTATAAAGCTTTTCAAAACCAAAACTTGAAACCAACTTGATTCTCCAAACACTTGAAGTCACCTTCTTGTAATCCGGACAACTCTTCTTTAAAATCACTCAAATTTCTCAAAATAGCCAAAAGAGAGCAAATGAAGAGGTGAAGCCTCTTTTTATACTTTCCTTTTATGGAAAGTCAGTTTCACTAAAACAAGTGCATGCATCTAAATCCCACATATTCACTTATGCATATAACCACTAACACATACATGCATACATACTCCATGCATTAGGGGTGAGCATAGGCGGGTACCCGCCCTTTTTGACAGGAACCGGAACCGGAACCGGCGGTTCTTGAGATATTGGAACCGGAACCGGAACCGGTTAGAGCGGTTCTTGAATTTTTGGAACCGGTTCCGGTTCCGGGTACCCGCTTCCTAAAATATTAAAATTTTGTTATTTAGAAATAAAAAATAAAACATTGCCAAAACACTAAATTAAATAAACAAGAATACAAATTATACAGAATAATGATTACAAATATTGTTTAACGATTATAAACCATAATAGACTAATAGAAAATGTTCAAAGTTTAACGATTACATACTATAATTGTAAATGTTCAAAACTTAACGATTACATACTATGAAGTGTAGTTTAGTAGAACTAGAAAGTTGATGAAAAATGAAGATGACCACGTCCTTTGAAGATGTAACCTAATATAAATTTGATATTAAAAGAAATTAATTATTTTTTTATTGAAAAACACTGGGTACCCGCCGGTTCCGGGTACCCGGCGGGTAACGGTTCCGAAAAATTGAGAACCAGAACCGGAACCGTTCTCAATCGGTTCCGTATATTAGGAACCGGAACCGGAACCACTCATATCGGTTTCGGTTCCGGAACCGGCGGTTCCAGCGCGGTTCCGGTTCCGCAAATGGGTACCCGATTCCGCTGCTCACCCCTACCATGCATGCACACACATAAACACATATGCATATATATTATGCACATAATTTGCATACCAGTATGTATCAAATTATCATGCTACCACATAGTTATTTAATCAAATAATCACATATAAATTACCTTGAGTAATAACCAGGATATGGTTATCACATTATCCACCCCTCAAAAGAATTCCGTCCCAGAATTCCTTTAATAAAAAAGCCACGGGTATTCTAATCTCATCTTTGACTCCAATTCCCATGTCGCTTCTGGTCCTTTGTGAAACTTCCACTGTACTTTAACCAGACTTATCTCTTTATTTCTCAACACCCTGATCTTTCTATCAATTACGGCTTCTGGTGTTTCCACAAAGTTSAATTTGCTGTCTAATTGAATTTCTGACAAAGGTACAGCTAAATTCGGATCAGCCAAACATTTCCGCAAATTTGACACATGAAAAGTGTTGTGAATTTGACTCAGGTCTTCTGGTAACTCTAACTGATATGCTACTGGCCCAATTCGCTTACATATTCTGAATGGCCCAACATACCTTGGACTGAGTTTTCCTTTCTTCCCGAATCTGATAACACCCTTCCATGGCGAAACTTTTAACATTACAAAATCGCCTACATCAAATTTAATGCATTTTCAACGATTGTCTGCATAACTTTTCTGGCGATCTTGTGCTGTTTTGATTCTTTTGCGGATCTGTTCAATCTTTTCAGAAGTTTCTTGAACAATTTCAGGACCCGTTAGCTATTTTTCACCCACTTCTTTCCAACACAACGGCGTTCGACATTTACGTCCATACAATACTTCATATGGTGCCGCTTGAATACTGGAATGATAACTGTTGTTATCTGCAAACTCTATTAATGGTAAATGATCCTCCCATGATTCTCCGAAGTCAATAATACAACTTCTCAACATATCTTCAAGAGTTTGAATAATCCTTTCACTCTGTCCATCAGTTTGTGGATGATAAGCTGTACTTAGTCGAATTTCGGAACCCAGAGCTTTCTGTAATCCTCCCCAGAATTTTGAAGTAAACCGACTATCTCTATCAGAGATAATAGACAAGGGAACACCGTGTCTAGTCACAATCTCTTTAATGTAAATCTGCGCTAGCTTTTCTAATGAGTATTTCTCCCTTATCGGTAGAAAATGTGCAGATTTAGATAAATGATCCACAATTACCCAAATCGCGTCATATCCTTTTTGTGTTCGTGGTAATTTCATAACGAAATCCATGGTAATGTGATCCCACTTCCATACAGGTATTTCCAAAGATTGAAGGTTTCCATAAGGTCTCTGGTGTTCAATCTTGACCTGTAAACATGTTAGACACTGCTCTACATACCGTGCTAAATCTCTTTTCAATCCTGGTCACCAATAAAAAGATTTTAAATCTCGATACATCTTATTGGTACCTGGATGGATAGAGTATCGGGACTTATGACTTTCATCCAATATTCTACTTCGGATATTTCCAAAATGTGGTACCCAAATTCGTCCTTGAAAGCACATCAGTCCTTCATCATTCTGTTCCAAGATTGAGATCATCTTACCCAACTTTTTTGTCTTTACAAAAAATTCTTCTTTCACCGCTTCTTGTTGACATTTATGAATTTCTTTACGAATATCAGGAATCACATTCATTCTCATTGCCACAGTCTTGATAGTTCCACTTCTTTCCTTCCTGCTCAGAGCATCAGCCACCACATTAGCTTTCCCTGGATGGTAGAGAATTTCACAATCATAATCATTGACTAATTCGATCCATCGGCGTTGTCGCATATTTAAATCTTTCTGGTTGAACAAATGTTGTAAACTTTTATGGTCAGTGTAAATCTGACATTTTGTTCCCAGAAGATAATGTCTCCAGATCTTCAATGCAAAAACAACTGCGGCTAACTCCATGTCATGAGTTGGATACTCTTTTCATGTTCTTTCAGTTGTCTTGATGCATAAGAGATTACTTTTCCCTTTTGCATTAAAACACATCCCAACCCTAATTTTGAAGCATCACTGTATACTACAAAATCTTCAGATCCATTTGGCAGGGTTAATACTGGTGCGCTACAAAGATGATATTTTAAAAGTTGAAAGGCTTCTTGCTGTTCTCTTTCCCACTGGAATTTAACATTCTTCCGAGTCAGTTTAGTCAATGGCACAACTATTTTAGAAAAATTCTRAATGAACTTTCGGTAATAACCAGCCAATCCCAGAAAGCTACGAACTTCAGACGGAGTCTTTGGAACTTCCCATTTTGCAACAACTTCTATTTTCATTGGATCAACTTTTACCCCTGATTCTGAAATGACATGACCCAGACATTGAACTTCTCTTAACCAAAACTCACACTTGGACAATTTTGCATACAATTTTTCTCTTTTCAACAATTCCAGTATCAGACGAAGATGTCTTGCATGCTCTTCTTCAGTCTTAGAGTATATAAGAATATCATCGATAAATACAATAACGAATTTATCAAGGTATTCCTTACATACCCTATTCATCAAGTCCATGAAAGCTGCGGGCGCATTAGTTAAGACGAATGGCATAACTAGGAATTCGTGATGCCCGTACCTTGTTCTGAACGCTGTTATCTCAACATCTTCTTCTCTGACTTTAAGCTGATGATATCCTGACCTCAAATCGATTTWARAAAAATAACTTGCCCCCACCAGTTGATCAAACAAGTCATCAATCCTTGGTAAAGGATACTTGTTTTTGATTGTCAACTTATTCAATTCACGGTAATCTATGCACATTCGCATAGATCCATCTTTCTTTTTGACAAACAAGACTGGAGCACCCCAAGGCGAAGTGCTAGGCCTTATAAATCCTTTATCGGTTAAATCTTTCAACTGTGTTGCCAATTCCTTCAGTTCGGATGGAGCTAAACGATATGGAGCCTTAGCTACAGGTGCATCCCCTGGTATAAGATCGATTCGGAATTCAATAACTCTATCTGGTGGTAACTCAGATAAGTCTTCCGAAAAAACTTCAGGATATTCACAAACTATTGGGATCAATTCTTCCTTTCTTTTCTCTTTCTTTAAATCAATCACATATGCCAAATATCCTTGGCACTTCTTTTGAATACTCTTTCGGGCTTTCATTACTGACAGAATACTAATGTGATGATCCCGACGATCACCATAAATAATAACTGTTCTCTGGTCTGGCAAAATAATTCTGATCATCTTCTAATTACAATCAATGCTAGCCTGATACTTTGCTAACCATTCCATACCCACTACTATGTCAAATTCTTTCATTGGCATAGGAAATAACCGGATCGGGAGTTCAAAGTTTTCAATAACGATTATACAGTCATTGAACACACTAGTAACAATTTCTTGATTATTAGCAGTATCAACTACTAATTTATCATCAAGCAACACATAATTCAGACATGCAATTTGAGCAAACAACGGTGATACAAACGAAAAGTTTGCAACAGAGTCAAATAACACTTTAGCATGTATTGAATTCAGGAGAAAAGTACCTGTTACTACATCCGGCGATACTTCCGCTTCATTCTTGGTCATCTGGAAGGATCGTCCTCGCGCCCCTCCTTGTCCTTCTTGATTTGCAGTAGGTCTTCCCCGAGTATTCGATGCATTGCCTCCCACTGTCAGCTGCAGATTTCTTAACAAAGGGCAATTCGGTCGAATATGATCCGGAGAGTTGCAATTAAAACACCTTTTGTTGGTTGGACAATTTCTGGACAAATGACCCACTTCACCACATTTATAACATTTCCTCGGATCCATCTTACCCTCACCTTGATTACCTTTCTCATTGTTCTTTTGTTCAGATCTATTATTATATCTTATAGTCTTGGATCCTCGAAAAGACGAAGGTCCTTTCCATTTCGTTTTCTCAACAATCTTCCCTTCTGACTGTCTATTCTTGTTTCTTTCAGTTACCTCAGCCGCCTCTACTGTCAGTGGAAAGGTATTGGGGTTCATTGCAATAACAAATTCCCT
>NC_037531.1:5959549-5967111 GCF_001531365.2 Cynara cardunculus var. scolymus
TATTTATAAAATAATTCCGAATAGACCGCAGTCATTGGATTTTTATCAGTCTGAAAACATTTATATCAAAACTTCATTTTTAAGATAAAATAACAATTTCTTTTAAAAACCCAAAATATCATCACAAATCCGGTCAACAAGTCCGGTCAACAAATCCGTGTCAACAATCATCCGGTTAACAAGTCCGGTTAACTAGTCCGGTCAACAACCGTCCGGTTTAAAACACTTGGAATACATTCCACTTTGTCCGGACATCTAATCCGGTCAACACATCACATATTTTTTTTTGAACGGTTTACACTTAGAACAAATTCACATTTTGAACGGATAACAAATCCGGACAACAGTCCATTCAAGACTCGTCCGGTTTAAGACTAAACCGCTCACCACATGGTCGTATTCCTACTTCTCAATTTAAAATCATAAATAATACTATCATTTATAAACCGCTCAACACTCAACCGGTTTACCAACTCCGGACAACAAACCGCTTAAGGCTTGTCCGGTTTAAACTAGTCCGATCAATAAGCCGCTCAAGGCTTATCCGGTTTAAGAACAATCCGGTCAATAAACCGCCTAAGGCTTGTCCGGTTTAAATGCTTATCCGGTCACTCTTTGTCCGGATAATTACTTAAACAATAAAATCATGGTTTCTTCCCAATATGWACAATACCAATCATACAAATAAAACCAGTAGAATCTTTATACAAAAAGGTTTAGAAACCACTCACCTTATAAAGCTTTTCAAAACCAAAACTTGAAACCAACTTGATTCTCCAAACACTTGAAGTCACCTTCTTGTAATCCGGACAACTCTTCTTTAAAATCACTCAAATTTCTCAAAATAGCCAAAAGAGAGCAAATGAAGAGGTGAAGCCTCTTTTTATACTTTCCTTTTATGGAAAGTCGGTTTCACTAAGACACGTGCATGCATCTAAATCCCACATATACACCTATGCATATAACCACTAACACATACATGCATACATACTCCATGCATGCACATACATAAACACATATGCATATTTATTATGCACATAATTTGCATACCAGTATGTATCAAATTATCATGCTACCACATAGTTATTTAATAAAATAATCACATATAAATTACCTTGAGTAATAACCAGGATCTGGTTATCACACAGCTGGTTCATATAGATTTGTGTGGACCAATCTCCCCAACAACTGCAACGAACAAAAGGTACATCTTGAGCTTTATCGATGATTTTAATAGAAAGACTTGGGTTTATTTCTTGACACAGAAAGGTCAAACCTTTGAGCTTTTAAAAAACTTCAAAAGCTTGGTGGAAAAGGAGACAGGAAAGAGCATCCGTTGTTTAAGGAGTGATAGAGGAGGCAAATTACGTCAAATGAATTCAACAAATATTGTGCAACACATGGTATTAAGAGGCATCTCACAACAACCTTTACCCCTCAGCAGAATGGCATAGCCGAGCGTAAAAATCGAACACTTATGAACATGGTTAGGTGTTTGTTAAACGAGAAAAACATGCCGAAGGTGTTCTGGGCCGAAATAGCCCAGTGGTGTATGTACATACTGAACATGAGTCTTACCACTACCGTTAAGGAGAAGACACCACAAGAAGCTTGGACGGGTTCCAAACCAAATGTCAATTTCTTCCGAGTCTTTGGATGCATGAACCATTCTCATATTCCAGATAAAGAAAAAGTGACGCTGTATAATAAAAGACGCAAATGTGTTTTCTTGGGACTAATTGAAGAATCAAAAGCATACAGGTTGTTAGATTCGTAAACAAGAAAAATCATCACTAGCAGGGATGTGATTTTTGAAGAAAATCATAGTTGGGACTAGGGAAGGAGGTTTGAAGACAAAATCTGCGACACTTTAATTTGGGAAGGTGATGAAGTTTTTGAAGAAGAATCGGAAGAAGAGTATAACCCAAGCTATTAATATGAGTCAATTCATCTCCCAGTCAACCTAAACGAGTTCATCAACCTGAACGAACAAACAGAGGGAGAGTGCCTCCCAAACATCTACAAGATTATTCTAATGGTGAGGGATTATCCATACAAGAGGAAGAGCTAAACCTAACAATGTTTGTGTATCAAGATGATCTGGCAAGTTACGAGGAGGCTGCCAAAGAAGACAAATGGAAGAAGGCCATGGATATTGAACTAGAAGCCATCAAAAAAATAAAACATGGGAGTCAGTAGATCTACCACCCGGGCAAACAAAAATTGGAGTAAAATGGGTTTATTGGATAAGGATGAACGAAAAAGGAGAGGTGGATAAATATAAAGCCATACTTATGGTTAAAGGCTACTCCCAAAGGTATGGAATCGATTATGACAAGGTACTTTCTCCGGTTTCCAGATGGGATACAATTCGAATTCTATTAGCAGTGGCTGCACGAAAAGGATGGGAGGTATTTCAAATGGACATAAAAAGCACTTGAAGGTCCCAGGTTCAAATCCAAGGAGGAATAAAAATCCCCTTGTGGCCATGGAGGTTCAAATGAGGTGACTCCGGGCTATCTGCAAAGCAGATGGTCGCCCTGTGATTAGTCGGCTCACATAGCGGGTTGGATATCCAAGTTAATAAAAGAAAGCCCTTTCCTTCATGGAGAGCTAAAAGAGACTGTTTACATAGAGCAACCAGAAGGATACTCTCAAGTTAGGGAAGAAAATGAAGTCTAAAGATTAAGGAAGGCATTGTACAAACTCAAACAAGTCCCTCAGGCTTGGTACAACATAATTGCAAATATTTCTTGAGTAGTGGATTCTCGAAGTGCAGCCAGGAACACACTCTTTTCATCAAGCATGATAAAAATGAAGGCCTCGTATTGGTAAGCCTCGATGTAAATGACTTATTACTGGGAATTGTTTAAAGTTATGTGATGAACTTAAGTCCTCCATGAAGAAAGAGTTTGATATGACAGATTTAGACAAAATTAAATATTTCTTGGGGGTAGAAATACAACAAACTGATGATGGAGTGTTTCTTGGCCAAAAAAGTATGCACAGAAGGTTATCACAAGGTTTGGCATGAAAAATTGCAATACAATAAATAATCTCATAGTCCCTGGAACAAAGTTGTCCAAAAAAGGAGGTGAAGTAGTTGATGCGACATTATATAAGCAACTAATTGGATGCCTGATGTATTGACCACTACAAGGCTCGATATTATGTATGTAGTTTGCTTCTTGAGCAGGTTGATGGCACGCCCAAGAGAGGCTCATATGCTTGCAGTAAAGCGAGTACTTCGCTACATCAAATGCATCGTGGAACTAGGCTTGTTCTACAAGAAGCATTCAGATGGTGATCTCAAAGCGTATACCGATAGTGATTTTGTAGGGGATACTGATGGTGCAAAAAGTACATCAGGATATGTGTTCCTGATGAGTGGTGCAACAGTAGCCTAGAGTTCGAGAAAGCAGTCTATCGTTACTCTTTTGACGACACAGGCGGAATATATAGCAACCTGTGCTTGTGCTTGCCAAAGCATTGGGATGAGAAGAGTCTTGGAAAACTTTAATCAAGTTCAGTGCAGGTGTATTACCATCTTTTGGGACAACAATTCGACAATTAAGCTGTCAAGAAATCCAGTGTTTCATGGTAGGTCAAAGCATATTAAGGTGAGATTTCACTTCTTACAGGAATTAGTTAAGGATGGAGAAGTTAAGCTTGAATATTACGACACCAAGGAACAAGTTGCTGATATAATGACGAAGCCGGTGAAACTTGAGACATTTATAAAGTTCCGTGAGATGCTCGGTGTCATTTGCAAATTGAAGTGTCTTCTACATATTCAGTCTAAGGGAGGATTTGTTGGTTTATTGACTTGGTAGCAAATAAGCTCCTGGATTATAGAAGCAGAGTGTGGTTTTTTAAAGGATTGACAAGTTCAATCCACGTAACCTTTTGTTAGAGTTCCTTTAGCAGCTTTTTATGCTTTATGTTTTGTAACAACTTTATTTAAAGAGCATCTCTTAGTTCAATAAAGTATCACAAACATTTTGATCCACTGTGTGTTTTGGTTCCAACTTGTTTAGCTCTAAGAGGGTGAGAGCGCAACCATGGAGACAGGGCCAAAGCAACCAAGTCAGTATTTGATCCAAACGACTATAGGAAAACTCAAAAGTCACCTTGAGATTCGAAATCAAGTTTGGAAGTGTCATTTTAAAACCCTTTGGGAACATAAAATCTTGGAATCTTTAACCAAGAATCACATTTCAAAGGGTTGTACATTATGCTTCAATATTTGTAATTGAGAGATTTTAAGATAAAATGCATAAAGTAGCAGTACTCGGTGTATTATAAGTTGTTTCTAAGACTTTTTTCAAATATGTTTTATAAGTTAGTATATATATATATATATCTTTTCTTTACTCTTGAAAGAAAATTAGAGAATATGTAAAAATAACCAAAATACCCCTCATTAAGCTGGTATTAAAGGAAAAAGTTAACGGCCGTTAAACAGGGAGGCCAAATCCGTTATAAAATGACAAACATAAGGACCAAACCCAAGAAAACGAAGTGGAGGGATGACATCCGTTGAAAGTGCCAAACATTAGGGAACCAAAAGTGAATTTTACTCTTTAATATATCTCTTACATACATTTAGTTTCAATATTTTTTTATGGTCTCTTCTAAGTTAGCATACCATTTAATATAGTTGTATTAAAAAAGTTGATAAATCTTTAAAACTTTTTTTTAACATATATACTGAACATGATCTAAAGAATTATTAAAATATAAAAAATTATTATCTATTAGATAAAAATTATTTTAGATATGTTATTTTGTATAAAATGATCTACAAATAAATCATATTGATATTATGTAGGAACACAAATACATTTTCTAAAAAAATTGACTTAATATACGTTACTTGTTGTATACATTTAATTTTATTTTATCATTTTTATAAATTTAACAATATTTTTCCAAGTTGACGTAATTATAATTAGCATTTCCTACAAGATTTAAACAATAATAGTTGTAAGCTATAAATCTCTTTAAATATTGTGTTTTCGATTTTGGATAGAAAAGGAAAAAAATATGGAAGGAATTTTTTTTAATTGTCCTTTTTTAAGCCATTAATTTAAATGAAAGCTCTGATGTGCAAGACAAAGATTAAAGTAAAACTGAAACATAAGTCGAACAAAAAACAGAAAAAGAGGGGCCACAACACTAAGGTGGCATTTGTTTTTTAAAATGTGCTGAAGTTTGAAGTCTTATTTCATTTCTGATTTTTAAGAGGTGGTGCTGATGTCTGATGTGACACCCCCAAACACCACATTTGCATATAACACATATTTCATTTCAACTAAATACAATTTACACCACATTGGTCCCACTAGTACAAGAATTCTTATATGTACAAAATCTACATATGAAAAATTTCAAAATAAAATCCCTGCACTAACACATGTACAACAACATGTATCTTCAAAATAAGCAATCATCATGTTGATCTTCAAAAGCAGATATCATATAAGGAAAATAATTACATTTTCCCATTCCCCTTAATCCCTTGACTTCGTAGTTCCTTCATTGCACATTTTTGAAACACAAAATGCGGGTTAGACCGAAAGGGTCTAGTGAGTAAATCTCTTCTTTGCACATACAGAGTGATGAACACCAAAATCTGATAAAATAACTTTTACATAGAAATATTTGTATTTCAACAAAATAATGTAATTCAACAATATGATCAAAAATGAGATCAACAGTTTACTTCAACCCATGATTCAATGCACCTCTCTAAAAACCCAGAGCTCAAAATAAAACTCTTAACTTACGGGTTAAAGCCCCTCTGGCTCAACAGACCAGAGCCCCTCTGGCTCAACAGACCAGAACCCCTCTGGATCTACAAACCAAAGCCTCCTCTGCCTTACCAACCAGAGCCTCTGTATCTAAGCGAACAATAACCAACTAGAGGTCATCTGGACCAAATAAAACCTTTGGTCCAAAAGAGCATAACATAATTTAAAAAGATGACCGTACTAGAATCAGAGCTCCTCTAACTCTTAAACTTTATTTATAAATATTTTTGAAGAAAAGATAATCTTAAAGAATAAAACACAGAACTAGGATACATGACGTCTGTATTAAACATATAGAGTCTTTGGTTATAAATTCCCCAAAATATTTAAAACCCTTTTTACACAACTAGAGGTCCTTTGGTCTTTGTATAAGACCAACCAGAGTCCCTCTATATGTATTAAAACATTGATAGAAAGTTAGACAATAAATGCCTCTGATGATAAACCATTTCCCATTTCTCAATAACATCTAAATTATTATTTCTAAAAAGAACAATATCTCTAATTCATCAAGTCACAAAGAAATGATGATTTAGAGTTATTGCATCTAATTAGTGATAATAATAAGAGCTATAATAATAACCACATATGACAATGTCTCCCGTATTCCATGGTACATCTCTCCTTGATATGCCACCCTTATTCCTTCTTTAAAGCAAGGTTACTTGCTAGAACATAAATAAGTCACCACGTTTGGAAGTACCCATCACCCAGTTCCAAGCCAAAATAGACAAATGTCATCACGCCTTAGGGAACTACCTCTTAAAACAAGTCTCATACCAAAACATACTTACGTCACCATGCTTAGTAGAAACATTCCCAAAATACAATTACATACCAAAACAGACTTATGTTACCACGATTGGTAGGAACATTTCCCAAAATACAGTTTCATACCAAAACAGACTTACGTCACCATGCTTGGTAGGAACATTTTGCAAAATACAGTGTGTGTCCACAATCACTGATCAATCTTCATATTAAGCTCACATCAATGGCAGATTCATAGATTTATCATTAAGAACACTATGAACATTGAGAGAGAAAGTCAAACATGTAAATCTCAGTCAACTCTCTATTATCAATCTGAATATTACAATTAGCTCACTTACCACTAATTACAAAGATTACCAACCTATTTATATGGTCAACATGTTAATACAAAGTCAAAGTCAAACTAGTCTAMGAAAGTCAAACACGCTGACTTTACAATTATAGACTAAAATTTATCTTTCAAGACGAATACAATTAATACTGATTTCTCAGTCATAACATTCTCCCCCTTTGTATTTAGACTTGAAAGAAAAATCTGCGCTTTGAGAACTTGTTTGAACATTGAAACTTTATGCACAAAAAGTCTTCTTCAAAAATGAAATCTTCAGGCTGTAATCTTCAAACGATCAAATGTTGAGAAAGATCTTCTATCACTCCCCCTCGAATGTAGAATCACAGTGATCTTCTCTTTTGACAATGTAAATCAAAAACGATCTTTAGAAATACTATACAAGATGTGATCTTCAAAGGATCTTCAGAAAACACTTCTTCAGTAAAACTATTGTGAAAATGATCTTCACATTCAATATCTCTCATCCTTTAATGATCTTCAGTCGCACTTCTTCTTTTGAGTCTTTTGCCAAATTCGAAGTTACTCCCCCTTGATCTTTGCATCAAATCCCCTTTAACAATGTTCGGAAATGAATATTTCATTCATATTACATATACTCCCCCTTATGATGAAATGAGAATCAT
>NC_037531.1:5970170-5983211 GCF_001531365.2 Cynara cardunculus var. scolymus
CGTAATTCGTTCACTCTCCTTCTTTAAGGTTTTGATATGATCCTCATTAAGACAATTTTTGCTATGTAAATTTATGGAATGATCTCTAAGAACCACATAATTCGTTTCTAACTGAACAATCTTCTCTCGCAACTCTTGATTCTCCTTCTTTAGAATATCTGCCATTTAAAAAAAAAATTTGATCAGTTAAGGATCTATGCAGTGAAATCAGATAAAAGAAATATGAACAGTTAAGCTCAAAAAGAACAGAAAAACACAAACACTGAAAAACACACGCAAAAACAAATATACAATGATCCAAAAACAAAATCTAAACACAAACAATCTAAGAAACCAAAAATAGAAACACAACAAAAATAAGCCCAAAAAGAATAATGTCCAAGTTCAAAAACAAACTGAACCAAACCCAAAGAGTCTAGTTCAAACCAACCAATAACAACACTTTACAATTCAGATATTACACTTTGAAAAAAAAAATTATCTATATGCTCTCGAAAGTGTATCTAAGAATCCACTTGTATGCGTCTCGTATGGATCCACTTCTCACAGCTTGAAATTGGATCTTCTGCGAACCGTGCACTTTGTAGTTTCTGTTTCAAAGCTTCTTAAACAGTCTGCTGTCAACTGCTGTCAAGACCTGCTGAGTTCAATCTTGCCAATCTCAAATCTTGCTGTGTTATTATCTCAGACCTGTTGAGTTCAGCCTGCAAACAAATCACTGCTTTCAAGACTTGCAGTTTCAAATCTTCTAAACAAAAACAGTCACAAAAGCTTCTATATGCAAAACAAATGCTAGCTGTTTTTTCGTTCTTGCTTCTGCTTTGTTGTTGATTGTAGATTGCACACCAACACGGCTGTTGCTTCTTGTCTAATTCACACCAACAGTTTTTAAAAAAATTGCTGCTGTCTTCTTCTTGCTGTCAAGACAGTTTTAAAACAGCAAGACTGCTGTTGCTGTGAATGAACCAAACAGATGAATCACACAAATAAACCAAATGCTAGCTACTGTTCTTGTTGCGGCAACCTCTACCCGACAATGGACAACAACCAGAACCGAATGCCTCCAAAAACTGATCCTTACTAAATAAAACAACACCCAAAGCAGCTTGAGTAATCAACTCTTAACCAAAAATCAAATAGCAAAAACAGTGATAGCAAACAATCATAAAGATCATGCACTCATAACTAGCTGACCAAGACTAATCAAGACTGTTTAAAAAAACAGTCATGTCTGCTCAATATGAAACATTTCAGGATAGTTGCTGTCAAAATTTAAAACACTTAATCCCAAACCTGCTGTCAAGATAGTTGCTGCTATTCTTGATCTGACTAAACAACCTGCACACTGGCTGCTGTTTTGGGCTGCTGTTAAGAACCTGTTTTTCAATCAATAGACAACAGAAAATAGAACAGCAAGTCTGCTACCTGTTTTAACCTCGATCAATACATGTGGAGTTGTTGCACACTGTGTAGCTGAAGCTGTTAAAACCTGTTGCTGTTACTTCTTACTTCTCTGTGAAGCTGCAAACTGTTTAGTTGTGTAAACCTTAACTATCAACGTTGCTACTGCTTCAACCTGTTGCTTACTACTTTCCAAACAGTCAAACAAAGTGAAGTTGCAATGCAGTTAAGAATCTGTGAACCTGCTGTATAATCTTGCTGTCAAAAACTTGATGCTTAAACCTGCAACTTGTTCACTGTTGCTGCTGTTTCAACAAACAAAGGAATAATGTTGCTGCTTTCTTCTTCTCTATACCAACACAACACAGCTGCTGTTAAAACTTCAAATTCAAATCAGGAACAAAAAAAATCCTGTTGCTGTTACAAAACAGCTGTCTTAAACATCTATCTGTTAAACATCTGTTATTTTAGTCCTCAATTTAAACTTGTGCTATCTAAACAACAGTGGTAATTTGCAGTCGTGTGATCTTCAAGACAATCTGTGTATGAGATATTTATAGCCTTTGATCCAAACCACTCTTTGTACAAAAACACTTTGGAACAATGATACCTGTTTTCTTAACAACAAAAAGCAGAAACAGAAACTAAAATTGTAAACAAGTATGGTGATCTGCTGAACATAAAATTCTCTAATTTTGCATAACAACCTTGCTCAAGTACAGGAGTCCAGTTCACTCGATCATATCTAGTGATTTATGGCAACCCTCCTTACAGTATCAAGCAATCTACATAACCAAGCAATTTCTGTCAAGCCTGCCTACTATATTGAGCGACTTATGATAATACGCTTAACCTAATGCAGAAACGATCAAGACTTAAATCGATCACTATGCCAAGCGGTTTGTCGAAATCCGCTCACAGCACCAATCAATTTATGGAAGACCAGTACAAAATCTAAGTCCTAAACTGATCAATCACAGCTTAAAGCAAAACCTAAACCTCTTAGGTTGACCTTGAGCGATTTAGAAGTCCGACTAGAAGGATTGAGCGGTTTAGTAAACCGGACAGAAAATGAACCAAAAATTCTTTAAGTACTAAACCGATCAAGAAGAAATTTAATCCGGTCACAAATCCGATCAAGGGTTGATCGGTTTACATGAACACCGGACAATCTGAGATAGAAGACTTACCTGATTAACCTCTTCTCCGATCAATGTATAATCCGAATTCCGGTCAAGGATCGTGCGGTTTAACCTCTTCTCCGATCAAGAGATGTGCGGTGAAGTTGAATACCGCTCAATATGTGAGGATTAGAATACCGCTCAAGACATCTTATGGACCAAAAATTGATCTGTTGGGCCTTAAAATGGTTTGGGCTTTAGAAACTTAGGCGGTTTAACAAAAAATAAAAACAAACTCAAACTAAAATCAGATTAAAACTAATAAAAACACAAAAACTAAAAGAAATTTAAAAAAAATGGATCAAAACACTGATTTACGAAAAAATTCAAGAACACGAAAAAAAAATTTAAAAAACCTAAAAACCCGATTAAATCTTGATTAAAATTGATCAAATCGTAAAAGTTTGTGAATAACAAAAATTCACAATGCGATTTCGAGCATTTTGATCATGATTTTAACACCAAAACACAAGATTTTAATACAAAATGGATCAAAATCAAAAAAATTTCAAGAACACGAAGAACACGAAGAACACGAAAAACAAAAAAAAATTCAGAAAATAAAAAAATCACTTATCTTCTTGATTCTTTCTCTGATTTCTTGCATCCTGCTCTGATACCAATTGTGTGTCCACAATCACTGATCAATCTTCATATTAAGCTCACATCAATGGCAGATTCATAGATTTATCATTAAGAACACTATGAACATTGAGAGAGAAAGTCAAACATGTAAATCTCAGTCAACTCTCTATTATCAATCTGAATATTACAATTAGCTCACTTACCACTAATTACAAAGATTACCAACCTATTTATATGGTCAACATGTTAATACAAAGTCAAAGTCAAACTAGTCTAAGAAAGTCAAACACGCTGACTTTACAATTATAGACTAAAATTAATCTTTCAAGACGAATACAATTAATACTGATTTCTCAGTCCTAACATACAGTTTCATACCAAAACAGACTTACGTCACCATGCTTGGTAAAAATATTATCTTTTCACTTTAAAAGATATAAAATACCCCTTTTCACAATAACAAATTTAAACCCAAATAATTGTTAAATTGTGAAAATCAGAAAACATATCAAATTCAATTTCCAACACATAAATTGTACGGATGATGTGTATCCAGACAAGCTTGGCCAGATTCCATATCCGGAAAACAACAATTTTCCAATAGCAAACCCTTAATTCGATCAAATGACCGGACATCTTTTATCCGGTCAATACACTAACCGGATAACCTTCAACAAATAAACATAACACCCAATCTGGTCAACATAGTGTCCGGGTACTCATTAAACTGGATAACACAATGACCGGAAACTCCCCAATCTGATCGATACTGTGACCGATGACAAACTTCAATTATCATTCTAACACTTAGTTCGGTCAACACTTTAGCTGGACCTAACCCTATCCGGTCAATACTATGTCCAAGATAAACACAAATAAGCAATTCCCATCTTAATCTGGACAATACTATGTCTGAGTATGATCTAATCCGGGCGACACTACATCCGGATATGATCTACTCCGGTCACCATAGTGTCCGATGAATGATATAAATCGGACATTGAAAAATGCTCAAGAACAGTTCTCAAAACTGAAATCAATAACAAAATCATATGTAAGGATGTTTTGAAAAACCATTCACCTTATGAAAAATGTAGATTTGGAAGAAGTAATAGCAAGATGAATCCAAATCTTCAATTCCAGATTCCTGCAAGCAAAAAATCACAACTCTTTTCTCTCAACTTCCTAAAAAGGCAAGAAACTTTGACTGCACCCCTATCTGTAATACCCGGGTTTTAAAAACACATTCTCGTTAACTTTTCCAAATTGTACCGTACTTAAATAACGATCAATAATTATTAAGGAGTTAAAACTACCAAACTTCAAAATTTTTAATAATTAAATATATATATATATATATAATATGTATATATATAATATATAATATATGAAGGAAAAAAACAAACAACAATCCATAGTCGGCTTTTTCATCTTCATGAACCGTCTCTCGTCTCTCTCTCATTTCTTTTCTTCTCTCTAAAATATTTCTCAAATCGTTGAAGAAATCGAAGTAACGATTATATATCCGGAATCCACTCTTCGAACCCTTCATAAAGGTATAAATTTCATTCACTTTTATTAAGATGTTTACGTTAGCATTTTTTAGACCGGTTTATAAATGATGTTATGTCTAAGTTTACAGATGAATATTGTTATAAGTATGATATATTCCATGTTTAGAATGATAGGATTGATTAAATTGATGTAGAAATTGAAAGTGTAGATTATGGTTTCATTATGGTTAGATTTGGTGTATATGTTTAACCGCACACCCATTGTTCGATATAATGCCGAAAAGAGTAAAATTGCATGATTAAGATTAGGTTAACGACCATTGGACTTGTTTTACGGTTTAGTATGTTGAAGTATGTTTATAGCACGTAAATGTAGTGAATCATGAAAGTTGGATTATAAAATTTAGTCAGGAATTGCGGAATCGGATTTTACCGACTATGCAGGTTCATACTTTGACAGTGTATAACTTACAAACCGTAAGTTAGAATAAGCTCATAYTTTTCAKTTAGAAAGMCCTTAATGCATACTACAACTTTCATGTAGGATCGAAAATCCAGTTATGACTCTAAGTGGCTCGAAACAGTTTCTTTTCGGGGCTGTTTGCAATGTATTTAGGATTGATCTGCTGTTTTGTAATATTCGTATAAAATAGATGGATAATCCAAATGAGGTGATTCGAAAACCAGTAGTTTCATCGCATATAATACTACATCTTTCATTTAGATAGTATTTTCTGTACTGATCTTTAAGTAGGTTTAAAATGCTCCCGAAAATGAGGGTTAAAAGCTATTAAAAGTCGAAACGGATTATATAAAACTAAGTGTTGAATCGATTTCTCAATGCTTATATGGCTGTCATATTTGAAGTTTAAGTTGTTTATAAACATGTAGGACCTAAGTAATTTATTAGTAGAATTAAGATATGATTTTACATCGTTTAAGAAATAATCGATTTGCGCATTCGTTAGGCACACGAGCAAGTCGAACTTTACCGTGAATCCCGTTTGATCGTGCTTTACTTCTCTATTCCGCTTAAGGTACGTATTTCACTTTCTTTGACTCTTGGGCAACTAGTTGTTGTAGTTGACTCTTCATAACAGTGGTTTACCACTTTGTGATTGATCGCTTAAAAGTGGTCAATAAATTACGTACTTATATATATATATATATATATATATAAACTCTTGAACCTTTATCGTAAACTCTTGAATCTTTATCGTGAACACTTGATTTTCAGTTCGTTGAATTGTATGTTTGAATCTTTCAATGTTGTTAAATTGATTTTCATATTTTGAAGTAGTTTCGAGTTTTATGAAGTATTTTGAAGGTTGACTTTTTATGAACGCCATCCAGGTAGTGGCACATGTTTAGTTTTATTGGTTTTCATAACAACCCAATTAATGGGCGCATTATTTGGGATGCCTTCTATGGCGGCTTTGTAGTCATGGCGTCCTGCAGGTGAACTCGGTCCACAAGGTTAGGCCCAATAGTGGTTTACGTGAACCCACCTTGTGGACTAGGCCGATTTTATTGGCTCCAGGGCGGATGGATCGATCCTAGGATTATCCACCATGTGACCATGGTTAAATTCACGGGGGACTTGGGGTGTGTGCCCGCACGCCGGCCCGATAGTTCGTGTGGTTTGGCCACCCCACGAACACTAAGGAATTGACAGATTGTGTCTAAATGATGTTTTGAAATGAGAACTGTGAAACGTCTTGATTTTCAATGAATTCAGTTTCATTGATTTTTAAGTCTTCCGCTTTATTATTGATGTTACGTATTATTATTTCAAGTTTATATTACAATATGTTCACTGAGCCTCGTGCTCAGCCGTGTTCTTGTTTTCTGACACGGCAGGTTCCAAGTGATACGGATAGGGACGGGACTTGAGATCGAGCGTTTGAGTTTTTGGAGTTAGTAAACGCGGTTGTAGATGTATAATATTCTAAGCTTATAAATAGTTGTTAGAATGTAATATTTTGGATTGTAAAACATCTTTTAGAAGTTAATCTACGTTTGGAGTTTATTAGTAGCTCTGAAATGTTTGTGTCTTTGAATTAAGTCCCGTTAGTGACACCGCTCGTTCCGGACCACGAGGACGGGGGATGTTACCAAATGTGGTATCAGAGCATAGGTTTTGACTTGTAGATAAAGTAAGCTTGACCTGTGAGAAATGGGTAGACATAAGAACGGGTATACTAGATTCTAATTCTATCTACCTTTTTTCTAATCCATAACTGTTTTGAATTCTGATTTTCATGTTGTTTTATTTTAGAATGTCGAGACGTGGTCGCCCACGCAAATCCAGATCTCAACCTGAGGGTAACCCAAACCCCAACCCCAATCCAATGGAGGGTGGAAGTGAACCCAATATTGCTGATGTGGTCCGTCAGACCATGTCAAGTCTGATGCATACATATCTGCAGCAGGCTATTCAGGCTATGCAACAAGCAGCGCATAATCTTCCTTCAAATCCAAATCCTGTTACTACACCAAATACTGGAATCCTACATCCAGTTCGGGTAACCCAACATGTGAAATATATATATATGGCTTGAAAGGTTTAACAAACAAAAACCTCCATCTTTCTCAATTGCCATAGATTTTGTGGATGCCGAACACTGGATTCGACACATAGAAAAGATTTTCAATGTCTTAGATGTTCCAGATCAGTATCGAGTCCGTTTGGCTACTTATATGTTTGAGAAAGAAGCCAATAACTGGTGGGAATCTTGTATCCAAACTGATCCATCTGTTAAAGACTTGTCTTGGAATAATTTCAAAGAATTTTTCTTCAAGCAATACTTTACCTCGGCTGATCGCGATGCTTATGTGCGGGAATATGCTACTATCCAGCAAGGCAAGGAAGAAACAATTGCCGACTACATGGCGCGGTTTCTTAACTTTTCTCGTTTTGTAGGAAATACTGCAGGCACTCAAGTCCAACAAGTTGACAAATTTAAATGGACTTTGAACTCGAGGTATAAAGATCGTCTCTTGAATCATCCTTTTAATACCGTTACTGAAGTGGCCGACGCTGCAAAGAATATTGATCGGTCACGACAATATTGGTTAACTTCACGCGTTGAAAATAAGAAACGCGGATCTGAATCTTTCTCCCGAAGCAACCCTCATTTTGTAAAATCAAAGTCGAGTAACGATACTAAAAAAGGCTCGAGTCTATTCACGCCACGACTTCCAGTGTTGTCTAGCAGTGGGAGTCAAAATGTTTCTAGCCTTGTTATTAATTGTGATCGATGTAATCTTAGACATCGATCGGGTCCGTGTTTAAAGATGACCGGTTCATGTTTCAATTGTCGAGAACAAGGTCACATGGCAAAAGATTGTCCCAAGGCTCGGATCCAAACTGACAAAGGGAAAGGTAAACAACCAAGTACTAGTGGACGAGTYTTTGCATTACCTGGCAGCAAATCTCAAGCGGGTATGATTTCGGGTCATGTTAAATTAATTGATTTATCTATTTATGTTTTGTTTGATACTGGTGTGACACATTCAATTGTTTCTGAACAATTAGAATCCCGATTAAAACCGTATGAGCAAACCATCGAATTTCTAGTGGTAATATCTACTCCAATGGGTGGTTCAATCTGTGTGCTAACTCATTTTCCAAATGTCCGTTGCTTATTGGGGACTGCATACGAGAGGTCACTCTGCTTCCAATGCATATGTCCTACTTCGATTTAATATTGGGTATGAACTGGTTGTCACGCCACCGGGCAACAATAGACTGTAATGCCAAACAAATTGTGTTTGGGATATAGACAACCCGGAGGCAATCTTCCAAGGAGGTACTCCAAAAGAAGATGTTAGTGCAGTAGTTTCTATTACTGTGAAGCAATATACGTGGCAAAACAATGAAAGTTTTCTTGCTGCTCTACAAGATCCTGAACAGGTATTTCCTACTTCTGCATCCATACCTGTTGTTTCTGAATATCTTGATGTGTTTCCCGACGATTTGCCGGGTATACCACCGGTACGGGAAGTCGAATTTACCATCGATCTAGTCCTGGGAGCTTCTCCTATATCCAAGGCTCCTTACTGAATGGCTCCAACTGAAATGAAAGAGCTTAAAACTCAACTTGATGATTTATTGAAGAAAGGTTTCATTCGACCCAGGGTGAGCTCCAGTTCTTTTCGTTACAAAGAAAGACGGTACGATGAGTCTTTGTATCGATTATCGATAACTTAATAAAGTAACGATCCGTAACAAGTATCCGTTGCCGAGAATCGATGATCAATTCGATCAATTACAAGGGGCATGATACTTTTCCAAAATTGATCTACGGTTCGGATACCATCAACTTCGTATCCGAGATTCTGATACTCCGAAAACCGCATTTAGAACTTGCTATGGGTATTATGAATTCTTAGTAATGCCTTTTGGGCTAAATAATGTTCCAGCTGTCTTTATGGATCTTATGAATCGGGTTTTCAAGGATTGTCTCGATGAATTTGTTATCGTGTTTATTGATGACATCTTGATTTACTCAAAGTCAAGAAATCAACAAGATCAACATCTTCAAATTGTTTTGAAGACTCTTTGGACAAAAAGGTTGTATGCAAAACTTTCCAAATGCGAGTTTTGGCTCGACCAAGTGTCTTTTCTCAGACACGTGATTTCTGCTGAAGGTGTCAAAGTCGATCCGGCGAAAATTGAAACCGTCACTAATTGGTCACGACCTACGAATGTATCTGAAGTTCGTGGTTTTCTGGGTCTGGCTAGTTATTACAGACAATTCGTTGAAGGTTTCTCTAAAATATCGCTACCTTTGACCCGATTACTCCGGAAATGAGTCAAATTCAATTGGGGTTCCGAACAAKAATCTAGTTTTGAGGAATTGAAGCATCGATTGGTTACCGCACCTATTCTTGTATTGTCGTCTAGCACTGGTGGGTTTCAAGTTTACAGTGATGCTTCAAAGAAAGGTCCCGGTTGTGTTCTTATGCAACACGGAAAAGTGATTGTATATGCTTCTCGTCAATTAAAGCCTTATGAGGTCAATTATCCGACTCATGATCTCGAATTGGCTGCAATGATCTTCGCACTCAAGATCTGGCGTCACTATTTGTACGGTGAGACCTGTGAAGTTTTCACTGACCATAAAAGCCTCAAATATCTTTACTCAAAAAGAGTTAAATATGTGTCAACGAAGGTGGCTCGAACTTCTGAAAGATTACGATGTTCAGATACAGTATCATCCGGGCAAAGCTAATATAGTCGCCGACGCTTTAAGCCGTAAATCTGTGGAACAAGTTTCTTCTTTAATTGTTTCTACAGAGTTGGTTTTGGAAATCGAACGGTTTGGACTAGAAATCTATCCGAGTTCGCAAACGGAAATTCTGTCAAATCTAATGGTAGAACCGACTCTAATCTCTCGAATCAAAGAAGCTCAACAAGATGATAGTGAATTATGGGAAAATTTCCAATAGGCACAAGAGAATTCTAGTTCAGAGTTCAGAATGGATGATGATCACGTGTTGTGGTTTCGGGATCGTCTTTGTGTTCCGAATAACTCGRAGCTTAGAGATCTAATTCTGACCGAAGCTCATAACTCTATGTTTTCGGTTCATCCTGGCACAACAAAAATGTATCGTGATTTGAGGAACCATTTCTGGTGGATTGGAATGAAGCGAGAGATATCACCGACTTTGTAGCTCGTTGTCTCACTTGTCAACAAGTTAAAATTGAACATCAACGTCCGGGTGGTGTTCTCCAATCGTTGAACATTCCAGTATGGAAATGGGAGCACATAACTATGGATTTTGTAGTCGGATTACCCCATGATCTTGAAACAGATGCAATCTGGGTAGTGGTTGACCGACTCACAAAATCGGCTCATTTTCTTCCTGTCCGACAAACATGGTCAATTGATAAGYTGACCGAAGTTTTCCAACRTGAGATTGTGCGTCTTCATGGCACACCTGTATCGATTACCTCCGATCGAGACCCACATTTTACATYTCGATTTTGGGAAGGTTTACATAAAGCTTGGGGCACACGTTTGAATTTTAGTACAATCTTTCATCTGCAAACTGATGGGCAATATGAACGTACAATTCAAACATCGGAGGATATGCTCCGTGCATGTGCGTTGGAATGGCATGGAAGTTTGGATAACTACTTGTATCTAATCGAGTTCTCCTATGATAATAGTTGGCAGTCGAGTATCGGCATGGCCCCGTATGAAGCACTTTATGGCCGAAAATGTCGAACACCGACTTGTTGGAATGAAGTTGGAGAACGTGTTTTAGAAGGCCCATAATTAGTACAAGTTACTACCGAGAAGGTCGAAATTACACGTCAAATGATGAAAGAGGCTCAGGCTCGTCAAAAGAGCTACGCCGACAAGCGACGACGACCTATTGAGTTCCAATCGGGTGATAAAGTCTTCTTAAAAGTTTCCCCGACTCGTGGTATTAGACGTTTTGGTCTCAAAGAGAAGCTCAGCCCGAGATATATTGGTCCTTTTGAAATTCTGGAAAGAGTTAGAGCTATGGCCTACAAGTTAGCTCTACCGCAACAATTGTCCCACGTACATAATGTGTTTCATGTATCTTCGTTGCGAGGATACAACTATCATCCCCTACATGTCATTAAATATCCTTTGGAGCACATAGAGCCTGATCTATCTTATCGCGAGGAGCCTGAGGCAATTCTTGACCGTGATGAGAGAGTTACACGAAAGAGAGTGATTCATTTTGTAAAAGTTCTTTGGAAGAATCACTCGGAACGTGAGGCGACGTGGGAAACTGAAGAACATATGCGGCGGGAGTACCCAGAATTCTTCAACTGATGTAAGTTCCCTATCTCTAAATTCGATTGCGGGGACGAAATCTCCTTTTAAGGAGGGGGGGAATTGTAATACCCGGGTTTTAAAAACACATTCTCGTTAACTTTTCCAAATTGTACCGTACTTAAATAACGATCAATAATTATTAAGGAGTTAAAACTACCAAACTTCAAAATTTTTAATAATTAAATATATATATATATATATAATATGTATATATATAATATATAATATATGAAGGAAAAAAACAAACAACAATCCATAGTCGGCTTTTTCATCTTCATGAACCGTCTCTCGTCTCTCTCTCATTTCTTTTCTTCTCTCTAAAATATTTCTCAAATCGTTGAAGAAATCGAAGTAACGATTATATATCCGGAATCCACTCTTCGAACCCTTCATAAAGGTATAAATTTCATTCACTTTTATTAAGATGTTTACGTTAGCATTTTTTAGACCGGTTTATAAATGATGTTATGTCTAAGTTTACAGATGAATATTGTTATAAGTATGATATATTCCATGTTTAGAATGATAGGATTGATTAAATTGATGTAGAAATTGAAAGTGTAGATTATGGTTTCATTATGGTTAGATTTGGTGTATATGTTTAACCGCACACCCATTGTTCGATATAATGCCGAAAAGAGTAAAATTGCATGATTAAGATTAGGTTAACGACCATTGGACTTGTTTTACGGTTTAGTATGTTGAAGTATGTTTATAGCACGTAAATGTAGTGAATCATGAAAGTTGGATTATAAAATTTAGTCAGGAATTGCGGAATCGAATTTTACCGACTATGCAGGTTCATACTTTGACAGTGTATAACTTACAAACCGTAAGTTAGAATAAGCTCATACTTTTCAGTTAGAAAGCCCTTAATGCATACTACAACTTTCATGTAGGATCGAAAATCCAGTTATGATTCTAAGTGGCTCGAAACAGTGTCTTTTTGGGGTTGTTTGCAATGTATTTAGGATTGATCTGCTGATTTGTAATATTCGTATAAAATAGATGGATAATCCAAATGAGGTGATTCGAAAACCAGTAGTTTCATCGCATATAATACTATATCTTTCATTTAGATAATATTTTATGTACTGATCTCTAAGTAGGGTAAAAATGCTCCCAAAAATGAGGGTTAAAAGCTATTAAAAGTCGAAACGGATTTATATAAAGCTAAGTGTTGAATCGATTTCTCAATGCGTATCCGGCTGTCATATTTGAAGTTTAAGTTGTTTATAAACATGTAGGACCTAAGTAATTTATTAGTAGAATTAAGATATGATTTTACGTCGTTTAAGTAATAATCGATTTGCGCATTCGTTAGGCACGCGAGCAAGTCGAACTTTACCGTGAATCCCGTTTGATCGTGCTTTACTTCTCTATTCCGCTTAAGGTACGGATTTCACTTTCTTTGACTCTTGGCCAACTAGTTGTTGTAGTTGACCCTTCATAACGGTGGTTCACCACTTTGTGATTGATCGCTTAAAAGTGGTCAATAAATTATATATATATATATATATATATATATATATATAGGAG
>NC_037531.1:5984016-5990188 GCF_001531365.2 Cynara cardunculus var. scolymus
ATTCACGGGGGACTCGGGGTGTGTGCCCGCACGCCGGCCCGATAGTTCGTGTGGTTTGGCCACCCCACGAACACTACAGGAATTGACAGATTGTGTTTAAATGATGTTTTGAAATGAGAACTGTGAAACGTTTTGATTTTCTATGAATTTAGTTTCATTGATTTTTAAGTCTTCCGCTTTATTATTGATGTTACGTATTATTATTTCAAGTTTATATTACAATCTGTTCACTGAGCCTCGTGCTCAGCCGTGTTCTTGTTTTCTGACACGGCAGGTTCCAAGTGATACGGATAAGGATGGGACTTGAGATCGAGCGTTTGAATTTTTGGAGTTAGTAAACTCGGTTGTAGATGTATAATATTCTAAGCTTATAAATAGTTGTTAGAATGTAATATTTTGGATTGTAAAGCATCTTTTAGAAGTTAGTCTACGTTTGGAATTTATTAGTAGCTCTGAAATGTTTGTGTCTTTGAATTAAGTCCCGTTAATGACACCGCCCGTTCCGGACCACGAAGACAGAAGATGTTACACTATCCCTCTATTTATACTTTCCAACTATGGAATCGGCCACACACACATCCTTAAATATGCATGCATATTTACCAATTATGCATGAAAGCCATCCACACATACATACATTCCCATGCATTCATATAATCACATTCCATGCATAATTATATAAACATATGCACCCACATATTAAATCATGCAAATATTCCCATGCATGAAAATACACATACTCAAATATTAAACTTATGTAAGCATGTATCCACATAATCAATTAATCACATAATAAATACCTCGGGTGATAACCAGAACCTGGATATCACATCTGAAATCTGAATCAATAAGACTGTTTCTTTTTGTAAACTGATAAACGTCTGAATTTGTTTAAATTGTCTATTTTATCCATTAAAAAGTTATATTGTTGAATCTATAAACAATATTTATACGATTTCATATATTTATTCATCATCATTACGAATTTTACATTTAAATTATACAATTAACATTCATTTAAACGAAAATTTGTCATTAACGTATTTAACATTTTTAAATCCTATTAACATTCATTTAAATACATCAATTGAGAGATGTGAGGATTAACTTGGTAAAGATTGATTGAGAAAAATGATCGATTAAAGTTAATCGATTGAGAAATGTCGTTGTTGAAGGTTTGAAGAACAATAAGAAGCAAATAAGAGGTTGGTTTACCTCTTACCAGTTAAGAGAACAATAAGACATAAATGTCTCTGAAAAATTGGAAAAAACAAACAGTTTGAATAGTCTTACCTCTTAACGAATCAGACATAAAAAGTTAATAAGAGCTTTTTTTATTAAAAAAACAAACAAGGCCTAACTACCTGAAGGGCAGAGAAGGACAAACACTCCCTACCAACAACTAAGAACTTAGCCAGTTGGGATGGAGCATTGCCCAGACCAAGAGGTTGGGAAAAGCTTATCCCTCTTACATATCCAGAGGAACAAAACTAGCTGGTTTTCAAAGAAAATTTCAATCGAGAGGGAAGAATGATCTCTAAAAACTACTTTAATCCAAGAACTCCATATCATGTACAAAAAAAAAAAACCCAAAAAATCGCTTGCCATCGAACCCACCTGCCACAGGATAAAATGAAGATCAGTTAGATCGAAGATATCCTGTAGTGAATTTAATGTAACTGAGTTGAGCCCCCATCACCACAAGGATCTTCAACCAAGCAACCCTTGAACTACTTGCAGGTAAAAAGACAGTGATCTATGGATTCAACCTCTTCCCCACATCTCAGACAAATAATGGTATGCAAATCAATCCCCATTGCTGGAGCAATACGTGTACTAGAATTCTCCCAAGATTTAGTATCCAAATAAAAACACAAATTTTGCAAGGAATCATCTTGTTCCAGTGGGTTAATAAAACAGATGAGGGGGATAAAAGGTCAGATTATTGACCATAGAAGAATAGGATTTAATACAAAATACTTCATTCGAGCACAATCTCCAAATCCACTTATCATGGCCAAAAATAAGGGGCATTGTTAGGGATTGTTTGTTTGCATCTAGGGGGCGATCCCCTTTAATTTTCTTAAGAAAAAAATAAAAAGTATAAATAAAAAAATAATTTAGGTGGGTCCCACTTGTTCCCTAAAAAGAAGATATTACTATTCAGCCTCGATCTGCGTTCCCGAGCCCCTAGGGGGTGATCCACGTCAGCAACCAACCCCTGGGGGAGATCCACGTCAGCACCCCCCCGAGGCGATCCAGCCCAAAAACCTGTTTTTTTGAATTTTTTTTGCGGTATTTTTAATTAAAATGATACACTATTTAAATTGTATTTTTTTACTTTTTTATAACCAAATTTCATGATTAAAGGTTTAAAAATAAACCTTGATAATTATGGAGACGCAAAAATTATTTTTATCTGACTTGGGGACGTAAATCAGATATTATATCTGATTTACGAAGTTTGACCGTTATTTCGTTTTTTAGTGTTCTTGATTTGACGACGACTTAACAATTAAAGGGTGTCTTTAATAAAAATAAAACAATACTTAAACTGTGTTTTTTAACCTATTTAAGTAAAAATTTCATGGTTTTTTGTTATAAAATAAAACCATGATAATTGTGGTGACGAAAAAAAAAATTTAGCTGATTTTTGGGGAAAAACCAGATATTATATCTGATTTACGTAGTTTAACCGCTATATGTAAAATTTCAATTTTTGTACCTATATATATGTGTGTGTGTGTGTGTTGTTTTTACGTAATGTATCTCTCTATATATAAATGTTAGCGAAATTTATTTTCGAAATGTTATCGAAATGTATGTATGTATATATATACGTATATATGTACACGTATAAAAATACGTACATACATACGTATATATGTAAAGTTTTAATTTATGTACCTATATATATGTGTGTGTGTTGTTTTTACATAATGTATCTCTCTATATATAAATGTTAGCGAAATTTATTCTTGAAATGTTATCGAAATGTATGTATGTATATATATACGTATATATGTACACGTATAAAAATACGTACATACATACGTATATATGTAAAGTTTCAATTTTGTACCTATATATATATGTGTGTGCTGTTTTTACGTAATGTATCTCTATATATATAAATGTTAGCGAAATTTATTTTCGAAATATTATCGAAATGTATGTATGTATATATATACGTATATATGTACACGTATATAAATACGTACATACATACGTAAATATGCGTATGTATGTAAATACGTACATATATATATATATATATATGTAGGGGTTGGTTCAAATAGAAACCAACCATATGGTACAAACTATGGAAACCGATCTTGACCAATCACATTCTTTCTTCACTTTAGGTTCAAATCTAAATTATAAATTAATGATAAGGGTAATTTGGTAATTCAACCTTTTTGTAACCCCCAATAATTAATTGGGAGTTACAAATCTTAACAGATACATCTAATTGTTCATGAGATTTTTATGATTTCTTTATTATTTCATGTTCATGGTATTCATTTCAATTGATTTTATACATATATTGAAATTGGTTGTCTAAGTGTACAAGATTTTCATTTCGTTCAAGATACATGGAGAATTCTATTGTAAAAGAATGTCAGAATAATGAAGACGATAAACGCTTGCAGTCTATGTTCATATCTGCACACATGCACAACGATCCTTGATTTTGAAAATGTTCATATCTGTGCATATCTTGCAGTCTATGTTCATATATGTTCACCATATGAACAACTTGTTTTCATTGAAAGACACAATCATTGTTCACACGAACCCGTGACGATGTCATACGGTATGATATTGAAAAATATCACACCATATGAACATAGTGTTTACATTGTAAGACACAGATGTTGTTCACACGAACATAGAGCCGACATGTGAACATACATGAACATATGAACATAGTGTTTACATTGCAAGACACAGATGCTGTTCACACGAGCATAGGGCCAACATGTGAACATGAGTTGTGAATATGTTCATAATCGATCGTAGGTTACAAATCGGCTGAAGAATATCGGGTTCACGATGCGTGAGGATTTATTACCAAAATACCCTATGAACAATTGTTCATAAGCAGCCCAATTAATTTAATGATTAATTGATTATTTTTTAATACTCATTTAATAATGACCATTTGACCAATTTACCCTTTGAACAATTGTTCATAGACATATCAATTAATACATTAATTAAATTATTGTTTATTTAATCTCATTTAATAATAACCGTTTGATGATAAAATGAACGATCAAGATCGGTTCACATAGTTTGTACCATATGGTTGGTTTCTATTTGAACCAGCCCCTATATATGTATATATGTAAAGTTTTAACTTTTGTACCTATATATATGTGTGTCTGTGTATTTTGTTTTTACGTAATGTATCTCTATATATATAAATGTTAGCGCAATTTATTCTCGATTTGTTATCGAAATGTATGTATGTATATATACGTATAAAAATACGTACATATATACGTATATAAATATGTGAATATACGTACGTATGTAAATACATATATATATATATATACGTATATATGTAAAGTTTCAATTTTTGTACGTATATATGTATAGATGTTGATTGAAAATAAATGTATATATATGCGTACATACATACCTAAATATGCGTACGTATGTAAATACATACATATATATACGTATATATGTAAAGTTTCAATTTTTGTACATATATATGTGTGTGTGTGTGTGTTGTTTTTACGTAATGTATCTCTCTTTATATATATAAATGTTAGCGCAATTTATTCACGATTTGTTATCGAAATGTATGTATGTATATATATACGTAACAAAATATGTACATACATACGTTAATAGACGTACATATATATATATATACGTATATATGTAAAGTTTCAATTTTTGTATGTATATATTTATAGATGTTGATTGAAAATACATGTATATATATACGTACATACATACGTAAATATACGTAAATATGCATACGTATGTAAATACGTACATATATATATATATACGTATATATGTAAAGTTTCAATTTTTGTACCTATATATATGTGTGTTGTTTTTACGTAATGTATCTCTCTATATATAAATGTTAGCATAATTTATTCTTGAAATGTATGTATGTATATATATACGCATAAAAATACATACATACATACATACGTATGTAAATACGTATATATATACGTATATATGTAGAGTTTCAATTTTTGTACCTATATATATGTGTGTCTGTGTTGTTTTTACATAATGTATCTCTATATATATAAATGTTAGCGCAATTTATTCTTGATTTGTTAAAAATAAGTACATACATACGTACATACATACATACATACATACATAAATATGCATACGTATGTAAATACATACATATATACGTATACATGTAAAGTTTCAATTTTTGTACCTATATATATATGTTGTTTTTACGTAATGTATCTCTCTTTATATATATAAATGTTAGCGCAATTTATTCTCGATTTTGTTATCGAAATGTATGTATGTATATATATAGTACATATATATATTGTCACGCCCCGATTTTTTTTTCTTTCTTTCGAGTGCCGTGACGTCATTCTTAATAACTTATGTCTTGAACAAAAATATGAACTTAAAATTTCAAACACACATAATATATTTAACATAATTCGTTACATAATTGCGGTAGCGTAAAATACTTTAACGTAATCAATGCTAATTAAAATATTTAATCAAGCATGATTCAAAACATAGTCTCGTCTTTCTTCATTCACTCGTCTACTGACAAATGACACCTGAGATATATACATGTATAGTATAAGCAAAAAGCTTAGTGAATACAATATGGTTTCCTAATCACATGCACACACAAAAAGTGTTTTAGAGTATTTTAATTATTATCTTGCAAGTGAGGCCTCGGCTCGTCACTTTTCTTTGCGTATGTGGCGTATTCTATGGACGAGGACTTCAAGACCTCGAAATTGCAAACCCTCCTTTCATGTCCAACCCACCTCGTACGGTGGACGAATCTTGCCAAATCATACTAGTTGCATATCATTTATTTGCAATACTCACTCATTAATGCAAATCTCATCGTGACATGCAACGTACATCTCATGCAAGTGACAACATAAATCACATATGCATCATCGTCATTTATCACATTATA
>NC_037531.1:5992803-5996120 GCF_001531365.2 Cynara cardunculus var. scolymus
CCAAAACGTTCCTAAGCCAGAGCTCTACAATTTATATGCCAAGAGTTTTGGCTTATTAGTTGAAGAAATCGGACAAATCGCGAGTTTTAGGCTGATGGGTCGTTTTCTCAAACAGTTATGTACTTTTGGCAAAACAGGTCCCTCATCTTTAAAAAAGATGACATTCGGCCCCCTCAAGTTTCTGACATTTATCATCAGACCCCTCCTGACGTAATATCTTACATTTTTGGTCCAATAATTAAAAGAAAACACTTTTATTTTATTTATTTTTTTTCTTTTTGTCTTTCTTTTCATAATTTATTTATTTAAGATTTCTACAATTATTTCCTTAGTTTATTACGTAAATATTTTAACACTTCAAATAAATTTAAAAAAAAATTATTTAAAGGCTCATATAATATTATTTATATATTTAAAAAATGGGTTTTACAACTCTCTCCCCCTTGAAAGAAAATTCCGTCCTCGGAATTTCTATTTAATTTTGGCATACTTATTTTTATCTTTATTTCATATTTCTTCCATCACGAGAGAATCTTTTGGTCACTCATTCTTATTCTAATCATCTATTCATTTCAGTCTTACATGCATGGCCAATTCGTGCTTATTATAGTTTAATCCTCTAATATCCATAATAACAATTGAATCTCAAATTTTCAACCATTGATTAGTAACACGTCAATAATATGTCTAGTAATCCAAGTATATTTATCACCAATGATAATCTTTAAATTGTGACAAGGTAATTCAACTAAAAATAATTGAACTTAAGACGAGTTAATTGGCACACAAAACTAGTAAATTCATGCTTAGGTATTTGATAATTAACAAAGTACCTGATATCGCGCGTGGTGCAACCTATGCTTCTTCAGCAGTCATTTGAAAAACTTGTCCTTTGGTTTTAGGCACCTCGGGTTTCTTGCTGTTCGGTCCTTAGAGCAACTTCGGTCGCACAAGATTCTTTTTGGGACACTCATTGGAGCGATGTCCGATAGCCCCACAAGAATAGCAAGTAAATCTTGTTTTGCATTCCTTTGACATATGACCAGGTTTCCCACAACTAAAACATACCCCTTTATCTTACCTACATTCACCATGATGGAATTTTCCGCAAGTGACACATGCAGTCAAAGTTATAATATTTTCTTCCGAAGCTCAAATTTTCTTGGACTCGTTAACGTTGACAGCTTTCCTCTTCAATATCTTATTAGAGGCATYTGGGACATAACTATCWTTTTCAGCAAGGGTGGCAAGTTCAACCGCCTCTTGGAAAGTCTTAGGTTTTGACATTCCCACCAATCTCTTAATGTCCCTTTTTAGTCCATCAACAAATCGATCTACCTTTCTCTTCTCGGGAACGACTTGATGTTCAGCAAATCGAGATTTCTCTATAAAAGTCTCTACATATTTCTCCACAGTCATACTTCCTTGCTCTAAACGTAAAAACTCACTTTCTAATATCCTCATATAGAATGGAGAGAAATACCTCTCACTCATTAATCCCTTAAACTCATCCCAAGAGAGAGATGATGTAGTGTTTGCCAATCCCCTAGTGGCACGAACTGATTTCCACCAATGTAGTGCATTTGACTTAAACATAATTGATGCAAATTGTGCCATGTCACTAGGTGCACAATGACAAGTCAGGAAGCAACTTTCTATCTAGTCTAACCAGTTCATAGCTGCTAGAGGCCCATTTTTTCCCTCAAAAATAGAAGGACGGGTGCTAGTGAATGATTTGTAACTACATCCTTTGTTATCAGGTTCCTTAACTTCTTTATGGTCGGAGTGTGCCTCCCCATTCGACTCCTCATGATTGTGAGATTCATTATTAATCGACTCTTTAATTTCATAAGTTTCATTTTTTGAAGGTCTATTATGCTTCAAACGATCTTTTACCATCTTAAGTGTTGCAGTTTGGATCTGCTTAAGCATTCCAGGTAAAGCAGTGCGTATACAACGTGCCATCTCTTCGGCAATGTTCACTTCTAGCTGTGTAGGCTGAATCGGTGGTCTACTAGGACCACTCCGGCTTCGGGTTGGGGTTGAGGTCACTCCCTCGACTTTGTTATCTTCATGACCATTAGCATTCATTGACCTTGTCACTCTCTTCGACATTCTATAATAATGAACATTTCGTCTTTTAGTATACATATGCACACTATTTTATTCTTATTATAAAATTTCACTATGCATAAAAAGTAAACTTCACGTATTTTCTTTCCTCGCTCGATGGTTGGGACTCGTCCCMTCACTAACCATCCCACTATAAAGATAGACGAGCCATACATACATATAACATGTAACTTTATCATCAATTTTGCATATAACAAGATCATTTAATGCAAGTATCACATAACGCGTTCCAAATAATTTATATCAACCACAAAGTGATAGGGTTAAAACATATTTCTCATTTTTTTATGCTCGTAATCCTTAACATGTGTACTCCTTTCTGAGTCCTTGAAACTTTCTATCTCCAAATGTAGTTGTCACTTATCCTCCTTCTAACTATTCAACGACTTACAATAGTTACTAGGCGAATGTAAAGGATTGTTGGTTGACTTGAATCTAGGCATTCTAAGTCATCAAGGAAACTTAAGACAATAGCTAAGTAAAAACTCATGATTACTTAAAGAATGTCTAGGTACTTAAGTCAAACACTTCTTATTAATCCGTTCGACTATCAATAAAAAATGATCAAACCGATATCTTAAATGTTAGAATCCTTTTGTTGCCCTATGTAGCCTTTCGGAGGTCCACAACCTAACCAGTCATACATTTCTAAATGTCACTTCATATGGTTATATCGACTAGAAAATAAGTAGTGATCAAACTTAGAAATAATCATTCCTTAGTCCTAGGAGTGGAAACTTAGCAATTTCATAATTCACTTGACTAAGAGCTTCATGACTCAAGATCAAATAATGTTCTTCACAGGCTCTCACCATCTGATTCTTAGTTTAAGTCTAAGCTAATAATAACTTAGTTCACTTAAACTACGGCTCTGATACCAACTTGTCACCCCTCGATTTTTTTTCTTTCTTTCGAGTGCGTGACGACATTCTTAATAACTTATGTCTTGAACAAAAATACGAACTTCAAATTTCAAACACACATAATATGTTTAACATAATTCGTTATATAATTGCGGAAGCATAAAATACTTTAACGTAATCAATGCTAATTAAAATATCTAATCAAGCATGATCCAAAACATAGTCCCGTCTTTCTTCATTCACTCGTCTACTGACAAATGACACCTGAGATATATACATGTATAGTATAAGCAAAAAGCTTAGTGAATACAATATGGTTTC
>NC_037531.1:5996910-6005208 GCF_001531365.2 Cynara cardunculus var. scolymus
ATCATATCTCATGTTTCACTCCAATATTTTCTGAAAATATTATTAATAATGTGACGTCGTTAAATATTAATTGTTGCTCGTTCATTTTATAAAATAAGCAATATACTTCACATTTTCTTGAATAATAAATATTCTACCAAAATAACTAAACTAAATAGTTCGTAACGTAAATAATGTTTTGTGACCAAAACGTCTCGTTTAAGATTTGCARGTAAATAAAGGTGACAACATGTCACACGCATATAAATAACGGTCATTCCATAACTTTAAAGTTCAACATAATTAATACTCGAAATAATGTTTAGAATACCAATTTTTTCAAGTCTAGGGCATTTTGGTTATTTTAAGGAGCCGAATACCAAAGGTATAGCTTTAACCAATTCCCTAATTTAGAACATTCTTGGTATATTTCATAAGTCGAATATTAAAACTATGCTTAAAAGTCCAATCCCAAAGCATAGGAGCATTTTGGTAATTTTATTAAGCAATACTCAAAGTATTGTTAAAATACCGATTCCCTAATTGTGTGGTCATTTTGGTAATTTCACGAGGATAATAATCAAAATAAAGTATAGATACCAATTCCCAAGATATAGGGTCAGTTCGGTAATTTATAGGGCGAATACGTAAAGTATTGCTAAAATACCAATTTCCGTGTTGTAGGGTCATTTTAGTAATTTCATAGGGAATAGATTTAAAATAACACTTAGATACCAATTCCCAAGACATAGGGTCATTTCGGTAATTTATGGGGCGAATACGTAAAGTATTGCTAAAATACCGATTTCCATGTTGTAGGGTCATTTTGATAATTTCATAGGGAATAGATTTAAAATAACACTTAGATACCAATTCCCAAGACATTGGATCATTTCGGTAATTTTATAAAACAAATACGTAAAGTATTGCTAAAATACCGATTTCCAAATTGTAGGGTTATTTTGATAATTTTATAAAAGTAATAATATAAAAATGATGTACATAGACCAATCCCCAAGATATATGGCTATTTCGGTAAATTTTGAAAACAATTACGCAATGTATTGCTAAACTAACGATTTCCCATTTATAGGGTCATTTTGGTAACCAAACGAGATAAATAATCGAAATGGGGTCAAGGTTTGCATTTTACAAAATACAAACAACTTAATGAAAGTTTCATAAAATTTATATAGAGAAATTTAATTCCTAAAAACTGCAGGTGTTAAAAATTAATTTCTGAAACTCAGATGTATACAATATATTAAAACTATTAACACACAAAAAGCAACAAGCCTTATACATAGCCTGTTGGTTAAGGTTTTGAGCCATGTGTGTGAGGTCGCGGGTTCAAAACCCGGCCTCAACACTTCTTTTCCAACTAATTTTTAAGGGAAACAAAAAAAAAGCATACGACGAAAACTGCAGCCATTGATGCGCGTTTTCAAGCTCTTTGAGCTTGAAAATGGCTCGTTTCTTGACCGTTTTTCTTTATTCTTTTTGTTCCAAACTCTTGGTAATATTTTTACCAACATTTTGACATAAAGAACACGAATTTTCGTCAAGAAATGAGTTTCATTTACTCATTTAAAGTTTGTTTTTAAAACTAAAACTTAACAACTTAAAAACATAAAAATCGAACAACGAAAACACAAATATAAGACATGAGGCTACTGGGGTTTGATAGAGTACTTAAAAACGAACTTATAGACATAAAAATCAAGAGATTTGGTTAAGAATCTCACCTAAAATCGGTGAAAAACYGAGATTTTTGATTCCGAACTTCAAACTCAGATTTCTCTCTCAAAACTCAACGATTTTTCGAGCTATTTGAACCAAAACGTTCCTAAGCCAGAGCTCTACAATTTATAAGCCAAGACTTTTGGCTTATTAGTTGAAGAAATCGGACAAATCGCGAGTTTTAGGCTGATGGGTCGTTTTCTCAAACAGTTATGTACTTTTGGCAAAACAAGTCCCTCATCTTTGAAAAAGATGACATTCGGCCCCCTCAAGTTTCTGACATTTATCATCAGACCCTCCTGACGTAATATCTTACATTTTTGGTCCAATAATTAAAAGAAAACACTTTTATTTTATTTATTTTTTTCTTTTTGTCTTTCTTTTCATAATTTATTTATTTATTTAAGATTTCTACAATTATTTCCTTAGTTTATTACGTAAATATTTTAACACTTCAAATAAATTTTAAAAAAAATTATTTAAAGGCTCATATAATATTATTTATATATTTAAAAAAAAATGGCTTAAGATTTGGGCTAGATCTTCGTCCGTCACATTGCACCGTGCCCAATATTATACGAAGATTGTTTCCAAACAATCTTCGTAATGTTAAATTCGAACATTTTAGAAATAAAATGTCCGACTTAAAAAATGTATCAGACGATGATGCAGTGCGTGTCTGCCTGGTAGTCATGCTCCACTCTTTTTTTATGGGACGAAAGAAAAACCAAAACATTGAAGACTGGATTTTGCATCTGGTTGATAATTTGGAGTCCTGGAACCGATACCCGTGGGGCTTATACATATGACGTCTGACGTATCCTCAAATAAAAAATGACGTCGAGCATCGCAGACACAACAATTGGCCACCCTCGAAGTATATACACTATACGGTTTCATATATGCCTTCAAGGTCGGTTAATTTTTTACAACAATAAATATCTATATTTAGTAATTATTTGACATTCTCTAACCATCAATTGTTTCGTAACCTACCAGATATGGATCTTGGAGGCATTGCCCGGAATGAAACCTTTTTTTCGTTATAGTCCTTCCTTCCTGAGGGCTATTGGATGGAAACGAATCAAAATGATAAAATGGGAAGAATGTTGTGCAATATCAATCATTGGCAAGATTTGGTTTCATTGATTATAATTTTAATATTTGACAATTTTTTTTGTTAAGTATGTTTAAAATTTTATACTGCTTTATATATTTATAGAAATCGTCTCGCCCCCTGACCGAGTTGGTGCCGACATATTTGGAGGAGTCGACCCAATGGTGGATAGAAAGCAGGGAATTTATACAAAAAAATTATTATGGACAGCCGGAAAAGGATGACGCTGACAAGGACTTCCAACCATCGGGACCACGTTAGTCGTTTGCAGGGCACACTTCTCAAAGACCAGAATACGAGCAACAAATCGCCATTCATCAGCTGCATATATCGACACACAACTTCGTGCTGAATGGCTCCAACATCGTGCTGAGGTCGATCAGAAAACTCGCTTCACTAGAAGCGAGATTGTTTAATGAAGTGCATGGACAAAATACGGCTGATCCTCCACGATACAATAATCCGCATGACATCTATGTAAGAGCGTTTATTTTGTTGATGTTTTAATTTTCAAGTTAACAATTATATAAATAGTAAATTTATATTGGATGTCGCAGTATCAGCCTCCGATGACGCATGCGGCCACAACTTGGACGGATGAGTTTCCATACATGGACGCGGTAAAAATGTTTAAGGTTTTATTGATTTTAATTTAAAATTTAACAAGTATATTAAAAAAATTAATTTTTATTGGATTGTGCGTAAACAGTACATACCGGCGCCCTACATCGATCAGGATACGGTAAATATGTTAAAGTTTTATAATGTTTTTATTTATGAAGTTAATAATTAAATTAGATAAACTTTTTAATTTATTTTGGCTTGTGCATACACAGTCTATGCCGCAACAGCAACCTGCGATGGATGTTGCGGCATCTACACCATGCGATGTCCCATTTGCCGATACAAAAGAAGATGTTTGTTTGCCCGATGTTCCTGCGAAGCGAGTGAGCAGGAAATCGTGGTGGATCTCGTTTCCTTTTACATTGCTAAAAACCAAGAAAGAAGAACAAGAAAGTTGTTGACCAAGTGCCCTCATCGATGCCTGATACGTCCGTTCAAGACGTTGCTCAGCTATATGACTCTGATCGGTTAACCCTGGTATGGGTATCGACGCTAGAGTATATGAAACATGACAAGGAGTTTTGGGGCCAACTTGATAGTCCACAAAAGATCAATCTTCAGATAAACTTCATGAATCCACGACAATCTAAGATAATCTTGTAAGAACACTTGGAAGGAGATTGAGAGTAAAAGCCAAATAGTCAACCTTTCAATTATGAACGTATTTTACAATTGAGCTCATCTACTAAATCATTAAGGACAAATGCTTTATATGGGGTCAAACTATAACCCTTCTAAGTCAAAGTCAAACTATACAAGGAAAGTCAAACACGATGTCTATACAGTTATGGACAAATATTAACTTTCAAGACGAATACAATTTAACACAAAAATTCAGACCCAACATTCTTTCCCTTTGTATTCAGGCTTGAAAGAATTTACGCGTTTTGAATCTCATTTGAATTTTGTCACTTTAAGCTCTTTATGACTTCTTCAAAATCTTCAAAAACAAACTTCATTTTGAGATCTTCAGATGATCTTTTATTGAGAAAATCTTCTAACATTCTCCCCCTCGAATGTAGAACATCAACGATCTTCTCTTTTGACAATGTAAAACAATATCAGCAATAATCTTTAGAAATGATCTTCAAGACTCTTCTTCAGATAACAGATTCTAACATTCTCCCCAAAAATGAAATTCTTCAGATAACGAACAAACATTCTTCTTCAAAATTAAACATTCTCTTCGTTGAGAAATATTTATCAGTAAACTTATGTAAAGATGAAATCTTCACATTCAAAAACTCTCAGATATTGTAGCACAGGAATAATCTTCAGTAATAATCTCCAGTCACACTCCCTTGAGTCATTTGCCGACCTTAGATGTTACTCCCCATGATCTTTATAACATACTCTCCTTATAACATTCAGAATCGATCATTTCATTCATTATTCATACTCCTCCTTATAATGAAATGAAAATCATTAGCATCATACATCTGAATGAATGAAATCTTCAGCAAGAGCCGTCAATTCATAATATTTTAAGTAGATCTTTTCAAATCCACTTGTATAATCTTTTGAGATTAAGGGAATAGGAAGGTAACAACCAGTTTCAACTTATGAAATTGTTTTCAATCTTATAAAAGATTGTCCTGTGAATAAAACAAATATATTCAATACAACGGATGTACTTCATCTATAAGACTTTATGAGGTTCATCTCACCAGGTCTTTCATTCAATCACCGATATCTTATAAAAGTATATCTATGAATGTTTAAGCAAAATAACATATAAAATGCAAAATCTGTGTAATGTAGAAAGATAAAGCAACATATGCTTCTATTTAGGCTCAAAAAGATAAACCGTGTGGACTACACAAATTTATCTGACTCGATTCATGATCAAAAAGACTTGAAGGAGGGGACATATATCCTTCTATTTCAATATCAACTTTCTCCGAATGAGAGATTGATAGATTGTGAGTTGCATGCCCCAAGTGTTATTAAAACACTTATCTGTTAAGAGATAAATGTGTAGCTGGTGGGGTTGTGACAAGAATTGGCTTGGGCGTTGCCTTTTTCAATATTAGTCTCGAAAGAATTGAGAACTAATAGATTACGTGGTATGCCCGGTATTTTGAAGTTTGGAACAGGATTCTGTTTATTCTTTTAATCCTGACACAACTCTCATCAATTCTTTTGGCTCACAACAATTACCCCTCTCTTTTTCATTTTAAGCTCTGCACACAAACCCTTTTTGAGTTTAAGCTCACTTAGATATGGTTGTCCTCATAGGTAGGTTTGTCGGTTCTGACATTCCATAGAGGTATTTCTGTGAAGCACTCAGTCCCTCCTAAATTTAGCAGTATGCTCAAATTGATCACAAACAATTGATCAAAAATATTATTGCTATAAAGCACAATGATCAGATAAAATTGACCAAGATATGTAACTCTTAAGCACAATCAATCAAGGAATGATACGTAAAATAAGATTATTCAATATGTGAGAGAAACGAATGAAGATCTTTAAGAACAAGTTTACAGATTTTGATAATCAAAGAATCAACGCATGTATATCAATCAAGGTAAAAAAAATATCAGAAAAACAACATTTGATTACAAACGAGTGTATTATCACCGAAAATGATTTTCATTTTAAGAGACGTGATAATAACAGTTTGAAGAATAGCTGAAACAAGTATTGGAATTATGTTCCATGAGAAATTACGCAAGTAAAATCTCAGGAAATAACTATTCAGAAAATGTACTCGTTTCCACAAAACAATCACTTTCCGAAAACATTTATTCAAAGTTTCTAGAGACTCTATTAGCTCTCACATCATTAAATGTAAAAGTATGGAAAAAGTAATAATGCAAGGGTTGACAGAAGATGATCTGTCACAGAAGACCATAGAGGATCAATAGGAGAAGATGCTCAAGTGTACAAGTCCCAAGTGACAGAACCTCTGTCGTGTCTCACAGAGGTTCTGAAAACTGGTCCTCTGGAAAGACAATGCTTCAAGACAAAGACGACAGAACCTCTGTCGTGTCTCACAGAGGTTCTGGAAGATTTCCTATACGTCAAGTGTGCTCTCAAGTTATATCCAGCAGAGCCTCTGTGATGTCTCACAGAAGGTCTGTAGCATGTCTTCTGTCTAGATCTTCTTTAGCTGTTTTTCGTAGGTCTTTTAGCTGCTCGTGCTTAACACGTGATCTTGTCTGTAATCTGTTTTGATCGAACGGCTAAGATTAATTTACTTTAAGTCGTGTCAGAAAATCGGTAATTAGCTTGTATAAATAGCAGCGTAGGCCCTTGTATTTCAGTGTGCTTCAGTATTGTAATTGTTAACATTTTCATCTAATTGAAAATCATTTGAAGCTCTCTCTTGTGTTCATCATTAATCAAGTAAGTAATCTTTACTAAGAATCTGAGTTAATCGATCCTACAATTGGTATCAAAGCCATAAATCAAATTTTTATTTGATTTATACTGTTCTTGGTATTCATCTTTATACACTCAAGAACACACAGTCATCTTCTTCCCCAAGTTACTCTGTTTTCACTGTTTTATCATTTTTCTTCTTTTTTCTTTCGATTCTTCATCTTTCAATGGCAAATATGGCCAATACATCCTTTATGAGTACTGGTTCACAGTCTAAACCTCCTACACTCATTCGCGAAGAATACCCACGTTGGAAAGTTTGAATGGTGAACTTTCTCGAAGGGATTCATCCTAGAATCTGTGAGTTCCTGTACAACCCTCCCTTCGTCCCAATGAATCTGATTCCTAGAGTTCCAGCAACTGGAACCACACCTGAAATACCTGAGCACTACGAACCGCGTCCTGAAGCAAACTGGAGCGACGAGGACAAGATTATCGTCGATTTGGGGAACAAATGTAAACGTTTATTGATAATGGCAATTCCTAATGACATCTTCAAGTGCATTGATCACTGTCAACTGTCCATGGAGATCTGGGCAGAACTAGAAAAGCAAATCGAAGGTGGAAGGAAAACGCTGAAGAACAATTGTGCTATCTGCATCGACGAGTACTACAACTTTAAGGCTCGGATACATACTCTAGGCTAAACACGTTAATCAGCAACTGTAAGAGGTATGGAATCCCAAGAACTGCAGAGGAAAATAACTCACTATTCCTGAAAAGCCTTGGGGCTGAATGGATGAATATCACAATGTCCATGAAGGCCATCCTGGATCTAGAAACATGGACATTAGCAGACTTGTTYGGATCTCTCAAGAGCCAAGAGTCCCAAGTTATGCAAATGAAGAAAAACTTTGGTGGCCCTCTGGCTCTAGTTGCAGAGGACGGGTGCTCTGGTAAGGGAAAGGAGGGAAAAGAGGTAAAGGAGAAGAAGAAGAAGAAGAAGGTGGTGCTGCTTGCAGAGAGTGACAACAGTTCTGAGGAAGAAGGGGTCTCCATGAAGGAGATGATGAAGACTCTTGCATTAATCACAAGAGAATTTAGGAAGGGTGGAGAAAGGAAGGAGTTCAAAAGCTTCAATCGCAGAAGCTTCACAGAAGGAGAGAGGTCAGAGAAGAAAGAGAAGGAACAGAAGCCCTTTCAGAGGGTTGAAGAACAGAGGAAGGAAGAGCCCAAAGATGGCTGCTTCAAGTGTGGCAAACCCGGCCACTATGCTGCAGATTGCTGGTCTAAAGGACCGAGGACACCACAGAGGGGTCCAAAAGACGCAACCTTCTACAAGAAGAAGGCTGAATACTACCAACAGAAGTCCCTACTAGCTCAATCTAGTGAGCTCGTCATAGACGAATCCTCTGACGATGATGATCAGAAGGGTCTTCTTGCATGGGAAGACTCAGACACAGAGGATGAACTCTTCTGTGGGATGGCTGATGTTGAGACAGACTTCTCTG
>NC_037531.1:6010129-6011422 GCF_001531365.2 Cynara cardunculus var. scolymus
TTTACAAAAGCCCTAGATGAGAAAAAATTTAATTTCTTTTGGAGAAAATTGGAATGTTATGTCCAGAGTCTTAGGTGGTGGTCGTCTTGATTCTTTATTCTTTTTGTACATATATTTTCTTTTAAATTTAATTATGTGAATAATTTAAATTTCTTGAATAATTTTTCGCTTGATTATTTAGCCTACAGGTTTAACCAAGTAGAGGCATGCATGGTTCAAGGGGGAGTTTGTGTTTTAAAAGGATAAAACCTTTTGAAGAATAAAATGTTTTAGTCCACAGAAGCCTTTTCACAGAACCTCTGTGACTGCTTACAGAGGCTCTTTGAACGGATCTTCTGTGGACACTTCTTCTGAAGGATTTTAAAATGGCTTTTATTCAAGGGGGAGCCAAGGAAGCTGGCTCAGAGGGGGAGTTTACAAATCAAAATTAAAACCACAGAAGATGCAAAAACGTTTGAAATATCTTGTTCTCAGAGGTCATCTCATCAGAACCTCTGGCGCTTCTAACAGAGGCTCTGTGAGCTGAGCTGAGCAAATACTCATCTCTCTGTGGATTTTCTAAAAACGTTTAGGTAAAAAGGTGTAACATCTATAAGAAGACCCGACACATATCACAGAGGCTTTATAACCCTTAGGCCTCTAACAGAATTCTGTTAATAGTTCTTGTCTATTGATATGGTGCGCGTGGTTCTATGGTTAAGGGTAAGAACAAACACGCGTGTGTCAGTAAAAGGAAGCACACGTCATCAATCGCGCGTCTTCCCAATACGGCGTGTCATACTTTTTTGAACCGTTTTACCCAAATCCACTCATCACACGACCTTTCGTACAGCAGACGGTTCAATTTTTGGAATTCCTTACCTATAAATACCCTCCTTCCCCCAAAAATTAAAACCTTACGCTCTCAAAGAACTTCCTTTTACACAGACGAACCTGCAACCTGCAACTCTCAAAGCTTCCAGCAACAATGTCTTCTTCCAGTGCCTCAGCCCAATCCGTAAACGCCTCAAGCGATAATGAGGTAACACAAGCTAAAGCCCTAACTTCGCACGCCCTGTCCTTCGTGCAAAACAAATATTAAAAAATCGTACTGGTGAAAAAACCTAATAACTATTTCTTCGTCCCCTCAGGATTTCCTAAAAATACCTTCACACTAATGGAAATACTAAGAAACCACCCTCTCTACTATGCTTTAACTGCCACTCRRCCCACACCTGAAACCTACATTACTCAATTTCTGTTGAGTGCTTACATAACCACCCTCGATAATACTGGGCTAACCATTGTTGGTTA
>NC_037531.1:6011537-6036052 GCF_001531365.2 Cynara cardunculus var. scolymus
CACCCTGTAAATAAATCCCTTGTTCCTCTCGAACTAAATGTGGAAACCTTGAGGACAGCTCTCCATTTGCCTACCTTAATCGAACTGAACCTGAATGCTTATGCTCCTACTCCCACTGATGAAGAACTAATTAAATTTTTGGAGTTCCATTCTTACGCGACCCCCATTACCAAAAGGATACAGTTCAGGCGTAAGGGACTACCCCCTATGTGGAACACTCTTTTCTCCATCATCAACTGCTGCCTCACAGGGAAGGTAGGTAGCCATGACCAATCATCCCACGCTATGCTGTCAATAATGTATGGCATCTACTTTAATCTGCCACTGGACTATGCACAATTGATTTTCGAGGACATAATCGGCCTCATCAAGAAGAAGTGCGCCAGTCACAAAGGGGAGAAGACGAAGGTCCAGGCCCAAAAGAAGGCCAAGGAAGACATGAACCAGCCAAACCTGATTTTACAACGCTTCCTTGGTTTGGCTTTTGGAGATCTTCTGGCAGCAAGATTGCCCTATGTGGAGCCGAATGCCAAGCTATACCCCTTCAAGGAATTTAGACCTACAGAGCACGAGCATGGCTATAGAAGTCCAAGGCCCCTATCAAAGGCCATGCTTAGGTACTTAAGCCACCATGATAGAAAAACCTATAGACGTGCTAACAGGCGACCAGAATCGGTCCCTGTAACCCCAGCACGAATAGGTGTCCCCATAGGTGTGGAAATTGACAAAATGAGAGTGGAGGGACAAACGGAGGAGCCAGTAGTGGCTGGTGAGGTGAGTGAGCATCCCCCTAGAATCCCAAGTCCTCCTCGCAAGAAGGCCAAGACACAGAAGGGTACCGACTCTTCTGTGAGAAAGTCAAAGAAGAAAAAGAGGCCCGTAAAGGAAGAGGGCCCAACTGCACCTCTGCCAAAACCTAAGAAGAGGAAAACGAAGAAGGCTGAACCAACAGAGCCTGTGATCACAGAACCTGTGGTCACAGAGGCCATCGCAGAAGAAAGCCCAGCAGAGGCTGCAGCAAAAACCAAGCGCAGAAGGTTGCGCAAGCTGGTCCACGATGACTCCCCAATAGAACAAATTCAGGATGTTTTGTCGAATATCCAGAAGGAGTTCAGAGCACGAATTGATCAATCTCAGTTGGGGACAAAAGTCATCATAGAAGAAGAAGAAGAAGAAGAAGAAGAGGTAGAGGAGTTAGGTGAGGGCGCAAAAGATGCCAAAGGCACACATCCCAGCCCACCTCCTAGTGCAACCCACATTCCTAAAGGCCATGTTCTAGAGGGAACCTCTATTGAAGAAGGCACGCACTTGCCGAACCCAATCCAGCCTACCGCTGCAGAGGACAATCTTTCGTCCTCTGTGGATCGCACATCTGGGAAACCACAACATACTCCTTCACCCTCTCAAAAGGGTGAAGGTTTTACCAAAAGATTCCAATCGCCCAAGGACTCGACAGTACCCCCAGAGACATTTGTTGTCTCTTCACTGAGTGATAAACCAAAACGTGCTTCAGAGGCACAGGTGAGAACCACAGAGGCAGAAGGTCTAGAACACCTTCTGTCTCCACTAGATCAAAATGTCATGTTAGGCTCTGAAACTACCGGACACGAGATCTACAGAACATCGTTAGGCTCTCCTCAAGGAGATGTGCGAGGATACGGTGGAAGTCCCCGAGCAGGCTACAAAATGCCAGCCACTGAGGGCGCCTCAAGCTCCAAGGCCAAAGGAACACCATGTGTTGGTGGTCCGAGTTCCCAGAACGATTATGTGACAAAGGGGGAGCTTAACGCCTTTGCCACAGAGTTCTTCAAAAAGATGGACGAGTTGCAAAGCTTTTTCATCTCACGTTTACATCCACAGGATCTATCGCCGCTTACAGAGGCTCTGAAGGAGTTATCCGCCACCACTGCAGAGTTGAAGTCTACATTGATAACCCTTCAGAGCTCTGTCATTTAGAAGGATGATTTGACAGAGGCCTTCCAAGGATGTCACTCAACCCCTCCACCATCAAAACGCTCAAGGATGAACTCACAGAGATGGCCGCCAAGTTTGCAGCTGATTTCGTCTCTGTAAGCTACACGAACTACTCATCATTCAGAGACGAAATCAAGGAGATGTTCTCCTCTGCAGTCACCTATGGAATCGACTCATCAACCTCAAGGGCAAACATCAACCACTTGGCTACTCGCAGAGAACTGGACACTATGGTGGATGTCCTAAGGGATTCTGTGACGGCCATCTCGGAGCACTTAAAATGGAGATCCTCACATCCAACGATCTCATCAAAGAATGCACATCCAAGCTAGTAAAGGAAGGTGACCTCCTTCATGCAGAAGTCCTCAGCACCGTCTCCAAACTCAAATGGGCCACADAACTTGATGTGATGAATGCCTTTGCGGGTGCCGAGAAGGTGATAGAGAAAATGTACAAGGTGGCCACTAAGATTTTGCATCATTTGAGGAGGGCTCCCCTAACTTCATGCAAGGCTGATGCCATCCAGAGCCATGACGATCATAAGGGTGATGATGATCATCATGAGGAGGAGAAGAAGGAGGAAAAGAAGAAGGCCAAGGCCCCAGAATCTAAGAAGAAGACATCCGCCAGAGCACCTGCCAGAGGTGTAGAGATTGGAGAGTCTACAGCTGCTGACAAAGGCAAGAAAAAGGCTGCAGAGCCTAAAGGCAAGGAAAAGGCCATAGCTGTAGAATCTTCACAGAAGGGGTCATCATCGAGCACAGGAACTCCAGAGCCAATTAATGAAGAARAATATGCTGATGACCCTGAGCTCCTCAAAGTATTGAAGATTTCTCTGGCAGAGGCTCTGGCTAAGAARGGCAGAGTGCCTATGCACCACAGAGAAGGTGAGGCCACAACATCCTTTTTCCCACAAGTCTAAACAACGTCCACGGGTACGTTTGATGCCCTGCAAGGAACCGTTAAGCCCATCCTTGCAGAGGGATCGACCCAGAGGCCGATTCTGCATGAAGAAGAAAAAGAAGAACAGAAGATGCCAGAGTCCACAGCGGAAGGGCGGGTCTCTGAAATTCTTGAATCTATGAGCAAGATTCCAACGCAAAACGTTCGCACAGAGCCTGTCACTACCCCAGAAGGAATTCTTCTTTGGAAGTACTCTGTAACAGACACAGAGCCACCCTATGACCCAGAGCTCACBGATATCCCCTCTGCCGTAGCCAAATTCCACTTCTCCAGGTTAACAAGGCCTTGTGTGCAGGTCTTCTCGCGACACATGATCACATCATTGGTGTCAATCTCACCAAGGACTCTATTAAAGAAGACCGTGCTCTACTCACAGTATGTTGTAAGGAGAGAAGACGGCAACATCTACACGTTCACTGATGCAGATCTTCATAACCTCTGCATGTATGATGTCATATATATACACAAGATCCTTAACATCTACATGGAAAGGAGGAAAACATACCAAATTTCTCTCAAGAGGCTGATTGAAGTTATGCGTACGTAAGTGATGTATTATAGCCAGAAGGATTTTGAGTTAGCCATGAGATTAGCACAGAAGAATTTGAAGATCACTCCTCCTTACAGCAGGCCTAATTGGGTATCTAAGTACTATCCAAACACCATTCTACATAATCCCGTTTTTGGGTTTRTGTATTTGGACAAGGATGAGCTACTAAGATTCTTCGACCCAACAGAAGCTCACAAGTATTCATCAGAGACGTTGGACTGGATCTTCAAGTGTTTAGTGGCAGAGGTGGATAGAAGACATTACAGGATTGGCGAAATGTCTCCTCTCTTGGATGGAATTAAAGCTCAAATCAACTTCAGAGAGTTCATCTTCAATGTCTACAAAACAATCAAGTCAGATTTTGTTTACGCAGTAGACGACTTCCCAGAGTCTATGGTCTAATTCTCTTCTGTTCCAGAACCCGGCCTATGCTTCAATTTTTGTAATTTAAGTTTTGTAATTCTTTACATTGTAATTTCTTTCATTATAATTGTAAACCTTTCAGAGGATGATGTTTTATCACCTCTTGTTTTAATTTCAATTAAGTCATGTCCTTGCACTTAAATTTCATTATTTACTTTTTCATACTTAGGGGGAGATTGTTAGCTCTCACATCATTAAATGTAAAAGTATGGAAAAAGTAATACTACAAGGGTTGACAGAAGATGATCTATCACAGAAGACCACAGAGGATCAATAGAAGAAGATGCTCAAGCATACAAGTCCCAAGTGACAGAACCTCTGTCGTGTCTCACAAAGGTTCTGAAAACTGGTCCTCTGGAAAGACAATGCTTCAAGACAAAGACGACAGAACCTCTGTCGTGTCTCACAGAGGTTCTGGATGATTTCCTATACGTCAAGTGTGCTCTCAAGTTATATCCAGCAGAGCCTCTGTGATGTCTCACAGAGGGTCTGTAGCATGTCTTCTGTCTAGATCTTCTTTAGCTGTTTTTCTTAGGTCTTTTAGCTGCTCGTGCTTAACACGTGATCTTGTCTGTAATCTGTTTTGATCGAACGACTAAGATTAATTTACTTTAAGTCGTGTCAGAAAATCGGTAATTAGCTTGTATAAATAGCAGCGTAGGCCCTTGTATTTCAGTATGCTTCAGTATTGTAATTGTTAACATTTTCATCTAATTGAAAATCATTTGAAGCTCTCTCTTGTGTTCATCATTAATCTTCATCTGTGTTGTTTATTGATTTCTACTTTGGTTAATTATTATTATCTCCGCTGCATTCTCATTGTTAAACAGATCATCCAAGTAAGTAATCTTTACCAAGAATCTGAGTTAATCGATCCTACAGACTCCCCCTAGAAAATAGATTTAAGAAATGTTTCGATTCAGCTCAAAATAAAAAAAATGGAAACATTTTGGCACGGGTCCTAAATTGAGTGTTTAGAAACCATATTCAGTTAAGCACGGGTCTTGAACTGATATATTCAGAAACCTCAATTTGGACAGTATACAAACTCCCCCTGAATATGTGCATCATAATCATGTTATTCTGATCAACACTGTAATGACACACATGCAAAATCAGATGAAACAGATTTTGGTACCTAAACAAACTTGGGTCCTTCTTTGTTAGTATCAGGTTGTGGGATGTTGTAACTTGCAAACCATCTATTTTTGTTAGATTTTTTTTTCACACTTTTAACAGGATGATCATATATGCAATAAGATCCATACCAGTTATTATTATCATACCTGTTATTATTTTTTCAGTTCTTTTGAAATCTGTTGTCTCTAGACTACCTGTTGTATCTCTTCCTGTTCACAAAATCAGTGGTTTTGCATGTGGAGCACATGATCCTTCTCTTGCTAAGATTTATCAAATCAGTACTAGATCTCACAAAACAAGTAAGAACATTGTTAGTAACAACAGAGTTACAAGTCGAAACAGATTCAGCTTTATTTACCCAAACACTTTTAGCTTTGAAGAGTAATTGGGTGATCCGATGACATACCCTTGATAATACAGATTAGAACCAGAATAGTTCTTAGTAACAGTTGATTTAGGCTTGCTCGAACAACTGTTAGACTTAGAACAATCATAAAAGCTTATTTTACAATGTGAAGGAGAACCAATTGAGCTTTGAGCACAATAAAAGTCTTTAACTTTCTTTAAAATCTGGTCTCGTTTATCAGCAACTAAATCATACTTCTCTTTGAGTTTAGTTCAGTTTCAAGTTTTGTCTTCAGATCAGACAATTTTTTTGTAGTATCCAGAAGCTTACCTTCTAATTCCTTCTTAAGCTTCTTAAACATCTTCTTCTCTTTATGAAACTCTCTTATCTCTTCATCTGAGCTGCCTTTTCATTCTCAGAAGCAATGTCGAGCCATTTTTTTCCTGCAAGCTCTTTAGCCATAGCCGCATATTTCTTAGCAGTATTTCACTTTTCAAGAGCAAACAACTTTTTCTCTTCGTCCAAAGCCTTTTGCTTTTGAGCAATACAGACAGATAGTTTCTAATTCTTGCTCAGACATTCTTCTTTGATTTCTTTCTTCTCTTTATCAATCCTGGCTCATTCCAAGATGATTAGTTGCTCAAAATCCGAGATTTGATTCAATAGCATTTTACCTTTTAATTCCAGAGAGTTGAGCTTATTCTCATAAGATATGCGTTCAGTATCAAATTTTCTCTCAACTTCAACCATTTTTTTCTTCTCTTTCTCAAATATTTTCCTTTCAGTATTCAAACTCTGTTCAATTTCCAAAACCTTACTCTGTTCTAATTCCAGTAACTTTCTTATCTCAACCAAATCACTCTCAGATTAATGAAATTTCGCAGTGAAGTCCTCAGTCTCGATATGTTTTCTTGGAGAGTTTCTCTCAATCTGCAGTGCACTTTGAACCTCTTGGAGTTTATTAAACAGATCTTTATTTGATTTACTCCACATTTTTAACTTGTCATCACACTCTTTTCTCCCATCATCTAAAGATTTCTCAAGTTTGCTAATCCAAAACTTGGAATCATTCTCAACTCGTTCTAATGCTTCTTTATGCTCCTTTTGTAAGTCTTTAATGAACTCTTTATTAGCATGATTTTCACAAAATACTTCCACATATGTCTCTTTTTTTTCTTTTAGTTCATTTCCCATTTTAAAGATTTTAATTCTCAGATCTTTATTCTCCTTCTCAAGAAAAATTGTCATTTCACAAATCAGATTGATCAAAGAATCTTATGCGGTGAAATCAATCAAAGAAATAAAAAACAAACAAAATCTTTCAGATTTAAAATCAAAAAGCTCAAAAAGATATCAGAAACGCTCAAAACTGTTCAGAAAACAGTTAAAAATCAGTAAAAACAGTCAAAAACTGTTGAAAACAGTCAAAAACAGTTAAAACTGATTAAAAACAGTTTACGTGACACAAATCAAATCAGTATATTAGATGGGCTTGGTATTAGACAAATAAGGATGGGCTTGATGAAAGATAAATCCTATGGGTTGATATACACAAAAAGCCTTAATTGGATCAAGCCCACTTACTAGAAAACCAAAAAGAATGCGATTTAGGGTAAAACAAATTAGAGCCAAAACTTAAGCAATGAAACTCAAAACTGGATGAAATCGATCAAGGTAGTATGCGATAGACAAGAAATCCAGATGAAGTCCCCTCAAACGTGCTCAAGGTGGTGGCCGGAGAACCAGAAGTCCGGTCAAGGTTAGCTTTGGATTAGATTAACTTCGGATAAGGGGTCATGCGGTTTATGTGAAGTCCGGGCAAGGCTGTGAGCAATCAACTCCTAATCCACCTAAGACCTTGATCGATATAGGGCAAAATCGGCTGGGCTGATATGCGAGTTATACTAAATCGTTCAATGAAGTGTGTGATTTAGAAGAAACTCTGACAGTGATGAAGTCGAATCTGCTTGATGCTAATTCAGAAGAAGGGATTGGCCGATCATAGTATCCGGATAGGATTGATCAAGACTGTTTTGGCCGATGTTGATCTAACTCGGACAAGGCAGTGTTTGAGAAAGATATCTTGATGAGTGCACGAGACTAAGGAAAGATGTTAGACAAGGCTGGTGAGAGAGGTTAGCAAAGTCCGCACAAGCCTATGTCACTAGGAAGGTCAAATCCGGGTAAAGGGGTGACTGGATAAGTCTTGATCTCAGCTAAGGTTTGAACGAAGAAGAAATCCAGATAAGGCTGATGTGCAAGGAGAAGCCAATCCGGTCAAGGAGTTGAGCGAAAAGTCTCTAGTCCGTGAGACCTTGTTGAGCGGAGATGAACAAAACCGGCAAAGCAAGTGTCAAGCAACGAACCAATCTTCTTTCAAAAATTGGGCACAAATTCAGACTTTACAGTTTCTTCTAGTTTACACCATTTACAGAAACAAAACCAAGCAAGCTTGAATTCCCCTATGAAATCTACCAATCTTCTATTTCATCGTCTTCATCATCAAAATTCCAGTCGATATTAACTATTTCGCCACCAATTAATCTTTCGTCTGGGCTGTTGTATTCCTTAATCCAGATGAAAGAAGCCTGCGATTTAGACTTGAGATGTATGAGAATGGTGAATCTGTCTGAGTCAGAGTCCGAGTCTTTGTGCGATAAACCAAGAATCCAACCAAAGGGTTAACGATGAACAAGATAGGTTGTTGTGCAGGATGGGCCTTTGTGCAATTTTAAGCCCAAAAATTTTGTTAAGTCTTCAATCCGGTTGACATAAATCGTACAAAACCTAAAAACACAAACAACACAAAATTTTTACTCAAAACTGGATCAAAATCCAGATTTTTCATGAAATTTTCAAGAACATAAAAAAATTCAAAAGCACAAATTTCCCCAAAACTCGAAAATTAACGATCAAAACACAAATCTTTGTGAAGAATAAAGATTCACAAAGTGATTACGCACAATTTGATCACAATTTTAACACAAAAACACATGATTTTGAAAAAAAATCATATTAAAATATTTAAAAGATGAACATCAAGAATTCCAAAAACTTTTCTTCAAACGATCTTCAAAATCTATTGATTTCTTCTTATGATTTCTTGCACATCCAACTCTGATACCAATTGTTAGTCCATAATGATCAATCTTCAGGTAAAACTCTATGAATCCATGGCAGATTTAGTTAATCTTCAAGAACATTAGAAGGAGATTGAGAGAAAAGGTCAACACAATCAATGCTCTATTAACTCTCAAATATATACGTATATGTTTACAATGAAAGCTCCCTACTAAATTCACAAAGACAAATGCTTTATATAGGGTCAAACTAAAACCCTTCTAAGTCAAAATCAAACTATACAAGGAAAGTCAAACACAATGTCTATACAATTATGGACAAATATTAACTTTCAAGACGAATACAATTTAACACATAAATTCAGACCCAACACAATTGTTGGGCAGACTTGGTTCAGGGTATTTGGAAAACGACATATGGGAATTACACTATTTACTAAATAAGTTGGAAAATTACATTTTTAATCATTTAATTACAATTGATCCATTGTTCTGTATTTTTAGCATCTTGATGGATGGACCACGTATCTTCTCCGCTAGAGGAAACCAATAGACCGTTGGACCATCATGCGACCTTGGTGGATACCAAGTTTAGCCAACCCAAGGCTTGGGCCTGCGGATAAGAAGGTGTTCGGCGATGGTACATGCGAGCCATTTCCGTCATGGCGAAACATCGATCGAGTCGGTAGAATCACGCAACAATTATGTTACATATAGAAAATATTTTATTTATCAATTCTTATTCGTAACTTATTTTTCCAGGTATTCATCCAATAAACATACCAAATGCTCATTGGGTGACCGGGGAGCTCGAACTAAGGTCATGACATTTGACCATATACGATAGTTGTCTGCCAGAGATGTTCAAGCAACAAATCAATGGAATCACCCTTGTGTTGAAGAAGTACCTCCCTGAATTCCTATTAGAAATACGATATTATCTAAGGGTCACGGAGAAAATCAGACCGCCGAAGCTAAAAGTATTTTATTCAGAAGACGCGCCTCGATAGTGTGGAGCGCTCGGCGATTGTGGGGTGTTCTATTGCATGTTTGTTGAGCGGTTGTCCCAAGGACTAGAGGTAAATTGTGATACGTCTACCAACCTTCATGCGATGATGTTTCGTTCATGTATGGCATCTATATTGTATTCAACACGTGTAACTTAGGTGCAATAAAAAGTTTATTTCTTCTAAATGACAATGTTTGCACTATTTTTAGAAATGATCTTCGCTAATATTAAACCGTAAATCACAATAATCCTACAAATCGTCTTGATGAACAAAAACATCGCAATCACTAAAAAAGAAATCCAACTTATTGCCAACATCGTCCTTAACCGGCGAGCTTGTAAAACAACTTCAAAAAGTGATGCTTCAAAAAGTGGATCAAACCAATCAATAAATCCACAGTTTCCTCCCTACAAAAAAGTAAGGAATATATATATATATATATATATATATATATATTAATGAACAACAAAAGAATCAACGGCCTGGGTTGTGATTGGTCCATGACATTCTGATGATTGCATCAGCGTCACAGTTGCAATGCCTCACCATTTTTTATCTACTGAGTTGAGAGGCAATGAATAATTGATGGTGGAGTGGGTTTGTAATGGAAAACAAAGTTATTTATAGGGAAAACATAATGAGACTTGTCACATCATCATCATTTAAGTACAATACATTTTAAAAGATTGAACCAGGAACTTTGACAACAATAAGTTTTTGACCCGATACTACTAAATTTTATCATGCAGATAGAGTGATTTAATTATTTCTATTCTTTCGTGTTTTTTTTCAATGTCCTCTTTATTCCACCCAATGTTTCTTCCAGTCTCCCCGCATGCAAGATCGAACCATACATCGTGGTTCAGTTTTTTCGCCTCTTTGATTTTTTTCTTGTATCAGCAATCCAGCACTGTTGTTGCTTAATCTGTTGTTTTGCATCAGCAATCTATCTCGTCCGCTCGTTCTTCTCATCTTCAATCTTCTCCTTTTTTGAACCAAGATCTGCACATTGTTCATGTAGTATATCCAATTTAAGTTGGTAGTCCTTGATAGCCTCTCTCGCATCATCGGACATTTTTTGTGGTAAATGACTTCTCCACCATTTTTCTCCCAGCCTTTCCACTCCTCATTTGTCCTTTGACGTTTAAAATTAGAAATGGACGAGTAATATGTCTTCTAATGTCAACCCATTAAATAGAAACATTTGACACCAAAAAAGAAGTGAATATTTTTTTTTTGCAAAATAATGTCAAAACAAATTAAAAATGGATCGCCCCTGAGGGTAGATTCACCAAAATCGAGGCAAAAGGGGGGCAATAGTACATTGGTAGGGTTATGGGTCAGGGTTTCAGAACGAATCTTGTAAGCTTTATGTCAGCAACAATTTAACAACTCATAGACGATATAACAAGTCCTGGCAGGTTCATAACTGCATTTTCTAATAGATTTTTGTACTTTATGCATTTTCTAAGCATTTCCTTTCCTTCTTAGAGACCAATCCAGATTATATTTTCTAAATAAAAGTTGTAGGTTGGTACGATAAGAGTATATTAGTTTTGGAATCGTTTCATTTGGATCATCCATCTATTTTATATGAATTTTACAAAAGTGCATATTAATAAAGAAAAGAGTGCAAACAGCCTAAAGACAGACCGGGTCGAGTCACTTAGAATCATAATTGGATTTTTGACCGTTCATGAAAGTTGTAGTATACATTAAGATTTTTATAACTGCAAAATATGGGCTTATTCCGACTTACGGTTTGTGAGTTATACACTGTCAAAAAAATGGTCTTTAAGTGTTTTTGACTATTATTTTTTAATATAGTATAGATATATATTATATGTACAATGCATTGCACGAATACCCTTGTAGTATAATATAACATAGATAGTAATATATAAGGGATAATACAACACATTTGGTCAAAGAAAAAAAAACTAGTCAAACACATTGCCCAATTCAATACTGGAATCACGGGGGTGATAGAGCTTGTCGATTCAGACGATTGATGGGTGAGTAAGCACCTTTGCTTTTTGTGATGGTATTTGACAGGTTCATGACCGGATTTGACAACACCATGCCAGCTATGAACTCGTAGGCTGCGATAGTATATTGGTAGGGTCAGGGTTTCAGGTCGAATCTTGTAAGCTTTATGTACTTTATGCATTTTGTAAGCATTTTTTCCTTTCTAGAGACCAATCTAGATTATATTTTCTAAATCAAAGTTGTAGGTTGGTATCATTAGAGTCTATTAGTTTTGGAATTGTCTCATTTAGATCATCCATCTATTTTATATGAATTTTACAAAAGTGCATATTAATAACGAAAAGAGTGCAAATAGCCTAAAAACATACCGAGTCGAGCCACTTAGAGTCATAATTGGATTTTCAATCGTTCATGAAAGTTGTAATAAACAGTAAGATTTTTATAACTGCTAAATATTGGCTTATTCCGACTTACGGTTTGTGAATTGTACACTGTCAAAGTACAGGAGTTGCATTGTCGGTAAAATTCAATCTTAGAATTACCAACTAAATTTTATGATCCAACTTCCATGATTTGTTAAATTTACATGATATAAACATACTTCAACATACTAAACAATAAAACAAGTCCAAAATCAAAAAAAAAAAAAAGTTATCGCCCCCGGGTGACGTGGATCACCCCTAAGGGTAGATTCACCAAAGTCGAGGCAAAAAGTGGGGGCGATAGAACATTGGTAGGGTTATAGGTCAGGGTTTTCTAGGACGAATCTTGTAAGCTTTACTGATGATTAATGTCAGAAACGATTTAACAAGTCCTGGCAGGTTCATGACCGGATTTGACGTCACCATGTTATCTATTAACTCGTAGGCTGCGATAGTGCATTGGTAGGTTTATTGGTCAGGGTTTCAGGACGAATCTTGTAAATTTTATGTCAGGGATGATTTACCAAGTCATGCCTGGTTCATGAACGGATTTGACAACACCATGCCAGCTATTAGACCAACTTTATTAAATCGTAAGGGTCGATAGTGTATAAAAAGGATGCCTTGTGAAATCAAATATCACAACTTCATATCAAATCTTATACAAGTACTTGTCCACTTATTGAAAGAAATGGCTGCAAACCCATTATCATCAAACCCATCGTCTTCTCAAACAATGCCTACCAGGATGAAGGCTTCGATTGAAAAGGCCAAAGCGGAGATAAAGAAGATCACCGATGATTGGTGGGCTAACAATGAGAGACAAAATAAACACGAAGAAGCGATTGAAGAGAAGAAAAAAGCTATCAAGTAATTGCAAAGAGAGATTCGAGCTGAGAAAAAAATTGTGAAGGACATCGTGAATGGGTACCCCGTGATGCAAGAAATGATCAATCAAAAACAGAACTGGATTGAATATTGCAAACAACTTTACCCAGAAGGAAACTAAGAAGAATGTTATGTATTAATGTTTTTGTTGTCGTTGATGTTTTTCATTTTAATGTTACGTCTGAATGTTGTTGTTTTAGTTGATACGTCTATGTATTGATGGTTAATGTTCATGCATTTCTAAATCAAACTTCCATTTCCTATTAAAACACCAAAGCTACACTTTAAAATCGTACATTTACTTACTTAAATCGTAAGTATCAAATACATAGTCTTGTGTAGTATCAGGTTCAGACAAACCACAATCGTTTGGACGACTAACTGATCTTCGACGACTACTTGAACTTCCATGCCTCAGCCTAGGAGCTGGCATCGGACTTGGACAATTATATCGAAAATGTCCATTCTGGCCGCAGCGACTGCAAGTTTTCATTATTGGTTCCTCGTCTCGTGATGGGATATGATCGCGGTTATGTGGCCTGCCTGAGTTTTGTATGTCCAAGGGAGGCGGTATGACGATCATACGTTCGCTGGGTAACACATATTCAGCTTCTGGTGGAAGGGGAATGACTTTCTCCTCGTATGTTGCACAATAAGAGCTGGATGAAAACCAAACAGAACAGAATTGACTACAGTCTTGAATATCTAAACTTCGAGCAACAAATATCACATGACCGCAAGCTATTCCAGAAAGTTGCCATTGCATGCATGTACAAGTCTTAGCATGCAAATCACATGTTCCTTTCTTATACCTATCGTCAACTTCAAATAACAAATCGCTTATGGGATATACTTTCCAATTTGCGCTCCTATGGATTCTCTTTTCTAATTTGCCCTCCGCCCAAGGACTCATTGCATTCATCATTTGAGCTGCAAATATTTGATATCATTAGCATATGTTACATAATCAAACATATAGTGAAAGGATGGTTGAATTTATCTATGTTATGCCGATGTATAAAATACCATTGTTGCAATGTCGCCCACTAAAATTCAACTGACATTGTTATCAAAAGATAGCGTGCAAACCGCAATACTGAGTTGACAGACTCCACACTATTGGAAGTCATTGCACTGTAACGCAATACAGGGAAGTGCGATCGTGCCCATCTAGCATAACCAACTTCCTCAAGATATTGAGAGGCTCTAGGTAGATTGTGCCTCATCAAATCCATAGTAGCTTCAAAGTTCGACAACCTATAAGCTTTGCATGCCTCCCAGAACATCCACCTTTTCCTTTTGTCTTTACTGGAGGTTAGGCACAGGTTCTGGCTCAGATGTCGACAACAAAATCCGTGGTGTGAATTAGGAAATATAGTTCGTATGGCCAGGTCGATAGAGACAGCCCTATCAGTTACGAAGGTTAAATTAGGCACATCACCGATACACTGCCTCAGCTAACGTAAAAACCATGTCCATGATGGGCCACTTTCTGTCTTCCCCACTCCCATTGCAGTAGGTACGATCCCATTGTTTCCATCCATGCCAACCGCTAAGAACATGGTGCCAACGTATGACCCCTTCAAATGCGCACTGTCCATTATAAAAAGCGGTCTCATGCGTTCTAGAAAGGATCAAATATGCAGATGAATGAGATTAAAAATCTAAACTTCAGAACATAAAATTATGAAAATAATTAAAAAAATATGACAAAAATTACTATCGAACAACCGAGTGCAACAAACAACATGTCGAATCGTCTAAGTCCATCAACAATGATCTCTGTCACAGTACCCGGATTTGCTAGCTTCAAATTGTGACAATAAACCAGGAGTAGGTTAAACGACGATTCAGTGGTCCCTCTCAACAGTTGCAAGGCATACATATTTGCTCGTCATGCTTGGTTGTAGGAGATGCTAATATTGAACCATTGGTTCACATCTTCCATGATTTCTTTACCACGGTACACTCTCCTATAATCCTTTAAACTCCCTGCCAATATATGATCCAAAACCTTTTTATTCGCATTACGGTGGTTTGGGTGCACTTGGGACCTTGAACATGTGTGTTCATCGTGGAGCTTCTGTACCTGAAACATATTGGTACCATCGATGGAGGAAGCCATTAAATGCCAATCACAGTCTGAATCAGAGTGACACACCGCCTCGTACCGGTGTTTGGATGATTTCTTTACCTTGATCTGAAAGTTTTCATAGACGCACTTTAATCCCACTGTGAGCTTCAATGTTTCTTTCGAGTCAAAGGTTTGGAGAACTTTGACATTGGATGTAGACTGGTAGGAAATGTTTCCCTGTCTACTTTTGATAACTGGGTCTGGACAAGGCGTTGGGTCGGGCATACCCCAAAAACTATTCCTTACCGGCTAGATTTCTTCACCATCGGAGTTATCGTCGTCTTCGGGTGTATTCAGAATTTCGGAAACAACAGAAACATCTTCGGCCATATCTACCTCCCACAAAGGTTTTGACTGTTCAGGAGACCGATCGGGTATGGGATGGTAGACTGCATCAGAGACATGTTCAAATCTTGAACCAAATAACTATCAGGTTGAACGGTAATTTTTGGTTCAAAATATTAATTTCCAGCGGCATCATAAGGGAAGAAGCTTCTTGGATTTTCACCACTGCCACCACTAGGGAAGAAGGTGCTTTGATTTATACAAGGAGCACAACCGGTAGGGTAGAGTGTGCTTGGACTATATGGGTTTACACCGCTACCGTCGGGAAAGAGTGTGCTTGAATTTCCACAACTTACAGCATCGGGGTAAAAAGTGTTTGGACCGTCAAGGTTTGCACTTGATGGATTTCCTCCATAACCTCCATCGTCGACCACAAAGAGTGTCAACATTTCTGTTAAACTTTGACGAATGGCGTTGTGGAAGATTACCACATCATCATCGTTCATTAACTGATATAACGTATTCATTTTTATAAAATAAATTGAAAGGACCACTGTTGGTCCCTTTAGGGTCTACAAAATAAGTAAAACAGTTTGTAGAAGGAGGGATGAATACAAACACAATATTTTTTAATTTAAAATGTATATTGATAGAGAAGATCAATACAAACTTTACAAGACTGTTTGTGGAAAGATAAGGTAAGAACACCTATCTAAACAATATTTGGTTACACACGAATTCTTAGCAAATGAGAAAAGAAATGCTGTAAAGAAAAGTTCTTTTACTTAAGCTAGAAAATTCTCAAACTAAGAATTAGGTTTAGAATTAGGTTTAGTTGCGCGCACTCTACATGGAGAAGAAACACTTCTATTTATACCTAATGCATTAAATGTTCATTTAATGCAATATGGAAGGGTTAGAGTGTGTGTCAAGCCTTAAGAGGAAGGCTTGTCCTTTGCTACAGTGGATAGTACAAAAAGCACTATTTATGAGCAGACATCCTTACCTAAAGTTGGTGGAAAATAGAGTCGACTAGTCGGCTCAGTACTGTACTAACTATTAGAAAGAGTATGGTTTTATGCTTTGTGTGCATAAGGACAAGACAACAACAATCGTGCTTGGCAAGCTTCCTTTGATCGCTGAATGCTGGAATAACCTGGAGGTCTCTTCAGCATTTGCTGAGGCTTGAGCAGTCTTCACACATATGTAGACAGGCTTGTAATCACTGAGTACCGCTTCAGATCACGTACTCGCCAATCTCTAATCTTCAGTTTCAGTCTTCGACATTTGCTGAAGGTTCTTTGGTGTGAGTATTGTCTTCTTGAAGTATCGTTGTCTCTGATTGAATTACAATACAAGTTCTTCAACGATCACTGAATAGGTTCAGTGATGATCGCTGGAACTGAAAACACAGAAACATAAATACAACGTATAAATGAAAAGGGATTATCATCAAATCACTAAGAGAGAGGATCAACAATCTCCCCATATTTGATGATAACAAGGCAACATAAAGAAAGTTGTCTTATCAAATAATAGTAAGGAAAAGTTACATATAAAGTACATATCCCTTTTTACTATTTTGGGATCTTTTTCAGTGAATCAATCTTTACTTGAGAACTTTCCTTAAGTTATATCTAAGAGAAAATTATAAGTCTGGAAACTGAAACTGAAAGCTTATTCGCTGACTCATAGATTGTCAGTGAATGTAAAAAGTAACACTAGAACTCATAGACTTGTGTCCCTATTACTTTTTTCAAGGATCTTTTTCAATGAAGTACATGAAATACTCATTTTATTATCATTGGTAATACTACAAGCAGTTCAGTACATGTCTAAAGCTTACAGACCATAAGATTAATCACTGAAAGTAGACATAGTACAAAAGATTTACAAGGAAAAGTGGACTGTTATTACGAAGAGAAACTATTCTAGAACACTTAGATTTATTTAGCTAGGTACATCTTCACCAAGGTTTCTTCGACATAGGCATTCCCTTCGTATCTTCAGATCTATGACTTTTCGAGGCATGCTATCATCTATCCAGAGCAAGAGGTAAACCAGATGACCCATTGGACATAGATGTAGCTCTGACATTCTCTGAGATCTAACTTCACCTTCATAGTCAAGGATTATAATTCCTAACTCAGGTTTAAAATGCACAGCATTGGGTGTATAGGGACCCTTATCTGGCAAGTCAAGATTCAGCATAGAAATGTCTATACTCTGATGACCCTTCAGGACTTCATCTAAGGAGAACCTTGTTTCATGTTCGTTCCTTAGGAATGGTCCATTATTAGGATCAGAGAGCTTGAGTTTCTTCTTCCTCCCTTTCTTCAAAGAAGGCCTATCAGGAACTGTGACATACCTGGACATCCGTTTGATGAGATCACTGATGGTGTCCTCGATAATCGCCTTATGTCTTGACTTGGATCGCTGAATGGCTTGCCTGATCTCCATCCATTCGATGTATCCATATCGGCCAAGGTAGGAAGGGTACTTGGTGATGGCATCGAGATTGTCCCTGGTGATGAGCATTGAGACCAGTGTTCCACCGTCTTTTGAATGTCCGCTGATGCTGACGCTGATAATCGAACGGGGACTAATTTTCTTCTTCAGCTTTGCTTTGCTCCATCGCTTGTCCTTTTCCACCAGCTTCAGATTCTTCTCATGCTCAACTTCTACAATAGAAAGAAGTTTAGCCTAGGTTTGGACAGCGTTCACCCTTTTCTTGGACTTTCTCTTGGGGAGAATCTTCGCAGCTAGTGACTTGGCCAGCTTTAAGCTGTCTTCAGTCTGCTTCTTCTGAAGCTCTAGCTCTTCTTCAGCCTGTAATGCCTCAAGTCTTTCAGCTTTAGAAAGGAAGTCGAACTCACCACCACTAGAGGTACGAAGAGGAATTTTTACTCTAGTCTGGTTGAGTGACTCCTTTAGCTGAGTCATCTGCTGGTCGGGGGGAGCACTGGAGACGGGGTGATCAGGGACCCACTTCAGTTCACCGCAGGTGATTGATGGAATTTGAAGTTGATATTTTGAAGTTATTATTACCTGAAAGGTAGAATCTTCAAATAAGGGTTGTTGAGGGATATTGAACAATACCTTCAGGTTCCCTTCTTCAGTGACTGCCTTGCCTTTTGACTTGGGGTCCTGGTTCCTTGATGGAGCAGACTCTCCTTCCCTTTGCTCCCCCTGGGATGCAAAATCCCTGAGGGTAACTCCCTTGGTGGCAGTTGTTGGCTTATGATACTTGATGGTAAAGTCATATTCATCATCATCATCATCGTCACCATCTAGGTCACTTCCGGGGTCTGGGATGGTAGGTTCATCATCTTCATCATCATCATCTTCGTCTTCATCATCATCATCACCACTAGCAGTGGTGATGGAAGGAGCATCAACCCTAGAGAGGGCATCGACTACCTCAGCTGAAACAACTTCGGTGGTCGTGATTACAGGAGCAGCAACCGCTTCAGCTTCAGCTTTAGGAGCTTCAGCTTCAGCTTCAACTGCAACAGATGCTAGAGCAGCAGTAGCATCAGATGGTCCAGCAGCGTTGGATCTCATCTCCCCGTCTCTGGCTAAGACTTGAGAGTATAGGCCAGAGAGTTCGTCCAGGCGCGGATGCTGGAGAACCATCAAATCCGTTAGCCTTGACAGAGCACTGGCTAGAGTTGTCGTTTCCTCACGCATCTCATGGAGCTGAGTGTAATCATCGGCATAAAAAGAAGGTAGGATCACTGGACCTGGTTGACAGACAGCATCCAAGATATGCTGAAGAAGTCCCGTCTGCTGATGGGCGAGAGCCTGAGCATCATCAGCCCTGCTGGAGAGAACAGCAATGGCATCAATGTTGGCTCGAACAGCTTCTTGGAGAGTCAGAAGGTGACTCTAAACTTCTTGAACGTCCGCTTGGATAGCTGAGAGGTTCGCATCAAGTTCAGCCTTGCGGAGCATCTCTTGGTGAACTTCAGTCATCATCAATCTCTTCATCCCCACCTTCTTTTTTCTCGCCCCCATCCTCTTCCTCTTCTTCAGCATCTGGCTGATGCATAGAAGAAGGACCTACAAGAGAGGAAGTGTGAGCAATAAAAGGCTCGAGGTTAGTAGAAATGAAAAGGTAGGAAGATGGAATACCTGAGGGGCCATCAATGACATCCAAACGATTGTCACTAGCGTGAGCAAAGATGTCGTCGAGAGGATGGACATCTGTATGTTGAGGAGCATCGAGAGGAGCAACCTTAGGTCCAGTGGTGTGTGTCTAAGTATCAGGAAGGATAGTCGCTGATACATCATCGACACATGTAAAGACCAAAGAAGGAGGAGGAGAGAAAATGGTTGAGAAGAGACGTGGATGTTCAACGGTGGCGGTGCTGATATTCATACCTTCAGTGATTTGGTTCACTGAGGCGGTTGGGGTAGGTGCCACTGATACGATAGTGATGGGAGGAATCACTGAAGAGCTAGGAGGGTTAGCTAAAAACGCCTTGGGGGTAAGGCTAATTTCAATAGCTGAAACCTGTCGAGAGGCTTCAGCCAGAGACGTGGCTATCCCCTTTTTGGCTTTCTTGGCTCTCTGAGGAGAACCAAGAGTTGGTTGAGAGGGTCATTTTGAAGAGATTTTGGTGGCTGGGCTAGACTCGGGGGTTTACGCTTGTCCTGGACACCTGACGAGCAGAGGTAGTGATGGACACAATAGAAGTTAGTGCCACATCACTGTCCCTCAGCTTGTGATCCAGAATCCTGGATCCAAGCTTGGAAACCTGAAGGTTGCCTTATGTGGAGTAATGATCTCCAAAGATCTTCGCAAAGACCATCGAAAGGAACCTGGTGTAAGGCACCACCTTTTCTCGCTGGTGCTTGTTCAGCTTGAGCATTAGATCATTGAAAATGACCGCAACATAATTTATATTGCAAAGTTGAATCGCAGATACACCTATGGTCAAGGAGATCCTAGAGGCCTGGTCCTGGCCTCCAGTCTTTCCACCCATGCAATGGATGAAGTGAGAGAACAGGTATTGCCAGACAGCTGACATCCTGTTCTTCTCGATCTTTGACAAGGACTTCATGGGAGCATTTGAGTCCTTCTTCATTGGTCATTGATAGCCAATGGCGTCGAAACACTCGATAATCTTGGCCGTTGTAGGTACGCTGTCGTAGGGGTCTTTGGGAAAGCGAAGAGCCATCCTCAAGGTGTTCACGCCAAATTTCACTTCCATGCGGTTGAAGGTGTAGTTGACCTGTTCAATTTGACATCCAGGCTTGACCTCGACACCGATGACCTCATTAGTGAAAAGACCGTTTGAAACATTTTGTCACTAAAGATAAAAGACTTCAGTGAGGGTTTTAAGACATCAGTGTCAGTGATAAGAGAATCACTGAATCTGGCATTTAAAAATATTTTAATCACTGATCGAAAATGTTCAGTGATCAATTTTTATTTTTAGGAGAATAAGTATAAAGATATACTTATAGATATGGTCAGTGATAAGAAGATCACTGGAACCAACGTTTAATACTTTAGTCACTGAAGAAGAAAAACTTCAGTGAAGGTTTTAAGTCGAAGAAAAGAGAAAATAGATATATTTACTCAAAAGTTCAGTGTCAGAGATAGAGCACTGCATCATTTCACTTACTGAATGATGTTAATAGCTGAAGATTAGTCTTCAGTGTTTAACATTCCTAATTCATTGATCAAGATGTTGAATCTTGTCTCATCAAGAGGCTTGGTGAAAAGGTCGGCGAGTTAATACTCAGTTGGAACGAAGTGAAGTTCAATATCACCATTCATAACATGATCTTTGATAAAATGATATCGGATCTCAATATGTTTGGTCTTGGAGTGAAGTACATGGTTGTTTGCAATTGCAATAGCACTAATGCTATCGCAATAGATAGGAACCTTTGAAAACTGAAGATCGTAGTCCATCAACTGGTTTTTCATCCAAAGAATTTGGGCATAGCAACTACCAGCGGCTATGTATTCAGCTTCAGCCGTTGATGTGGACACTGAGTTTTGCTTTTTGCTGGTCTAGCTCACCAACTTTCCACCTAGAAGCTGACAGCCTCCAGTTGTACTTTTCCTATCAATTTTGCAACCTGCAAAATCACTATTCGAATAACCGATTAGGTCAAAATCTGAACCTTTAGGGTACCAAAGACCCATGTTAGGAGTTTCTTTAAGATTTCTGAATATGCGTTTGACAGCAATTAGATAGGATTCCTTTGGTTCAGCTTGATATCTTGCACATAAGCATGTGGAGTACATGATATCGGGTCGACTAACTGTTAGATACAGCAAGGAGCCGATCATTCCTCTATAACCAGTAACGTTTACAAGCTTTCCATTTGGATCCTTGTTGAGAGAGAGTGGAGGATCCATTGGAGTCTTCATAGATGAATTGTTGGATAGATCAAACTTCTTCAGTATGTCACGAACATACTTACTTTGATTGATAAAGATACCTTTATCTGATTGTTTGATCTGAAGACCTAAAAAGATTGTTAGTTCTCTCCATCATGCTCATCTGATATCTTTCTTCATGCGATCAGCGAACCGAAAACATAAAGAGGGATTAGTGGAACCAAATATAATATCATCGACAAAATTTTGGACTAGAATGATGTGACCCTTAACTTTCCTAAAAAATAAGGTCTGGTCAATCTTACCACGAGAAAATTTCTCAAAGATGAGAAAAGAGGAAAGGGTATCATACCAGGCACGAGTAGTCTGTTTTAACCCATAAAGAGTTTTATCCAACCTGTAGACATGGTTTGGATACTTAGGGTCAAGAAACCCTGGAGGTTGTTCAACATAAACTTCCTCTTGAAGTTTCCCATTTAGGAAAGCGCTCTTTACATCCATTTCGTAGACTTTGAAGTCTCTATGGGCAGTAAAGGCTAGAAAGAGTCGAATTGCTTCGAGTCTAGCCACTGGTGCGAAGGTCTCATCATAGTTGATCCCTTCTTCTTGTCTATAACCCTGAGCAATAAGTCGAGCCTTGTTACGGGTAACCACACCATCTTCATCAAACTTATTGCGATAGACCCATTTGATGCCTAACACTAATTTGTCAGATGGACGTGGGACAAGGTACCAGACTTTGTTCCTATCAAACTTAGTGAGCTCCTCTTGCATGGCAAGGACCCAACTAGGGTCAGAGATAGCATCATTGATTTTGTTGGGTTCAACTAAAGAAAAAAAGTTGACAAAGAGACAGATATTACCTAGACCACGACGTGTCTTGATACCTATATTGGATGGTCTTTTGTCCACAGCTGAGCCAGTAGAGGAATTTCATCTGAGTAAGGGGCTGTTTGTTTCCCTCTTAATGGTGACATTAAGAGGGARCCTCTTAATCGGTCAGAGGTTAGGACCATTTGGCAAAAAAAAAGCCTCTTAACGGTTACATATGGCTCTTAACCATTTTGCATCCAATGGTTCACTCAACCATTCAGACTTCTATTTTTTCCAAGATTACCCTTCCCACCCCTTCTTCCCAACCCTCTCTTCACGCACGTCGCTCCGTCTCCCGGTAGCCGGTAGCCTCCATCATCTCCGTCCCCGTCTCCGGTAGCCACCACCATCTCTGTCCCCGTCTCCGGTAGTGACCGTCTCCATCGCCGGCGACCTCCCACAACTTCGATTGTCGCCTGTTGTCGCTCGACCGTCTCCATCGCCTGTTGAGACTCTCGCCTGTTGTCGCTCAACCGTCTCCATCGCCGGCGACCTCCACCGTCTCCATCGCCTGTGAGACTCTCGCCTGTTGTCGCTCGATCGTCTCCATCACCGGCGACCTCCATCGTCTCCATCGCCTGTGAGACTCTCGCCTGTTGTCGCTCGACCGTCTCCATCGCCAGCGACCTCCACCGTCTCCATCGCCGGAGACCTACATAACTTCCATCGCCGGCGACATTCCACAGCTTCGATTGTCGTCTCCATCAGGTATCTTCGATTGTCGCCTCGATTTTGGTCGGCAGTCCCTTAACAGTAGCACAGCTTCGATTTCAAGTATATTTGCATGATTTTCGATTTCAAGTATCTTCGATTTCAAGTATATTTGCATGATTTTCGATTTCAAGTATCTTCGATTTCAAGTATCTTCGATTTCAAGTATATTTGCATGATTTTCGATTTCATTAGGTAAACCATAAGTTTGAACTGCATGATCACTAAAAAACAAAGAGGGTTAAAATGGTAATTTGCTTTTATTCAGAAAACAGTTACCAAACAACATTATTTCATTCAGCACTTAACCATTCTGACCCTCTTAACCATTCTGACCACTTAGCCATTCTGCACCAAACCATTCAGCAACTGCCAAACAGCCCCTAAGTGAGTTCAGGAACAGAAGATGAGGCTTCAGTTGCAGTAGCTTCAGCAATAGGAACTATCGCCAAAGGATCCTTAGATTCAGCGACTAAAACTGGTTCAGATACTGAAGGCATTTCATTCACTGATTTATCAGTGTTTGAAGTAGAAGGAGTGTTAGAACCCATAATGCAAAATGTAAAAAGTAATGAAAAACAATAAGTGATGAAGAACTAGAAGACCAATGGAGATATCAAGGCAGAATCGACTAAGTCTGGATCGATGGAAAGACTATCCAGAGCATCGATGGAAAGACCAACCATTGGACCGATAGACGAAGTTCAACCAGCGGACCGATGGATGATGCGATGGAAAGTATTCTCATTGATACGATGGACAGACTAACACTTGGAAGATTTTCTAAGTATTCATCCAAGCGAACAATGAAGACTTGAAGATAAGGATGATATCACCACGTAGATAATGACAGCTGGAGATGATGAATCAACAGCTGGAATTATAGTTTATCTTGTTAATAATGCTTATCCATGTAAAAGATAAACTTTATCTATTAGCTAGACTATTTGCTAGAAAGTAGCAATAGATAGTTATCTTAGCATTAGTCATCTAGTATAAATAGACGACTAGGTCTATTGTAAATGTGTGCGTACGTGAGAAAGGTTTTTACTCTTTACGTTTACGTATTATTTATAAAGTAAAACCTTTGAAGCTCAAAGTTGTTCTTGAATGTTCTTATTTTATCTTTGGGACTTCATAACTTTCTTCGTAAAATCACCTATAATTTGGTTATTTATAACTAGATTATTAGTGTTATTGAGAGGTCTGGGATCAACAATTGGTATCAGAGCCTATTGATTGATTATCCAATCAAACGATCATTTAAAATCTTTCAATATTTTAATCTTCTTTTTCATAAAAAAATATTTCTTCTTCTCGAAAATCTTTCAATGGCCAACTGGAATTCAGCATACAATGTTGGCTC
>NC_037531.1:6036152-6037520 GCF_001531365.2 Cynara cardunculus var. scolymus
CTACCCCTTCATTTCTTCTAACCTTGAGCCTTTAGTTCACACTTCTTCTTTTGCAGGTCCTTCTTTGATGCATCAGCCTGATGCTCAAGAAGTGGAAGAGGGAGAAAGAGAGAAAGATGATGGAGGAGATGAGGATGTCGATGATGACTATGACATGGCATCAGATATAAAACTTCTCCTTCCAGCCGTTGATACCGTTTTCTCCAGGGTCAACGAAGTTGACCAAGAGATGCCCCGCCAAGGCGATCTTGATGCGAACTTTCTAGCCCTCCAGGTGGACGTTCAAGAAGTTCAGAGTTAGCTCCAGACTCTCTAAGAAATTGTTCACGCCAACAACGACGCCATTGCTATTCTTCACAGTAGGGCTGACGATGCTCAGGCGATTGCTGATCAGCAACTTGGACTTCTTCAGCAAATCCTGGATGATGTCCGTCAACTAGCTCCAGTGAGTGCACCTTCTTTCTCTGCCGATGATCGCGCCCAGCTCCATGAGATGCGTGAGGCAACGACAACTCTAGCCAATGCTTTGCAAAGGCTGAAGGATTCCATGGTTCTCCAGCGACAGCGCTTGGACGAACTCTCTGGCCAATTCTCTCAAGTCTTAGCCAGAAAAGGGGGATATGAGGTCCAACCCTGGTGGATCATCAGATGCTGCTCCTACAGCTTCTCAGGCTGTTGGTCCAATATCAGCTTTAGTTGCAGTTGATGCCGAGGCTGTTGAAGCTGAAGCAGTTGTTGCTCGTGTAATCACGACCACCGAAGCTGCTCAAGCGGAGGTTGTCGAAGTCATCCCTAGGGATGATGTCCATACCGTCACTGTTGCTGCTGATGATGATGATGTTGATGAAGATGAAGATGATGATGATGAAGACGATGATGAACCTGTCATTCCAGACACCGGAGATGATCTAGATGGTGATGACGACGATGAAGAAGATGACTTCACCATCAAGTTCTAGAAGCCATCAACCGTCACCAGAGGTGTTGCCCTCGGGGAAGCTCAATCCCAGGGGGAGCAAAGATAAGGCGAATCGACTCCATCAGGGCACCAGGACCCCAAGTCGAAAGGCAAGACGGTCGCTGAAGATGGCAACTTGAAGGTACTTTTCTCAAGCCCTCAACAAACCTTATTTGAAGACTCTACCTCTCAGGTAGTGATAACTTCAGAATATCAACTTTATATCCCTTCAACAACCTACGGTCGACAGGAGTGGGTATATGATCAACCCAGCTCTTATGCTCCAACAGACCAGCTGATGTCTCAGCTTAATGAGTCACTCGACCAGACTAGAGTAAAAATTCCTCTTCGTACCTCTAGTGGTGGTGAGTTTGACTTCCTTTCTGAAGCTGAAAGACTCGAGGCATTAA
>NC_037531.1:6039800-6048261 GCF_001531365.2 Cynara cardunculus var. scolymus
GAAAATATTGTGTTTGTATTCATCCCCCCTTTCTACAAATTGTTTCTATTCTTGTAGACCATTACGGGACCAACAAATTTAAATGAAACCTTATTGGTTCAAAGGTATGAGAATTGAATAACTGAGTGCTTAGTTTGAAAGTAAAAATGATCTGGTATTATGTACATATTTGTTCATATATTTGTTATATATATGAAAGGTTGTTTTCCATAAAGGTTTTGGTGATTTTCATCCTACAATAACATAGAAGGGTAACTCACTAGACTTTTCGGTCTAACTCTCATTTTGTGATTTTAACTGTGTTGCAGGAGGTCCGGACGGTAAGGGAAAAGGGAAAATGTAATATTTTCCTATATGCATTTCAGCATGAAGATATGTTTTTGATGTATAGTTTTGATTGATTAGTACAAGATATGTATTTGAATTTTTTTTTGGACCTTGTATTTGGTTATGATAGATTCTTGTACTAAGGGACCTGATCGGTATATAAACATGTATTTCTTTTGTATGAAATATGTGTTACATGCAATGTATGTTATGGGGTGTTACAGAAAGTGGTATCAGAGCCTGAGTTTAAGGGATTTAGGTATTTAACAGCTTGATACCTAGACTTAAACTGTTTATTTATATGTTAAGGGTCCCGGACATAGTTAGCTCCATTAGAAATAAATATGATGAGTTGAAAGAACAGTGTGTAAGGTAAATTTAAATTACATCTGGCCAGTGTAATTATGAATTTACAGGTAMACATCTGAACTTGAATACTTCATTATATTTGAGAATGTGAATACGTGATTATTAACATTAAACTCTGCAGATGTCTAGCCAAACTAGAAGATCTGAAAGAGTGGCTCGTCCAGAATCTGAGGAAGGAGAAGAATCACCCGTAAATCTACCGACTAGCACATCCGAAAATAGAGGTTGGGGAAGAGCAAGGGGACGAGGCAGAGGAAGAAGTCAGTCTCAGGGAAGGGGTCGGATCGAAATACATTCTGAACATGAGGAATCCCACTCTGGGAATGTTCAAGAAAGGTCGGTGCCACACCCAGAATATGTAACCATGGATATGTTAGCAGAGGAAATGGGGAAGTTGCGGGAAACTCTGACATCTATCATGGGAATACCGGCTAGGGTGGAAACAGAAAGAGTGGAAGTTCATCCCTCTGTTCCAGTCACCCATAACAAGGAAGGGGATATTAAGATGTTTTTGGCATGTAAACCATTAACCTTTTCTAGGGAGAGAGATCCAGTGAAAGCTATGTGTTGGATCAAGGAAATGGAATCTGTGTTCAACACCATTCGGTGTTCGGAAACAGATAAAGTTCGATTTGTTGTTTCTGTATTAAAGTCAAATGCTTTATTCTGGTGGGAAGTTGAATCATCGGCCAGAACGAATGTTTTACAGACTTTGTCTTGGGTAGAATTTATGGAACGATTCAAGAATCAATTTTGCCCTAAAACAGCAGTGAGACAAATGGAGGAAGATTTCCTGAAACTAGAACAAGGAAATGGAACAGTTCGGGAGTATACTGAAAGATTCATTGAATACTCTCGTTTTACTGAACACTATGTTTCGACCAAACCTAGGAAGATAGAAAGGTATATTTGGGGTTTGAAACCCTCAATTAGAGAGTTTGTAATTGCCATGAACCCCAACACCTTTTCATTGACGGTAGACGCGGCCGAAGTGACCGAACGAAATAAGAACCGACAGCCAGAAGGAAAGGTTGTAGAGAAGAGAAAATGGGAGGGGCCTTCATCTTTTCGAGGGCCGAAAACTGTAAGATATGATAATAAAATCGAGCAGAAGATAAGTAAGAAAGTCTGCTCACAATGCCGACAGGTTCATCAGGGTGAATGCAAGATGGACCCAAGGAAATGTTATAAGTGCGGCGAAGCAGGTCATCTGTCTAGAAACTGCCCAGCTAACCGAAGGTGTTTTAATTGCAATTCTCCGAATCATATTCGACCGAATTATCCCTTGTTAAGAACTCTGCAATTAACAATGGGGAGTAATGCGTCGGGTACACGGAGAAGGCCTACTGTGAACAGAGAAGGGCAAGGAGGGGCGCGGGGACGGTCCTTCCAAATGACTAAGAACGAGGTAGAAGCATCGCCGGATGTAGTAACAGGTACATTTCTTTTGAATTCAATACGTGCTAAGGTGTTATATGATTCTGGTGCAAACTTTTCGTTTGTATCACCATTGTTTGCTCAAATTGCATGTCTGGATTCTGTGATACTTAATGATAAGTTAGTAGTTGATACTGCTAATAGTCAGGAAACTATTACTAGTGTGTTCAATAACTGTATTATTGTTATTGAGGACTGTGAACTTCCGATCCGGTTATTTCCCATGCCAATGAAGGAATTTGATGTAGTGGTGGGTATGGACTGGTTGGCAAGGTATCAGGCTAGTATTATTTGTAATAAAAAAATGATCAAAATTATTCTACCAGACCAAGGAACAGTTGTTATTTATGGTGATCGTCAGAATCACCATACCAGTATCTTGTCAGTAATGAAAGCCCAGAAAAATATTCGAAAGAAGTGCCAAGGATGTTTGGCATAYGTAATWGATTTGAAGAAAGAAAAGGGAAAAGAAGAATCAATTCCGATTGTTAGTGAATATCCAGAAGTCTTTCCAGAAGACTTATCTGGATTACCACCAGATAGAGTCACTGAGTTTCGAATTGATTTAGTACCAGGGGCTGCACTAGTAGCAAAGACATCGTACCGTTTAGCTCCATCTGTATTAAAAGAACTGGTTGCACAGTTGAAAGATTTAACTGATAAGGGATTCATTAGGCCCAGCACTTCACCTTGGGGTGCTCCGTTCTTATTTTTTTTTTAAAGGATGGGTCTATGCAAATGTGTATAGACTATCGTGAACTGAATAAGTTGACAATTAAAAACAAGTATCATTTACCGAGGATTGATGACTTGTTTGACCAAATGGTGGGAGCAAGTTATTTCTCCAAGATTGATTTAAGATCAGGGTATCATCAGCTCAAGGTCAGGGAAGAAGATGTTGCCACAACAGCATTCAGAACAAGGTACGGGCATCACAAATTATTAGTTATGCCATTTGGTTTAACTAATGCACCCGCAGCCTTTATGGATTTGATGAATAGGGTTTGTAAGGAATATCTTGATAAATTCGTTATTGTATTTATCGATGATATTCTTATATACTCTAAGACTAAAGAAGAACATGCAAAACATCTTCGTCTGATACTAGAATTATTGAAAAAAGAAAGACTATACACAAAGTTGTCTAAATGTGAGTTCTGGTTAAGAGAAGTTCAATTTCTGGGTCACGTCATCTCAGAATCAAGGGTAAAAGTTGATCCAGTAAAAATAAAAGCAATTGCAAGATGGGAAGCTCCGAAAAATCCTTCCGAAATCCGAAGCTTTTTGGGATTGGCCGGTTATTACCGTAAGTTTATTCAAAACTTTTCTAAGATAGTCGTGCCATTGACTAAATTGACTCAGAAGAACGTTAAATTCCAATGGGAAAGAGAACAGCAAGAAGCTTTTCAACTGTTAAAAGATCATCTTTGTAGCGTACCAGTATTGGCTCTACCAGATGGATCTGAAGACTTTGTGGTTTATAGCGATGCCTCAAAATTAGGGTTAGGATGTGTTCCGATGCAGAGAGGAAAGGTGATTTCTTATGCGACAAGACAATTAAAAGATCATGAGAATCAGTATCCAACCCATGATATGGAATTAGCTACAGTAGTATTCGCTCTAAAAATTTGGAGACACTATCTTCTGGGAACGAAATGTCAGATTTATACTGACCATAAAAGTTTACAACATATGTTCAGCCAGAAGGAATTAAATATGCGACAACGTCGGTGGATTGAACTGGTTAATGATTATGATTGTGAAATTCTTTACCACCCGGTAAAAGCTAAGGTGGTGGCTGACGCTTTAAGCCGGAAATAAAAGAGTGGAACCATTAAAACAGTGGCAATGAGAATGAACTTGATCCCTGACATTCGTAAAGAAATTCAGAGATGCCAACAAGAAGCTATGAAAGAAGAATTCGTTAAGGAAGAAAGGTTGGGTAAAATGATTTCAACCTTGGAACAGAATGATGAAGGACTAATGTGTTTTCAAGGGCGAATTTGGATACCATGTTTTGGAGATATCCGAAACATTATATTAAATGAAAGCCATAAGTCCCGATACTCTMTTCATCCAGGCACCAATAAGATGTATAAAGATTTGAAACCTTTTTATTGGTGGCCAAGGTTGAAAAGGGACATAGCTAAATATGTGGAACATTGTCTGACATGTCTACAGGTTAAGATTGAACATCAGAAGCCGTATGAAAGTCTTCAATCCTTAGAGATACCTGTATGGAAATGGGATCACATTACCATGGATTTCGTTATGAAGTTACCTCGAACTCAAAAGGGATATGACACGATTTGGGTAATTGTTGATTGTTTGTCTAAATCTGCGCATTTTCTACCAATAAGAGAGAAATACTCTTTAGAAAAGCTAGCACAGATTTACATCAAAGAAATTGTTACCAGACATGGTGTTCCTTGTCTATTATCTCTGATAGAGATAGTCGGTTTACTTCAAAGTTCTAGGAAGGATTACAAAAAGCTTTGGGGCCTGAAATCCGATTAAGTACAGCTTATCATCTGCAGACTGATGGATAGAGTGAAAGAACTATTTAGACTCTCGAAGATATGTTGAGAAGTTGTATTATTGACTTCGGGGGATCGTGGGAAGATGACTTACCATTAATAGAGTTTGCATATAACAATAGTTACCATTCCAGCATCCAAGCGGCACCGTATGAAGTGTTGTATGGACGTAAATGCCGAACGCCATTGTGTTGGAATGAAGTGGGTGAAAAACAGCTGACGGGTCCTGAAATTGTCCAAGAAAATTCTGAAAAGATCGAACAGATCCGCGAAAGAATCAAAACAGCACAAGATCGTCAGAAAAGTTATGCTGATAATCGTCGAAAGCCTATTGAGTTTGATATAGGTGATTTTGTGATGTTAAAAGTTTCACCATGGAAGGGTGTTATCATATTTGGAAAGAAAGGAAAGCTCAGTCCAAGGTATGTGGGCCATTCAGAATATGTAAGCGAATTGGGCCAGTAGCATATCAGTTAGAGCTGCCARAAGAGCTGAGTCTGATTCACAACACTTTTCATGTGTCAAATCTGCGGAAATGTTTGGCTGATTCGAGTCTAGCTATACCGTTGCCAGAGATTCAATTAGACAGTAAGCTGAATTTTATGGAAACACCGGAAGCTGTAATTGAATAAAAGATCAAGGTGTTGAGAAACAAAGAAATAAGTCAGGTAAAGGTTCAGTGGAAGTTTCAGAAAGGACCGGAAGCAACATGGGAATTGGAATCAAAGATGAGATCAGAGTACCCATCGCTTTTTTATTTAAGGAATTCCGGGACGAAATTCTTTTGAGGGGTGGATAATGTGATAACCGGATCCTGGTTATCACCCAAGGTAATTAATGTGTGATTATCTGATTAAATGATTTTATGACAGCATGATAAATTGATACGTTTGATCATGCTAGTATATGAATTTGTGCATTAATTGGATATATATATATATATATACATATATAAATGCATGATATATGTGTATATATGCATAGGTATATATGTATGTGTGCATGGTTTGTGGGTATGCATGCACATGGAGTAGCCGACCTTCCTGTTTGGGAAGGGTATATAAAAGGAAGGTTAAGTCTCCATTAAATCTTCTTGCTATTTTTGGAGAAAAGTTGAGCAATTTAGAATAAAAAGAGTTGACCGGATTATTTCTTGTCTAAAAATCAAGTTGGTTTTCAAAAGGCTTTTAAAGTGAGTAATTTCTAAACCTTTTTGCATAAAACTTGTTATTGGTTTTATTTGAATGTTATTTATTATTGGAAAGAAATCAGTTAATTACTTAAGGGTTTTTATCTGGGCAAAAGCTGACCGGATTAAGTTTAAATCGGACAAAGCTTGTCCGGATTATTTGTAAATCAGTCAAGGGTTGGGCGATTAAGCCCTAAACCGCTTAAGTGTTGAACGGTTTAGTCTTAAATCGATTAAGTGTGAAGCGAGTTAAGATTGTTAAGAATAGTTAACATTTTGAACTAAGAAGTAGGAATACGACCATATGGTGACCGGATTATTTTAAACCGGTCAAGCTTTGAGCGATGTATTGTCCGAACTTGTTTATCCGGACAAAGATGTGGAATTTTATTCTAAGTATTAAATCGGACAAGCCTTGGGCGATGAGTTGTCCGGAGATGAAGTCCGGCCAAGCCTAGGTTGACCGGATTTGAGTTGTGCCTTGTGTTTGAATGATAAAAAAAATGTTATTTTATCATAAAATGGAGATTTGATATAAATGATTTTGGATTAATAATAATTTCAATGGCTGCAGTTTATTTGGAATTATTTTTGTGAAATGTTTTGATGAGGAAATAAGGGTGGCATATCAAGGAGAGGTGTACTATGGGATAAGGGTGGCATATCAAGGAGAGGTGTACATTTGATATAAGGGTGGCATTTGTATGTGTGTTGTATGATATAACTCTTTCTATTATATCCTTTATGACTACCATGGTCTGGAATCTTTATTTCTCTGTGATTTAAAGATTTAGGATCAAAGTTCTTATTGGAAATCATAGTCTGGATGTTATTGAAGAGAAAATATCAGGTTTGGCCTGAAACTTTATATGAAACCTGATTGGTTCAAAGGTATGAGAATTGAATAGCTGAGTGCTTAGTTTGAAAGTAAAAATGACCTGGTATTATGTACATATTTGTTCATATATTTGTTATATATATGAAAGGTTGTTTTCCATAAAGGTTTTGGTGAATTTCACCCTGCAATAACATAAAAGGGTAACTCACTAGACCTTTCGGTCTAACTCTCATTTTGTGATTTTAACTATGTGTTGTAGGATGTGCGGACGGTAAGGGAAAAGGGAAAATGTAATACTTTCCTATATGCATTTATGCATGAAGATCTGTTTTTGATGTACAGTTTTGATTGATTAGTACAAGATATGTAATTGAATTTTTTTTTGGACCTTGTATTTGATTATGATAGATTCTTGTACTAAGGGACCTGATCGGTATATAAACATGTATTTCTTTTGTATGAAATATGTGTTACATGCAATGTATGTTAATGGGGTGTTACATACTTCCATTTGAACATGTGAATTAGGTACGTATTAATAATTAAAGAAAAAAGTTATCAACACAATATGAACTACAAAAAACACAACACATCATAATGAACATATTCGATTAAAATGAGTCTAATAAAATATTAATCCATTACCAAGACATTCGCTTTGGTTAATTACTTCACTTCCCGAACTCGAACTCTAATTGTCACCATAAACCATTTTAATCTTCTCAATGTTGTCGATTTTTTTTCCAATGAGTTTATCCATAATAGCTTGAACAATACCGAATATTTTACTATCATATTTCATCCATGAATCAAAAACTCATAAAACAATAAAAATGGAAGATCAAGATTAAAAAATAAACAAAAATATCAATATTATAAATGCATATTTTTAGAAAATTTATGATTTTGTAACTCCCCTTTAATGGTATGGGAGTTACATAGCAAATGAAATTACTCAATTACCCTTGACATTAAATTGTGAACATGATAGAAACCTAATAGAAGAATGGATTTGTGATTGGTTGACATGGTTTGCAAACTTAACACAAAAACTTTAGTTAACATTTGATCTTGTCCATATATATATATATATATATAACGATAATAAAATAAATAAAACAGGATATTATTCTAGATTTTAATTTTTTTTAATTAAGATTAATCATATTAAATATAAGATGCATTGTAATATCATTGTGGTATCACGGAGAACAGTGGCCGGAGGACGAAGGCCAGGGGACGGAGAGAGGAGAGAGTAGAGAAAATACCTAAGATGTTCTTGCATTAAAATTTTAATTCAAAATTACCAAAAATATAAATTTCTTAATTTATCTATTGATTTGTGGTTGAGATTGGACTTCACGGTTACCGCAAACTAATTTTTTCATTTGATTAGCCTCATATATATATATATATATGTGTGTGTGTGTGTGTGTGTGTATAAGAATATTATTTTTACTTTTTTATAGGAAAAAAGCTAAAATGGACATTGATTGTTGGAGTTAAACAGAGGCATTAGTTAGATGGACCATGACCAAAACAAATTGAATACCACAAGGATCCTTAGTCAAAACAATATCAAAACAGGGGGACCAAATTCACAATTCACTCTATAATATATTTAAAGTTTTTGATTTTTATAACCAAATACAAATTTAAAAAAAAAAATATCTTTAATCTTAAATAACTATTATATATAATATAAATAAAACAAAGTTGGGCTAACCTTACATATCTTAGTTAATTAATAATTTCTTAAAAGAA
>NC_037531.1:6048430-6063058 GCF_001531365.2 Cynara cardunculus var. scolymus
GAATCAATATTAATTAATAAATTGAAATACTAATAATAATTAACATTAACAGGGATTATAATTGAAAAAAGTAGTAAAAAGCTATTAAATCACTACTCTAACTAACGTTTCAAAAGCTAGCTTACATATATATAGAGAGAGGGAGAGAGAGATGAGCGATCAAATGAAAATCATCCTCATTTGTACAAACCGTACAAACCATCTTCATACGTCGATTTCATTGTTTAATCTTATAAAAAAAAATTCATGAAATTGTTTAATCTTGTGAAATTGTTTCATATAATACTTTTTTTAATGAATTTGTTTCATATATGATTATGAAATTGTTTCATATATGATTATGAAATTATTTCATATAATATTTAATGAAATTTTAATAAAACTGTTTCATGTATTTTTCTATAATTAAAATAATAAAGATGATAATATCCATGATTAACATCTTCCACAATAAAAAAATGATTAATCAACCTCTCATAATTACAAAAAAATGAACAAAATAAAAAATTATGATTGATTGAATATGGTTTTCACGGTTTATACAAATTGGGTGGTTTTTATTTGAACGTTCCTATATATATATATATATATATATATATATATATATCCAAACATGTATTAAAATAAGATAAATTATGTTTACCAAACAATACCTCAATGAGAAAGACGACTCTTACATGCCATTGCTTACCACGTTTGTGTTGGTAAACGGCCTGTTGGATGTTACTTGTAAAAACAATTGGCAGCAAGAATATTAATCACCAAAAAAATACTAAATTCTACATTAAACTGCTCCAACATTCCATAGAATATATACACTCACTTCTAGTGGAGAAAGAAAGATATAGCAGTCAGATATAAGACGACGACGACGACTACGACTACGACTACTAGTATCAAGGCAGCACCAAGACGAGCCCAACCCATCGATGCTTCTGTTCTTCATGTCAACCACATTAGTCGGGCCTTTCCAATCACAAAATCTATGGGAACAAAATCAAGCAACATAAACAACCAATTTTGATGCAAAACCAAATCAAAAACCACAAAAGAAGCAAAATAAACCGATTGCCATGCTACTATATCTTTCCTTTCATCTCTGAAATTAGTACAATGCGGACTTGCTTTTTCCCATCGTGTCCCTATATATATCCGTGTATCTTCTTTGCAATGTCGAAACCCAGATTCCAACGAAATCTTCACTTTCAAACGACACTGCCATTATAGAATATACTTATGGAGACGGTTTCCAATCAAACGGTAGATTATTGAATCCATTAACAGCTCCAAGACCATTAAGAAGCAATTGGCTCCCTATGTCCTGCTGCTGCTGCTGTTGCTGTTGTTGCTGTTGTTGATGATGATTCAACATTGCAACCCTTCCGTTCATACTCAACGAATTATGACCCCCCATCGCCGCTCGCATTCCATTCACCATACCCATTTGCCCACCACTTGTAATCATATTGTTCCCAGTCCCATTTCCGACAACACCCGGACTACTACTATTGCCTCCTCCCTGAATCAAATCATTAGCATTTTTCATTTCGATTCCCACTGAACCAACACCCCCATTGCCTCCAAGTTGGGAAGACATCATCATTTCCTGTATTATTTTCTGAACGGAGCTTTGAGAGTCATTCGCATCTGCATCACTAGAAAGAGTCGGCTGCGGCATCGATGAAATATTTGGGGAGGTAGCAGAATTCAAGGGTGCTCCTGAACCTTGAGGGAGATTGTTAGATAAGGATGGAGTTGGTGATTGGAAAGGAGATGGGTTAGGGTGCGGTTGTGTACTCGAGGATCCAGGGGAAGGAATCTGAATGCCATAGGGACCATTTGTATTACTAAGTGAACTTTGCTGTCTAGAGTTCTGGTGCAGCAGCCCATCGATGGTAATATTGGAACAGTTATTTACACTAGGCATGCTATTAGTGGATGCAATTTGCATAGCAGATGTTTCGTTGTTTGATGTACTTTGAACCACTGTTTGCAGCTGCTGTGGTTTTTGCTGTTCTTCAGGTTGACTATGAAACCCTGATGTCGAAGATGTCCTCCGTGGAAATTTTGCCAAGCTCTCTGTGAAGGTAAAAAAAAACAAATGAGAGATTTAATAACAGCACCTTATTGACGGCTTTGGATGCACTAATCAGAAATAATAATTCAACAAAGCAACCACTTGCAATCATACCATATAGGAAACTAATTTCTTCGTCCCAAAGTAAGTCCACGTTTCTATTTTTAGTCTGTCCTAAAATAAGTGTCTACTCTCCAATTTTATCCTTAATTATGAGATGAGAAATTCTTTACTTCCTCATCCACAAGGGTAAAATTGGCATTCAGTTACTTAAAAAGTATAAAGATCACATATATCTAGAACTCTGCCATTTTCATTGTGAAACGTTTATTTTGGGACAGAGGGAGTACTAAAGAGTAGATCCAGAAATTGTAATGAAATATAGATACCAAGAATCTACAACATGAAGTGATTCAAAAATTGTCATCAAAAGCTGAAAGATTGAATTATATTATAGATTTGAGAAAATAGTTCCGACTCTATCAATCAGACCAATGGGAAAGAAAGCTGAAAATGGAACCGAGGCCTAACCACTGAAATTAGGGATCATCACCTAAAGTACTCCCTAGTTATCTTAAATGTCTGGGAAAAATAATAGATTTGTAATGAACCAAGATAAACTGTTTTAACTATCCGCATTTTTGTGCAAGGAAGATTTGTCCCTTCAAGAGGCTTGTGTTAAGAAGCTGCTTCATTTAGGAGAGCTCACGGTGTGGACACCTCAGTATTTTCCCTATATATGTTAATCTCAGTTTAACTTTATTTAAAATTAATTCTCAGAGTGATACAATAATTGATACTTCTAGGGATGAGAGGAATCTCATGCATCTTTTGGTGATTTGGTCGTTGCAATTATTGATGTCAATAGATAAACAGTGAAATTGCACCGAGTAACACTAGGTCAAATGGGCAGGGAAAACTACGCTTGAGCACATCCTAAACCAATCCAAATGATCTTAGGGGGCGTTTGGTTTGATGGAATGGTTTTGAGAGATTTGGATTTCGTGGAAGGATTTGGAATTAGAGGGATTTGGATACGGAACGATTTGGAATCTTTCGTGTGTTTGGTTTGTAGGATTTGGAATGGAATTTCATTCTTTATCAATAATTTGTAATAACAAATTATAAATAATTATAAAAATAATTAAATTACCTTTTTATTAATTGTTATTAGAAGACATACTTTTAACACATTTTTAAACAGTATTGTATACAAATCCTACATAATCCCGTGAAATCCCAACCACCACCTTGGGATTTCAAAATCATATGTTTGAGGGATTTCAAGAAATCCTAGGATTTCAAATTCGAGCAATCCTGCAAACCAAACATGGGACTGGAATGAATTTGAATTTCAAATCCCCTCAAATCATTTCCATTCCTACAAACTAAACGGACCCTCAGTATATTCCACATAGAGGTATGGATCAGGGAGGGAAGAGTAGGATGTATGCAGACCTTACCTTTACCCCAAAGGGTAGAGAGGCTGTTTCCGTGACTTGATCGCATCCTAAACTAAAAGTCTAGAATTGCATGACTAAGGGTCCTTGTACCCAGCTCTTACCCGATAAGCGCTTATCTGTAAATGTCAACACTTTAACCTTAACTTACCGTGTAAGATTTTAGTCTATTAAACGACATCGTATGCAACATTTACCCGGTAAGCACTTACTGGCTAAGAGTCATTACTCTTACTTACCGAGTAAGACTCACAGTCCTTATCATTGCTCTTACCGGGTAAGATTCTCGGTCCTTGTCATATTCACCCGATAGGGTAAGGTGACCAGGTAAGCACCTACCGGGTAGGCATTTAGTAAACGACCCCAAGGACTTGATATGTTGCTAGAAATAGTAAACCAAATTTACTGGTGGCGGAAGATCTTGTTCAGATTCCTTATTCTAACATTTGAGATATGAAAGGGATGGTCTGAGTAACACTCCTAACTCAATAGTATTTCCATAATGCAAGTGTCTCCTTTCTATTGGAAGAGTTGATGGTGAAGAATAAGCCATATCAAATAAAAGTATAATATAACATTTAACGAGTGAAAGAACAAATAATTGAATAACCAGACTGTACGAGGTCCGAACATGTGACCATTCACATATTCCAACCAATCTCTTCTACTTCTCTAGACCATTGAGAGGGCGAATGATTTGGTCTCCCGAACCATATGGTAATCTGCTACTTTGCAACCCAATAGTTATTTTTTGTGCATGCACTCACACACACACACACACTTTATTTTTCATTTGAAAAATAAAAACAAACTATATTATAATATAATATTTTAGGATAATATTATTCCATGCAAATACTACTAAAATAATATTCTTTTGATACATTATATATCTAAAACAATTATAATTTTATGAATTCAAAAGGACCAAGAGTAGATTTTGATAAATATATGTGCTATCTAAAACTCTTAAATTTCAAGAGCACAACAGCTACGAAGCATTAAGTACAAATCACTAATGCATGAAGAGCTTTGGTTTGTTGAAAACTTGACACGAAGCATGTCCCCTATAGGTAGAACAACAAAGGATGGAGTGGGCTCCATGCCTATAAAAGGGGTCCAAGGCCTTGGTTTCACAGCACCCCCATCAAATGCATTTATAAGTATTTGATTTTTTTTCTTGTTCTCTTCTTATAACACGTAGAAATATGATTAAAATCTTGGAGAGTGTTGGTGTAATTAGGGGTGGCTTGAAAGATTAGTCTACTTGATTGTAATAATATATCCATAGTGAATTTTCTCTAGGAGTCCTGTGCTTCCAAAATAAATCCCAACAATCTTAGCATATTTAGCCATTTATGTACATATGTGTATGATTACATGTTATTCTAATTTCTATTTTGTTCAAACATAAATTTTGGATTTTCATTTTTAATGAGGAATTGCATTAATTTTCCATCTACAATTTACAGTAAAATTTTACATCCTGTCTTATGACAAGGGTACTCAACTAGTTTGATAAGTAAGACTTCAATTATGTTAATGTAATCTATTTTTACGTATAACTTTGGGAATTTCTATTATAATCAATTTTTTGGAAGTAAATAAATCCATGCAACACAAGGGTGAAAAGCTATTTAGCAATTGTGCAATACAAGTAGTGACTTGAGAAAGCATTGGCTTTGTTTGAGTCGCCTTGGAGATTTGTATAATACACGTACATTTCATTTGTAGTTTGCATCGTACGAGTATAGTTGATAAACAATCAATTAGCATATTCCTTGATGTTTGTTGTTTAAATGGATATCATCTAGACGGTCCTAATCAACCCAAGTAGTTGATCCATTTAAATAGATCAATTTATTGAGTCATTTATTAGATTGTTGCTAATCTTTATCATATGATCTATCCATTGACAGGCCTACTCTTAAACGGTCTTTATCTCTCTTCCTTTGCTGCTTCGTTTTTCTTTTCTTTAACTATGACCTAACCCTTAACATATCACACAACAGTTGATCTAAGAATGTCCAGAAAGTTTTCTAAACTTGAACCACCTTGATGATAAGGGGGGAATGTAGTCAATGACACAGAATTTCACTAAAATATAGAACAATTACTGACAACTCTAATAAACCCTAGGGGACCTCAGCATTTTATAGCATAGTGTTTAAGAGACATAAAAAGCAAGTTGAACAAGTTTACCCATAGGCCCAGTCCTCGTTTCTCGGCTGTAATCGATCAAATCCTTCATACTATTAACCACTTCTGATATCTGCAGAGACAGCCAGCAAAATATCATGTTGCGTAACCAAGTAGCAAAAACAAATTAAAAATTAGAACTTACAAACTAATAATCAACAATTCAGATATCATATGTACAAACTGCTTCATTCTATGAAGATGGAATCACAGAACAATGAGGAGGAACTTTTCACTTGCAGATAAAATGTGATACAACCGAGTCACCCCTACTCATTGAAGAATGAGAGAAGAAAAACAAATAGAAGGGTACGATTTCAGTCTTATCCAACATTTGAAAAGGATTCAAACATATCCAAACGATATATGGAGATTATAAGTTTGGTAATCTCTACATATTGTTAATTTATTGTTTACTTTCTGTTTTGGGTTCCTATGGACATATGTAAAAGATAAAAAGAACAACTATATAATACGAAAAAAATATCAATATTTTCAGTTTTACATCACTGAAGAAAACATAGTGATTGGCGCATCGAGGTTCTCTGGATTTGCAAGGGTTGGTGTAATGAACTAAAGAAAGAGTTCCATTGTATGATGAGCCTAAATGCTTCTCCATATTGTGGTCAAGCGATCTACCCCCTCCCCACCCGTTTCTTATATATGTAAAGTTAATTAGGCATCTCCTGTGATCTGCCACGTCTTTGAAAGCTCTTTGACTTTAATAAATGCCACTCGAATGACAAAAGCGTCACATGTAATTCACGGTCTTTAATAGGTAACATATTCCTTAAACACACCAAAAAAGTAAAACAAAAACTATTGGTTAGATTGTGCAAGTATGATGATATTGTGAAAATATTGTTGTACAGGTATTTGGTATATTACAATAATATTTCTGCATTTAAGACTACATTGATTCACCTATACATAAGTGGTGAGTTCCCTAAAAACAAAAACCCCAAAAAAACTAATGGTACACTGTGCAAGTATGGCAATATTGGAGTAACTAATTGACCACACCGATTCCACCTGACATGTGTTTTTATGTTCCTAGGTTCACAGAGTTTTAATAGGTAAAATGGCAAAAATAAGGACTTATCCATCACTTCGACCTCATGCTACTCATTTTGAGCAACAGAAAGTGTCAATCCCTTCTTTTCAAGACTACCATGGTGCTTGTAAAGGAGATCAATAATTACGTGCTTGCAACGCGATCAAGGATGATGACGTTTACGGTGAAAATGTTTCTTCTCTATCTATACTAGTAACTGATCAACATCTAAATCTCTTTCATTCAATCACATGAATTTGATCTTGCATTGAAATATCAAACATGACGTGCAACTGAATTGAATTTGACCAAAGACACAAGGAGCATGACATTTTCTCCTGGTGATTATGGTTGTACGTTCATACGCTGTGATCGCAAGTAAGGGAGAGCACGTTTGCTCGTAACTAATATAGGTTCATATCCCAAGTGGAATCCCTCTCTATCAAACAAAACCAAATGAAGCTTCTTGTATTTTATCGTGTTGCTTGCTTGGTTGCTTATTTAGTTAAATCATAACCAGTCTACGTATTACCTCACTCTAAATCATTTTCAAAATAACTTTGTTCCTGTTAAGATAATTCACTTACACTTGTTAGAAGTAGTAGATTTTTGAAAATACATTTTTAGCAGATTTCATCAAGCATTACATGTCAAGCAAATGAAACTAAAACGCGTCTAATCATTATAGTATATGGCATGCATCAACAGATACCTATGTTGGAAACCTTCTCCTCAACCAAGCACCAGCAAATTACAAAAGAAGATTACCTGAAGACACCGGACATATCTCTTCGTATATCCTAAATCATTAACTAACGGTACATCCAATGCTTTTGCCAACTGACGAGCTGAATCAACAAACCTGCAACGTAAATTAAAATCTTGACTCTGCCAAAAAGATTTTAAAATGTGTTTAATGCATACATATAGCAAGGTCATCACCAACACTATGATTGTTTCTTTAAATCCTTGTCAGCCATGTGATATTCATTTACTAATTAATTTGATGTGGTTTATTGGTTGGGCATGCACTTAATTAAGACCTTTCTCTTTTGTATTAATCAGTACTAACCCCAATCTCATGATTCTTTAAGCAACTTAATGTTTCGGTACATCACCTGTGACTAATACTTACTTGCTTATATTTTACTCCTTGTCAATCCATATACCTATTCAAGCAATAATGTGATTATAGCATCTCTCATTCCTATCTCTTTTGCCTGTTTGTAAGGGCCTGTTCAACATCTTATGAGTCATAGTGAGTAGACTCCACTAACCACCAAAAACAACTCGGTGGAGATTGAATTAATATATCAAGTATATATTTTACCCAGGGTTCCATCCGCTCTACCCAAAAAAAGTAAGGGAAGTGTGTACATAATGGGTAAAAAAGAATGTTTAATAAGAGGGTATGACATTACATCAGTTATTTTGAAGTAAAAATCTTAAAAGCTGTAACATCAATTATGCTTATTGAATAGTATATAGATTGGTTATAAGAGGTAATATACCAAAACACCTTATCACCAACTACATTAAATTCTGCAGTTACAGTTCAATACAATCCAGCCTATTATATGAAGCCTTTGATTGGCTATGGTTTTTTCCTGTCTTTGCATTTATGGTTTTAAGAAAGTGTAAACACGACTTCAAAAAATATAGACAATGAACTTTCAGAAAACCAAAATCAATTTACAGAATTTTGTCTATAAAATATATGCTTAATTTGAAGCTTCACGGTCCAAAAATTGGTTAGAGAAAATGCGTATGTTGACTGTTTGACGGTAATGTGGTTGGGGCTTCAAACTGAATAAAACACAATTTCTCATTTTCTTCTTGAAAGTTCAAGTTATCTTTGAAAATACAAGTCTACCCACGTTCTGATTTGTTGTCAAATAAAACTCATGAGACTGCAAATAGAAAGAGAAAAAAGGAACTTAGTTTGTGTGTAGCATTTAGACAGACAATTATGTAACGTCAGAAAAACATAAAATGACATGACATGAAAACCAGCAAAATATTCAAGTATATAACTGAGTCTGGGACCTACATATTACAATTGTTCTGCAATTCTGGTACAGATAAGCTTGATGAAGCACTTTGAGTTGAAGCCTGGTATTTCTGAGCTGCATTACCTAGTTGACTAACCTGCAAAAGAAAATCAACAGCTCAGTAACTATCAAAAGATTTTTTATTTGTCGTATAAAAAATTTACAAATCTTGACCAATTACCAAACTGCATAGTTGATGAGAAGCATCTTAAGTACATGGATTAGCACAATGAACTTGTGATGAAGATCAATAGATAACAACTCGGATCAGATGATACATTTTCAGAATAAACACATAACCTAGCCTCACATAGGCTTCAAGACAGGGTCACGCATAGAAGACACTGTCAGAAATATGGAAATGCTGATTTGAAGATTTTCTAGTGGTGGCCGAGCTTCTACTACTAACATATGTAGAAATAAGCATATACATAGATGGCAAATTGCAGTCAGCTCCAAAGGTCAAAAGTGCCTGGAGGTACCAGGTTCAAATCCAAGGAGAAATAAAAATCCCCTTATGGCCACGGAGGTTCAAATGTGGTGACTCCAGGCTACCCGCAAAGCAGGTGTTCTCCCTGAGATTAGTCGGCTCGCATAGCGGGTTGGATATCCAGGTTAATCAAAAATAATGCAATCAGCTGTAAATAAATAGCCCTACCAATCTATCATAGTTCTCATACATAAACTTATAACCAAATTAAATCAAGGAAAGCACAGCCCTGAAACATGCTTTTAACCTATTATCTTGCCAATTAAAAGGAAGAAGAAAACCACCAAAATCATTCATGCTGAGTGCTTGATGAAGAATAAATAAACCATGAAAACAACGAATCTACATATGCCACAATCACAGTTTATGAACAATGATTAATAACAATGCCATCACAGAGAATGTAGATTGAACTAGCCTTGGATAAAAACAAATAATCAACCAAACCAGATGTATTTGCTACTCAGATCCAAATGAATCAATGGCTGTTCTAACTTAATGCTAGTCATTTCAAAACAAGTTTATTGTTAATAACCTGTGGTATCAGCAGTCTCCTAGGGATAAGCTCTTCATGACGCCGAGCACAGAACTCCCAAGAGCATATCTGCATGTTGCAGGAAAAGGGAGTTGGCAAATATATACCTCAAGCAATATCCACCTTTTAATAACAAGGATTGAAATCTAACCTTCAAATCTGCAGAAAAGACTATTCGTAGTTGGCCATCACGAACAACCCGCAGTTGCTCAAAAACACTCTCCTGTATGGCTTTTGCATAGTCCAGAACAATTTGACCTGAAGAATTCTGATATTCTCGGGGCATATCAACATACAAGAGCTCCTCCAAAGTACCACTTTCATATTTTATTTTGAAAAGCCTGGGCAGAACTTCAACAGTGGCCTCTGAACGTGAATTCATATATTAGATTAAAAAAATAAACAGAAAATAACAGAGCTTAATTTGGCCTCAAAAATGAAAATCCTGGAAACAATCTACATCTCTGTTTGAAAAGAACTCTATGAAATAGACATTGTAAAGCCTCGGGAATTTTGTACTGAGGCTCCCACCCCAGGTTAAAGCTAAATGGAAAAAGGTAATTCATCATTAGTCTTTCATGCATATCACACCACGTAACACCCCTAAGAAAGGGCGGCAACTTATAAATAGGACCCACTCATATAACATAAAAACAATTGTTTAGGGAACCTCACACGTAAATAGTACTTTGTTCTAAAATTTCAGCCTTGATACATCAGATCCATGTATATCCCAACCCCCCCCCCCCGGGGGACCCCACCTCCGGGTGGGACATGCTGGGTTTGTCGGGTCTGATTTTATGCATCAGATCAACAACCTTTTATGAAAATATATCAGCTCAATGAAAATGGTCGACCTGTAACTACCAATGGGCAAGACATGCAGAAAACATCTGGACTTGATCTCTTACATCCATAAAATTTCAGCAAAGAAAGTTTGGTATATGAAATGAATATATGACAAGCATGCATGTCCAAATCCATGAGGTTATGAATGTAAAGGAAAAAAATTGAGATGGAAAACGTAAAAGACTTACCAAAGCCACGGCCTGGCTTCTTATTGCATATTTCACAGTGCCATACGTCCTGCATGATTATAAACAAAGATAGCAATATATGACTTTGATGTTTAGCAGTGATAGGAAACAAAGAAACCATTATCGTTATTAAGTTATCTCTGAAACCAAAAATTGCTGAATTTATAGTCTGCCATAGTTGATATATAACTGGTAATTGAAATAGGCATTAGTAAAAAGATTGCAGGCATTACCAAAGTAAAACTAAAAATTCTCTCTAGCAACAAACCTGAGGAAAAACTCCTGCGGTATGGCGCCCATTACCATACAAAGAAACACACCATTTCTTCCTGGCATTAGGAGCAAAGTACTCAGCGACAAATTTTCTCCAAAACTCAATGTTGTTGTCCTGCAAAAGAAAAAAGCATGAACACCACCTCAGACGGTCCATAATATTTTATTCTTGCCATAGATTGTGCAACTCTTACTTCAGGCCTATGTTGTTGCTGATACATATAATGTGTCAGCCGTCTCGCACACATTCCTGGTTCATACACAGGTTTTGCAGGTGATCTCATTGATAAATTTTGTTGTTGAAACTGCGGTTGCAGCGAAGGCCGTTGCTGAGGAATACTCTTCAATAGTTGCTGTTGCTGCTGATGTTGTAGATGCAAGAATCTCTGTTGATTCAAAAGATTAATCTGTGCAGCAGAAGCCTGAGGAGATTGTCTGGACATGTGAAGGAATTGTTGCTGTTGTTGTTGTTGTTGTTGCTGTTGATGCAGAAACAATGACTGGTCAGAGTGTTGCTCCATCTTCACAGGCGGTAAGTTTCTCATGGCCTGAACCTGCTGTGTTTCCATTTTGACTGAACCAAGATTTCGCAAGGCTTGCATCTGTTGAGGATTTTGGCCGTGCTGGTCATTTGCCGCTTGTGGCTCCATTTTCACTTGTCCAATGCCGCCTAATCCACCTTGACTTGTTTGATATTGCTGCTGATGATGGTTATTGTTAGGGACAGAGTACTGCTGCAGAGACTGCTGGCTCTGTCGCAAGTTTGGAGATTCACGCTGTTGGCCCTGTTGTTGATCTGGCAATATCTGGTTGCCAGATGAATTTGAAAAATGCTGTCCTGGCACTTGACCTGGTGCATTTGAGTTTACCATATTTGATGGACCAAGGGACGAGGAAGGGGCATTAAAACCCATCCCATTCCCCATGCTTGACAATGGATCAGAGTCGGCCCCGTTATCGATCATACCCCTTAGGGAACTCGCAGAGCCAGACATCCCTGAGCCTGGCCCTCCATTACCATAAGACTGATGGAGGAGGGAAGATACATTTGGCACATTTCCAAGCATGTTCATGTTATTAAATTGAGTACGTGGTGAGACGAGGGAAGGAAATCCAGACTGAGAAGGCATAGAACCCCCTTGGCTACCCAATAAACCCGAATTTGATCGCAACAAGGAAGATGGAACAGACTGCGCACCAGCAAGTGGAGTGGGTGGCCCTGGAGGTACCATCTTCCCAAAAAAGAAAATAATGGCAGATCTTTTCTAAATAACAGGTGCAACCTAAAATGACATGAACCCACAAAAATTTGTGTCTAAGGATATAACACACTAAGATGGGCTATCAGACAGGTACAGCTTTATCACTCAAACCAGCAACCAATTGGCAGTTTGTAAGCACGCCTGAATCCTTATTGCGTACCAAAAGAAATGGAAAACCTTGACATCTGAGCTTATACTGTTGAGTGTTGCCAAACACGAGACAATTACCAAAAAACCTAAAACAAGCTTTGGCCTTGAACATCCTAGTGTTGTTTTAGCAGTTGGGAAGTACAAACCTCCAGCCAGTTCTCTCATTGATTTCTGCATAACTCGTCATTCTTGTAAATCAGTTAACATATCTATGCGTAGATACCAAAACATTCTTCCAGAAATACGAGTAGGCATTTGACAATATCCCACCTTCGACCTCTCAAAGTACCTGCTAACGCTTTCAATGCCGCTCTACACAAAACTATACTAGAAACTTAATCTTGACTCAAGCATAAACATCAAATCTTGAAACCTGAAGGAAAAAAAAACAAGAAACTTAATATTGACGATGAATAGAACAATAAGATAGCTAAGATAAGCTTTCATTTAAGAACCTAACCAGCTCAATAACGAAAATCTAACAGATAAAACAGAAACAGCAAAAAATAAAAACTAGAATAAAAAAAACTAAAACAAGTAATAACAAGCTTCATGAATCAAATGCAACTTAAAAGCAAGACCCAAAGAAAACAAAAAGTTGATTCACAACTGAATTGAGTGTGATTCACTAGGGTTACAATCAAAAACAGCTTACTTTTTTTCAGTTAAACAATCTAATAAATATAGAATAATAGTAAAAACACTGGAAAAACTAAAGAATCAGAAAACGCACCAGAGTAACGAATTCAATGGTGATGTAAATTCTTCTGCAGGACACAATTCTATAGCGTCACTTTTCTCTTATATTCTCCGTATGTGATACACATACAATATATACTCTTCTGTATGCAAACTATTAGGGTTTTTGGTTAGAACTTTAACCTTCTTCAGTGACAGGTCGTCTTCAATCTTCTCTTTCTGGAGAGATGAGAGGAAATTCCTGTTCTTCGCTGTAAGTTTAGAGAGAGAAAGAGGAGAGAGAGTGGTGTGTTCTCCTTGCGGACGTCAAAGTAGAATTGTATCCGATTGAATTTTCCTCATTCCATTCTTTAACTTTCTATTCTCTCTCCTCAAAGGAAGTCAAATCCACTTCTTCATGATGTATGGGAATTCTAATGTGTTATCATCATTCATCATGCATAATGCATCATGATGCATCATCATCCTATTTTATATGTGTATATGACTATTTTTCATGCCCATCTCTCCCTCATTTTATTTTTATTAGAAAGTACTTGTGCGGTATAATGAATATATTTTGATTTTATTGTTTCGTTTTGTATTTTAGGTTTATCAATGGTATAATGCGATTTTATGTGGTTTTGAGAAAAATAAAATATTTTTATTTTTGAATAAAATATAAATTTAAAGATATCATAAAATTTTGATAAAAATAAACAATATTAATATCAAATTAACTATTTAAAAGTTCTATTTTTTATGTAAGTTTTTTTAATTCAATTTTTTTTATAATTTAATTGAATTTTAAAAATAAACTAATTTATTTTTGGTTTAATAAAATAATTTTTTAAAATAATAATTAAGTATTCTGTTAAACTCAATAATTATATTAATTATATTTTAGATTTTTTATATTTAAAATGATATTTATATCATGTATTTGATTATGTTTATCTGCATTTAGTTATACGAATTCAAACATAAAGCTTTAATAAGTTGCACTTACGCACAATCAACTTATAATTTTGAATTTTAATTAATATGCATCAATAAATAATATTTTATGCATAAAAATTATTTTTAAAAGTTTTTTGTCAAATGTTTTATAATATAGTATATATATAGTTGTTATCTTAGCATTCTAAGACAGAATGGTCTCGACTGAACAGGGTTAAAGGTGAGAAACGTAAAAAGAGATATAAATTTTTTATTACTTTTAATCTTATTTTCAAATCAACTATTTAAAAGTTCTAACTTTTTATGTAATTTATTTAATTTTTTTATTATTATTTAATTTAAGTTTAATAACGAAATAATTTATTTTTGGTTTAATAATATAACATTTTATAAATATAATAA
>NC_037531.1:6063073-6073384 GCF_001531365.2 Cynara cardunculus var. scolymus
TAACGAAATAATTTATTTTTGGTTTAATAATATAACATTTTATAAATATAATAATTAAGTATTCTGTTAGAACTCAATGATTATCCTAATTAGATTTTTAGATTTTTTATATTTAAAATGAGATGTTTATCCTGTATTTGATTATGTTTATCTTCAATTAGTTACACGAATTCAGATATGGAGCTTTAATAAGTTGTACTTACGCAAAATCTATTTGTAATCTTGAGTTTTAAGTAATATGCATTAATAAACAGTACTTTACGCATAAAAAGTGGGTTTTAAGAGTTTTTGTCAAATGTTTTATAATATAGTATGTATATATATAGTTATTATCTTAGCATTCTAAGACGGAATGATCTCGACTGAATAGGGTTAAAGGTGAAAAATGTAAAAAGAGATTTAAATTTTTGATTACTTTTAATCTTATTTTCATTTAATGAATTGTGTTTCTCACATTAATTGATCCAGGGACGGACCTATAATGGTGCATACAGTGGTACGTGTCACCATATTATTCCTCCGTCGAAAGGTAAAAAAAAGGTAGGTTCGTGAAAGGTGCAATCATATGTATTTTGAAACTACAATGAGAACAAGTTTTATTTGGTAGAGTTGGTTTGTAAAGCTTTTATTCCACCCCAGACTCAAATTTGATTTCTGTTAGTGTCATTTTCTTAGTCAAATGATGTCATCGTTTGAAAAAAAATCAGTATATTTGTTTCTTATAGTCAAACAGTGCTACCTTTTGAAAAAAATTATCTATATTTTTTTCTTATAGTCAAATGGTGCCACCGTTTGAGAAAATATATGAGTCCGTCCCTGAATTGATCTGATACATTTTATTACTGTTGATCTTTAATTAGCATTGATTCAAAGATGTAGATTCATCCATACTCTTCTCACCATAAAATTCCATCCTCATGGAACTCAACCCTCTTTAATAAATGTATTATGATTTTGTAAAATAAAATTAAGGATTAAAAAAAACTTATATTCAATTTTATAATTTCTTTTTAGAGTAAACTAAGATCCTATGGTTTGTTCATCATTCGAAAAAATTAAATGATAAAATAGACTCAAATTTTTAATCAGTAAATAAGGTCTAAGAAGTTGCTTGTTTACCTCTTAATAGTTCCATTAAGAAACAGTCTTTGAATCGTTAAGAGATGAATCTTGTTTGGCAAAAAAAAAAAAAGATTTGCATCTTAATGGTTTTAAAACCCTCTGAATGATTTTGTATCACGGGTCTTCCTTAACCATTCAGCACTCAAATTCCATTGTAAACAATTATATTTCATTTTGCACTATATCATAAGAGTCTCTTAATCATTCTGACCACTTAATCATTCAACATCATCATTCAGCAACTGCTAAACAACCCCTAAAATACATGTAGTAGATAATAGCCCAATATGAGCCAAAAAAATACATAACACGAGACCGAAAAGAATTTATTGAAAATTAGACCAAAAAATATTATTTAAATCTTTTGATTTAATTACACATCACACCCCTTCATTTTCTGCTATTCCATGATTGTTTCTCCAACACCCAAGGTTGATTGGGTTGTTTTTGTATTCAAGTGGTTCAAATATGTTGAATTAATGTCAAAATAATATAGTTATGATATACTTATCTCATTATATATAGTTTGTTTGGAAATTATATCTTGACAATCTTGAGGTGATAAGTACAAGGATGGTGTCTGATTGGTTTGAGCATGGCTCCAAAGGTCAAAAGTACCTGGAGGTTCTAGGTTCAAATCCAAAGAGAAATAAAAATCTCTTTGTGGCCACGAATGTTCAAATGCAATGACTCTGGACTATCTGCAAAACCAGTGGTTGCCCTGGGATTAGTCGGCTCGCATAGCGGGTTGGATATCCAGATTCATCAAAAAAAATCTTGAGGTGTTTAGGAATGTTCGTATTTTAAAGTGGGAATAAACTGAGGCCCTAATTTTTTGTTGAAAATATGTAAGTTATTCATCCATCTATTTTGTTGAGTGATGTTCTTGGAGGTGCAATGTGATTGTGTGATAGCAGATTTGAAATAAAAATGGATTGTAATGATGTGTTGAGTAAAAGTTTGTTTGTTAGCAGCTTAATGAGTTTAATGAGGACTAACAGCTTATTGAGTCAGTAATATATGATTGTTTGGTAGTGGCTTAATGATATAGAAAGTGTTTATTCAGTAAGTTTTTAAGGGGAGCTTTGTGCAGAAAGTTTTTTTCCAGGACTGCTCCCCCAACTAAAAAACATGTTCCTTCAATCTATGAAAAAAAACCTCTCAAACAAAAACTTATTCAATTTATACAGATAGATTAATCCACACAGACAATCTCTAAGCTTGATAGTGTGAGTAGAAATATAGATAAATGACGTAGAGAGAAACTAAGATTGAAAGAAATTTTGATTTCAACTTGTGGCCTTAAAAACGAATTTGTGGACAAGTGACGTGGGCCACCGATAGGATATTTAAAAAAATCAAATTCATGGACTAGTAAATATGTGGAATTTTCTTATTATTTCTAAGAAAAATATTGAAGACGTACAATTGAATTATATTATTAAAATAGTATTCTACAAAGACCAATGTTGCATTTATCAATACTTCAAAATATGTCAAGACAAATAGAATTCGTGGAAGAATGGCAGAACCACGAGTCTAAGGCTAAATGACGTGTTTATGTTTATTTGATATTCTTTATATGTTTCAATGGATAGAAATACAGTAATTAGAGGATTTTGTTTATAATCAGAGATTTGTAATAACTTTGTTTATTTGATAGCTAGTAATGGTGTTTTAGCTTTGGTATGGTGGCGTGGCAATTGGGGGTTTGTCGACATAACCTATATATATGTTGTTAGATAATGCTTATCTAAATTTGGGGATGGTAATTTGCTCCGATCTGGTGGGGAACCCGTTTCACCCGACCCGAACGAGGACGAGGATTCCCCGCTAAAACGGGTCCCGTAGTTGGGGATCCCCGGTAGACTCAAACCGGGGTTGGGGGATGTTACTCAAACCGGGACCAGGGATCCCCGGTAGAATCAAACTAACGGATATTCTTCATGGATTTGACCGGGGATTGATAGAGGTTTGACCGGAGACGGGATGTTAATCCTCGTACCCGCCGGAGATTACAAAACTCGCCCCATCCCCACCCCATTGCCATGCCTATCTAAATTCTATTATTAATGATTTTCCATATGAAAATGTTTGAATTTGTTATATTTTTTATATTCAAATTTATTTTTGATATTAAAAAACATTAATATAAGATTTTTCTGGTACTTGTAGGGGCCATTTTTTTGGAGCATCCATGGCCTATAAAATGTCAGGAACGAATCTCTTATTTGTAACTACTATCGTCATGATATAAATATACTTTTTCTGTCACTATGATTTCCTTTCGTTTCACGTTCCGTCCATGAGGCTACCAACTTTAGAAAAGTTCGTTAAATTAGGGGCTAATATGGTTGTTTTCACAATTTTGTTTAATTTTTATAACACCGCGGTTACATTACTGACCATTTTACCATTTAATCTCAAAAAATAATCAAATATTAAACCACTAAAATATACGGGATATAATTTTGAATAAAACTCCGAAATGTCCACTTTAATTTGTTGTGTTTCATTCATTTTTTTTTCTTTTTGAGCAAAACATAAATCAACCCAAAAGTTTTAAGATTTACAATTCAAAAGTTATTTATAACCAACCGGGGACATATCTACCTGATAGAATATATCCAAAAGAGCTAAGTTAACACTTGAGTCAAATGTTGGGTTTGAGTTTTTATGCTTAAGTGTTGTATTTAATCTTGTTTCTCCTTTGTAATTTTGTATTGTATTTATCCTATAAATAAGTTTTGTTTTTGTAATCATTGTAAGAATCTAAGTGTGAGATTGTAAGGATACTTTGAAGATTAATAATCAAGATTGAGATTCTCTCTAATTTTCTTCTACTTTCAAGATACTTGATTTGCCATTTTAATGTTCTTGATCATTTATGAAGATTGATTAAACAATTTGGGATTCACATTTGGTATCAGAGCAAACTGCAGCGATTTTGATTAAGAAATTGCACGAAAATCGAGATTTTTGCATATAAATTCTAAAAATCTACACGATTATCAGACTATTCATAGTGTTCTTCATACTGTTCTTGAGACTTTATTGTTCATATTCTTCAATTTTCATCAAAAATCATACAATTGTTGTTGTTTGATTGTTGAATTTGTGATAATCTTGTGCGTATTGATGTTTTGTATCTTTGTATTCAAACATTTTTTGGGTTTTGATCGATTATTTGTCAGTTTTTGAAGAATTTTTGAAGTTTTAAAAAGTTTTTTGTTCGTTCAAGAAATTCATAAAATTTGTGGTTTTTTATCAAATTTTTGATGAATTATTGTTTGTTTTTGTGTTTGTTCATATCCGATCAATGAAGTTTGTTATTTTTCTGAATCCGACCATTGAATAATTATAAGTTGTCCGTATTCGGTTGTTGCATAATTACAAATTGTCTGTATTCGGTCGTTGATGTTGCATATTGACCGTATTCGGTTGATTGATTGACTGTCCGTATTGATTAACATCCGGTCATTGATGTTGCTTTGACCTTATCTGGTTGATTGATCGACTGTCAGTATTGATTAACATCCGGTCATTGAAGTTGCATATTGACCGTATCCGGTTGATCGAGTGTTGAAGTTGCTTTTTATGCGATTTGTGAATCCGGTTATAATTGATTGTTTGTGTTGAATTTGTTATCCGAAGTATGTGCTATTTAGTTTATTTGGAGATCATTCGAAAGATCTATCCGGAAACTCTTTGTCCGGAGTCTAGTATTTCTTGTCCGAATTGCTTTGTTTCTGGAGACCTTTTGTACCTTCTATCCGAAAAACCTTTGTCCGGAGACTTGTTTCTCTAGACTGGTTGACTTTGTTGTCCGGAGTCAGATTTCATTTATTCAATATTACTTGATTGATTGTAGATTTTGTTGTCCAGAGACAACATCCGATGCAATATCCGGAGATTCTATGCAGTGACTTCTTTATCCGTATAAGTGGTTTAGTGTTTGGTGACTGTATTCATGTGTGGATTAGTTAATACATTTTTTTTGATTTTTTTTAATCAAAGTTTTGAACTGCAAAGATCATTTTTGTTAAATCAATTGTTTGTGAATCTTTTCAAATGGCATTATCTTTTGAGAAAGAAAACAAGGATTTAAAAGAGAAAATTTCTGAGCTTGAAAAGAAATATAAATTGAAACAAGAAAAATATCTTAAAATGTTTTACGAGAATCATTCAAACATTTCTTGGGCTAAAAGTTTATCAAAAGATTATGAAATGGTTGTTGAAGAGAAGAAGTTCTTAAAAGAACAAATGGATGAATTCATTTATAAAGGTTTTTCTTCTGATTCGCAGGAAAGGAATTTAAAGCAGATTAAAGAGAATGATGAGCTGACGAAGAAAATTCATAAAGCTGAGATTGAACTAACTGCTGAAAGGAAATTACTTGAAAAAGATAAGGATAAGTTGATAGAGGTTGAAAAGAGGTTTGATGCTGAAAGAAAGATTTTTGAAAGCAAAATAATAGCATTAGAGTTTGTTAGCTCAATTATTCATATTTTGTAAAAGTATAGAAAAAGTATACTGCAAGTCTTGACAGAAGGATAACTCCACAGAAGACCACAGAGGACTAACGACAGAAGCCGTTTGATCGATCAAGTTAAGAGTGGCAGAACCTCTGATGTCTCTCATAGAGGTTCTGGAAAATAGTCCTCTGTAATATAGAACATGCAAGTCAATTACAGCAGAGCCTCTGAGATGGCTCACAGAGGGTCTGCGGATTTCGTCTTCTGTGAAGTTTCTGTTCCATCAGTTTACGAAGATTGTTAGCCGCATGTGCTTCTCACGTGACTAGGGATTAATCGACTCTATTTGGACGGCTCAGATGAAGACACGCGTCAAGATCTAGTCTCTAAGGTCGTTAGGAACTAGTATAAATAGCGGCTAAGGCCTTTGTAATCGAAGTGCTTCCTGTATTGTAATCGTCAAATTTTCAATTGAATGAATTGAAAAACCTTTGAAGCAATGCATTCATCTTCTTCCTCATCTTGACTGTGTGTTCTTGATTTATTTACTCTGTTCTGTTCTTATTATTGTTTCCKCTRCACYTTAATCGTCTTAGAGTTCATTCAGAGTATTAGATCAATATCAAAGCCGAATTTAAGGTCCAACAGAGTTGAATACTACAAAGCTTTCAAAGCAAATATCATAATTTGAACAAATTATCATATTGAAAAAGAGCCAAGTTTGATAATGAGAAGAAAGAGTATTTGGAATAATGTCAAAAGAAACATATGGAAATGTTCGATAGCATTGCTGTAAAGCAGAAAACTTTAAATGAGGAGAGAAAAGTTTTTGCTTTAGAGAAAAAGAATACTGCGAAAAAGAATGCAACAATTGCTAAAGAGCTCACTGAGAAAAAGAAATGACTTGACATTGCTTCAGATAATGATAAGGGAAGCTTTGAAGAATAAAGAAAAGAGTTTGAAAAAGAAAGAAAAGATTTTGAAAAGTTAAGAAGAGAGTTGGAAGGTAAGTTTTCTGAAAATTCAAAGAAATTGTCTGATTTAAAGACAAATCTTGTAACTAAGATGAATATGAGATCTAAACTTAAAAAGCAATATGATTTAGTTACTGAGGAGAGAGATCAGTTGTTACATAAAATAAAAGATTTTTCTGAATCAAGTACTGAAAGCTCAACTGTTTGTCAATCTAAGTGTAAAACCTGCTTTTGTGACTGTTCCGGTGTCAAATCCAACAGTTATTCAAGTAGTCTTAAATCAACTGTTTCAAAGAACAAGTCTCGTATTTCAAATGAGTTTTACAAAGGTTATGTCATTGAATCAAACAATAATTTTTCAAAAGTAAAACAAGTTTGGGTGAATAAAACTGATTCTGTTAATTCTCATAAATCTGTTGATAATAAGAAATCATTTGTGACTGATACTATTCTTTCTTGCATTGTGAAGTCTACTAATCAATTGATCAGTCTTATCAAGAGAAGAATTCGATGCTCAACTTGTGGAACAAATGATTTCATCAATAAGAAGAAGATCAACAGATGGTATAGAAACAACTAGTATGAAAACAGTTGGAATAGATATACCAGATATGAGAACTGGTATGATTCTTATTGCGTATCTGATTTACTTGTTAAAAGAACCAAAAAGAAATTATCTGATAGGAACATATGGTATGGCAATTATAACATCCATCAGACCAGTACTAACAAAGTAGGACCTATGTTTGTCTGGGTACCAAAATCTACTTGATCTGTTTTGCAGGTGTGTCATATGTTGAGCTGATGAGAAACATTATTTATATGATACACTAATACAGGAAGAGTGTGTAATTTGCCTGAAAATAGCTTTTGAACACCCAGTTCAGGACCTGCTTTTCAATTCTGAGCTAAAATGTTTTCATACTCTAGGCTAATTCAAAAGGAGAATAATGTTTTATTTGTTTGAATATGAAATCTATTTTCTAGGGGGAGTGTTGATAAATGTTTTTGAAATGAGCTGATTTAAAACGAGTATAATTTTTTATCAGGTATTTCTTTGAGATTTTACTTGTGTATTTTCTCTTCATACATATTTCCGATACCTGGTTCAGCTATTCTTCAAATTGTTGTTATCACGTGATAGTCCACTATGATCAATCTTCAAGCAAAACTTCAATAATCCATGGCAATCTTCAAGAACATTAAGAACAATATGGAAGGAGACTTGAGAAAAATAGTCAACTTGGTCAAACTTTATTATGTACGTATATGTTTTACAATTGAGCTCATACTCCAAAATTACAAAGAACAAAACTATTTATAGGGTCAAAGTATTAACCCTCTAGTCAAAGTCAAACTTTACAAGGAAAGTCAAACACGATGACTTTTACAACAATTATAGACAAAAGTAACTTTCAAGACGAATACAATTTTAACACTGAAATTCAGTCCTAACATCACGTCTCTTAAATGAAAATCATTTTCAGTGATAATACACTCGTTTGTATTCAAAGTTGTTTTTTGAGCTTATCTGAAACATAATTCTTTGATTGATTCATAATTCATAATTCTTTGTTTGTGTAAATCTGTAAACTTGTTCTTACAGATCTTCGTTCATTTCTCTCAACTATTTCGAATAATATGTTTTGTACATTAGTCCTGATTAATTGTTCATGTACTTAATTATTACATTTTTTTGATCAATTTTCATCTGATCAATTGTGCATAATTGCAATAATATTTTTGATCAACCTTTTGTGATCAAATGAGCTTACATTGTCATTTTTAGGAGGGACTGAGAGCTTCACAGAAATACCTCTATGGATTGTCAGAACCGACAGTCCTACCCAAGAGGACATCCGTATCTGAATGAACTTAAATGCAAAATGGGTTTGTGTGTAGAGCTTAAAATGAAAATGAGAGGAGTAGTTGTTGTGAGCTAAAAGAATTGATGAGAGTTGTGTCAGGATTAAAAGAATCTTGTTCTATCTTCTATAAACCGGCCAAACCATAAAATCTATTAGTTCTCTATTCTTTGGAGACTAATATTGAAAAAGGAAAAGTCCAGGCCAATTCTTGTCACAACCCCACAAACTACTCATTTATCTCTCAAAATATAAGTGTTTCAATAACACTTGGGGAACGCAACTCATAATCTATCAATTTCTCATTTGGAGATAATTGATATTGAAAAAGAAGGATATATGTTCCCCCTTCAAGTTTTTTTGATCAAAAATTGAGTCTGATAAATTTGTAGTCCACACTGTTTATTTTTTTGAGCCTAATTTGAAGTATTAGTTGCTTTATCATTTCTTCACTGTACAAATTTACAAAATATTGGTTATTTTGTCATAACTTTCATAGATAAGCTTTTCAAAGCTATCAATGATTGAATGAAAGTCCTGGTGAGATGAATATCAAAAAATCTCATATATGAAGTTCATTCGTTGTATTGAATATATTTGTTATATTCCAAGGCCTATCTTTTTTCTAAAAGATTGAAAACAGGTTCATAAGTTGATTTCAGTTCTTTCTCTCATCTTCATGATCCGAAAAGATTATATATGCGAATTTGAAAAGATTTGCTTACTATTATATGAATTGACGACATTCTTTCAAAGTTCATTCATTTTGGTGTAAGATGTAAATGCTCTTCATTTCATCATAAAGGGGGAGTATTCTTGTATAATGAATGAAAATTTCTGAAGATCGGGAATTTGTCAACGTTTCAAGGAGTGAATGTGATAGTTGCTGATAATTGCTGAAGATTATTGTGCTGCAATGTTCAAGGGGGAGTGATGTGAAGATCATTTATGTAAAGAGTTTACTAGTTCTTAAAGGAAGAGTTTTTCAAATGATAAATTTTTATTAGTTTAAGAGGGAGAATGTTTAAGGGGGAGTTAAAACTTTCTGATGTTGATCAAAGAGAAAGTTATCTGAAGGAGTTTGTTAAAGTTTATATCTTGAAGAATCAAATTTGAAGACAATTGCTGATTTGGACTTATATCCAAAGAGGGAGAATGTTTGAAGAATGTTTTGAAGGTTTTGAAGTTGTTTAAAGCTTTAGGGATACTTCAGTGATACAAAATGTACAATTCTTTCAAGCTTGAATCCCAAGGGGGAGAATGTTGGGTTTGAGTTTTTGTGCTTAAGTGTTGTATTTAATTTTGTTTCTCCTTTGTAATTTTGTATTGTATTTGTCCTATAAATAGGTTTTGTTTTTGTAATCTTTGTAAGAATCTAAGTGTGAGATTGTAAGGATACTTCGAAGATTAATGATCAAGATTGAGATTCTCTCTATTTTTCTTCTACTTTCAAGATTATTGATTTGCCATTTTGATGTTCTTGATCATTCATGAAGATTGATTAAACAATTTGGGATTCACAATACCTGAACTAAGCTTCCTTATCTTTCCCTTTGTCTACAATCCTCTTTCCTGTAAAAAAGTTTAATCAATAACGGGTAAGCTACAATGCTTAGTGAGATTATATAAACTACATGGTTATAACGTATCTATACTATATTATAAAGCATTTGACAAAAACTCTTAAAAACTATTTTTTTATGCATGAAGTATCTATACTATATTATAAAGCATTTGATAAAAACTCTTAAAAACTATTTTTTATGCATGAAGTACTGTATATTTATGCATATTACTTAAAATTCAAGATTACAAGTAAATTACGCATAAGTACAACTTATTAAAGCTTCATGTTTGATTCGTGTAACTAACTGC
>NC_037531.1:6073571-6089626 GCF_001531365.2 Cynara cardunculus var. scolymus
ACTTAAATTAAATTATAAATAAAAAAATTGAATTAAAATATTACACAAAAATGATGAAATTTAAATAGTTAATTTGATACTAATATCGATATAATTTTGTCAAACCTTTATGATATCTTCAAATTTATATTTTATTCAAAAATAAAAACATCATCATTTTTTTCAAAATCAAATAAGACCATATTATAATATCGATTGAGATAAAAAATATAACCAAATATTAAAATCAAGATGTATCTCGCTGTATTACGCGAACACCCTTCTAGTTATATTTAAATATATTAACCGAAGCATGAAACAAAATCTCGAAACGAAAGCTATTATAACATCGAAGACCAACGACTCAGAGAATTCCATGAATACATCATAAGTTCCAAAAGCAACATACTTTCTTACCGACAAACTCGACAACAAAATGATATTCGTGCCATACAAACATCTATCACATGGCTCAAGTATCTTATTATGTAAACATTTCATGAATCAAACATAAAATATCAAGAATAATGCACCACTCCCACCTTCATCTACTGGGTACGTGCAAACTCGTCTCCTACCACTCAAGATACTTAAGTACAATAAATCGGTATGTCACACCAAACCTCCGTCTCCCTGGGATACATGGACATACACCGCTTTCCAGCGTACCACACGAAGTAGTACCCATATTCATGGTTTACCAAGAGATCAACAAAACAATTGTGGATCCGGACTCGAGACATTGCAGAACGATTATACGAATACAAACCAGAATCAGAGGGACTCACGAAAACATAAAATAAAACTAATGCAAACAGAAAATGCATACATATATAAGTACACATAAACATATATTTCATATTGACTCACAGTGCATAAAATGGGTCAACCGAACGCCCAACCGAACGCCCAACCGAACGCCCAACCGAATGTATCGTTCCAACTCCATAGTCCAAGTATGTATGGCACTCCAAATGCTTCCAATTATACCTTTATACTCCTTGGAGTATACACATTCAATTCCAAAAGTATATGATTACACTATTTCATTCCTTAATTAGCTAATTCTATTCTAATTCCCCTGTACAACCCCTTGTTCTAACACATTTTTTACCATCTTGAACTTAGAATTACATCTTGACAGACAAGAAATAAAGTAGACACTTTTATTTTTCAGATGCCACTGGCCTAATGTCTATTGGATTTTTCTTTGATTTTATATGAATTTTCTAAAACAGAATAGAAACATTGACTTTTAAGTTTCAAAATGGCTATTTTTAACAATCTTGTATCTAAACCATTCCCATTTTGGAACCAAATTCATATTTCATCTCAAAATATCACAAAATTTATAAAAATAGTAAAACTCAAGCTTTATTCATTAAAATCATCATTTTAGAGCTTGACTTTCAAAAGTCATACTTGTGTTAACAATTAGGGATGGCAACGGGGCGGGGATGGGGCGGGGTTTGCAATCCCCGGCCCCGGCCCCGGTTTATATCCACAGTCCCCGGCCCCGGCCCCGGCCCCGGTCCCCGGCGGGTACGGGGATTTATTTTTCGGCCCCGGTTAAATTTCGGTCAACCCCCGGTCAACACCCGGTCAACCCCGGTCAACACCCAAGTTAAAAAAATCCTTGATTCTCCTAAATCGTCCTGGTATACGAAGATCTTGATTTTCCTAAACCTTCGTGAAATTGGTAAAAATGTTGGTGAGGGGAAAGGGGATTTGGAGGATGTGAGGGATTAGTGTTGAAGATAATGAAGACATTGATCTGGCAATTTGAAATATCAAATACATGGGCCATGTGGAAATGACTTATCCCTTAACAGGTTCCTTTTTCTGGAATCAATAGAGGGGTGAAGGAGAATTTGAACACATCATCCCAAAGGTTAAAGGGTTCTTTTCTAACATAAAGTTCATTTAGTAGCAGCTAGTACAAGGCCCTTCATAGCATCGAAGACTGACCTCGAAGGCTCGAAGAACGACCAATGATCGGTGGCTGTAGGCTGTGGCTCACTGCTCACTGCTCACTGCTGCAACTCGATGAAGAAGACAACTAGGGTTGTGGTTGTGGGTCGATTACTCCTCGATTGAGTCGTGGGTTGTGACGAGGACGAGCCAGCCGACGAGGGTTGTGGGTCTTGTGTGGATGTGACGCTAGTCGACGGCAACAACAGTCGAYGGYGACGAGGGTCGAGGGTTATGAGCCAACTTTYGGTTCAGTTCGGTGYTGTGTGAGTGTGAATGTGTTTGTGTGAATGAGAAGAGAAGAGAAAGAMTGAGTGAATCGAAGCCTCATAGCCATAGGTACTGCATGTATGAAACAAAAGCCCAAGCCCCCTTAGCCAAAGCCCAAATATGAAATAAGTAAATATTGAATATACCGGGTACGAGGCGGGTCGGGGGATGCAATACCCGACCCCGGCCCCAACCCCGGTTTGCCTCTACCGGGGATCCCCGGCCCCGGCCCCGGTACCTGTTTTAGCGGGGAATCCCCGTCCCCGTCGGGTGAACCGGGTTCCCCACCGGGTCGGGCCAAATCACCATCCCTATTAACAATGCAACATTATTTCAACTAATCCTTGAAAATAATCCATGATTTTGGCCAAATAACAAGTAGTCTCATCATACTTCTACAAAATAATTCCATCATTCATTATATATCTTAAACCGTAGTTGCATGAATACAAATACATCAAGAAAATCAAAATACCAACATTTATACCTTCAAATCTTTGAAATTTCTCTTCAATTTCTCCAAGATTTAGCTAGGTTTTAGCTTTAGGTGTGTGAAATCACACAAACTTTGGTCTAGAAGATTGTAGAAGTAAAAATGATGTGAAAAGATCTAATTTTTGTCACTTTGTTGCACAAACTCGTTTTAGGTCGGGTTTGACCCGGCTGGGTTGACCCAACACCCATTTTGACCACCAAACACTTAAAAATTCATAATTTTTTGCCCACGTGTTTGTAACAAGATAATCTATAACTTCCAACAAATATATTCCAGAAAAAGATGTTAGGAACAAAATAGTCCTAAATATTATGAAAGTTTAATTAAAACAATTTAAGCTAAGGATGGAAGGTTCGGAGATCTGAACTGTGCTAAATCGACTAAGTCTAAGTCTGAAAGAGCAACTAAAGCCTCTAGTTGAACTTACTTTGAACGTCTATCTTCAAATCTCTGGAAAAGAAGACTTCAGAGTTTGGGCGATCTTAAGGCGTATAAATACAAGTCTGAAGAGACATTCTTTTGATCTCTGGAAAAGAAGTCTTCAGAGTTTGGGCAATCTCAAGGCGTACAAGTACAAGTCTGAAGAGACATTCTTCAGATATTTGGAAAAAAAGGTCTTTAGAGTTTGGGCGATCTTAAGGCATACAAGTACAAGTCTGAAGAGACATTCTTCAAAGTTATTTCAAAAGAAGACCCGACGAGCGCTAAGTGTCAAATCTGAAGACCATGAGTTCATAGTTATTTTAACTCTGAACGAGAGGATGATGCTGTTGACTCTATAACAACCTATGAAACCCTTAATATTTCTTAAGGATTTTGCTACAAGTCTTCATTAGAGCATTATATTAACACATAAACCACCTTATTAAACACATAATACACATTAGAACACATTTAGAGGCATTTGCCAAGCATATTTAAAAAAAGAGTATATTACAATTTTTGACTAAAAGTTAATCATAATATACTATATTTTATACTATATAATTATATATGTATATATTAATTTAGCATCCCTACCATCGGATTTCATCCTCACTGTCGACTCTATCCCCACCATCAACAACACCCACCATTCCTTTTCTTCTCCATCCTCACCGTCTCTGCCTTCCCCTCTTCATTTCTTTTCATCCCACCTAAAACCCGGTATGTTGGTCCCAAGAGTGATAACAAGGTTGTTAATAGTTTGTAGAAGGAGATTGAATATAAACATTACCATTTCACTTTTTAAATTCTTTTATTGATTTAGAAGAATGTTTATCCCAAATATATTGATCTTTCCAAATATAGAATGTAGATTCAATCATAGAAACATGAACTATGTAGATTGGATCAAGAAAGTCGGCATGTGTTGATCATCTCTCTCAGTGATTTGATGATGATCCTTTTTAACCTTACGAAGTGTATTATCTCTGTATTCAGTTTCAACAATCATCGCCGAGTCTGTTCAGTGATCGCTAAACATGTATTGTATTCCTTCAGAGACAAGTATTCTTCAGGAAGACAAAACTCACACCACAAAATCTTTAGCGATATCGAAGATAGAAGCTGAAGATAAAGACAAGCAAGTTCGTGATCTGATGCAGTTTTTCAGTGATAACAAGCTCGTCTACACAAGTGTGAAATCTACTCAAGATTCAGTTAACACTGATGAGACCTCCAGCGTCATTCCAATGTCAACGACCAAATGAATCTTGTTGAACAAGATTATTTTTTGTCTTGTCCTTCTACACACAAAGAACAAACTCATACCTCTCAAAGTAAAGTATTATACAGAGTCACTCTATTGTCTCCAAGCGTGCTTACCTACTTTGTGAAAGACTACTGTTCATATACGGCTAAAGACTGTATATCTGCAACAAAGGAAAAACTTACTTCTTAAAGCTTGTCACGTGCCTTGTACCTTCTGAATTGCATTTAAAACAATGGGTATAAATAGCTGAGTAGTTCTTTCTTATCAGTTGTCTTCCTCATCTTATTACCAAAGAAGATACTCCTAACTGTAACTCTCTATCTAAGATAAAGACTTCCACTGTAACAAGTGAACAGTACAAGACCTTATTAACCTTTTTTTAGCAAGTCTTTTCTTTATTGCTATCTGTAACTTGTGTGTTTCTTTGATTGTTTAAATAAGTTTTGTATCTTATCTTTTCCGCAAATAATCTGTAAAAATCTGTATTGATCTTCTTTATCAATATAAGTTTTTTAAAAGTGAAAGATGATGTGTTTGTCTTCATCTCCCCCTTCTATAAACTGTTATCTATAAAATCTTGTAGATTCGGACGGGACCAACAAGTGGTATCAAACCAGTGTTTGTTTTAGTGTTGTATTGTTGTTTTATCGGTGTTTGATTATCTCTTCTTTCTAGATAATTTATTTACCTTTCAAATGGCTTTGCAAACCACGAGGACAAACTTTCACGATAATGACTCTCTTGCCAAACCTCCTTGGTTCACTAGAGACAACTTCAGTCTCTAGAAGAACCGGATGTCTCTTTTTTAGAGGATGTGGATCCTGAGATTCCATACTACATTAAAAATGGACCCTATGTTTCATTTGTAATCTCTCCAGTTGTTCCTGTTATTGCTACGACTACCGCGATTACTGAACGGTAGATTATGAAGCTCCCTTATCAGTGGAGTGATGAAGACAAAAAGAAATGACTTTAGATACTCGGGCAAGATCTATAATAGCCATGGCTCTTCCTGACGAGTTTTATCACTCCGTGATGAAGCTTAAAACCTTGAAAACCATGTGGGACACTCTTTGTATTCAATATGAAGGTACTTCTGAAGTACAAGAATCGGGGAAGATAAACTTACTAAGACAATTGTGGAAAATTTGACTCGTTATCTGAAGTTCATCAATGCTTAAGTTGTCTTCTTATTGATTTGAGGACAGTTGGAAGAGAATATTCCAACTCAGAGACATTGACAAAGTTTCTTGAATGTTTGCCAAAATCGTGGGATAACTATACCATGTGTTTTAAGATGTCTAAGGACATGTCCTCCCTTTCCCTCAGTTCTCTTTATGGAATACTGCTTAATCATGAGCAATCCCGTCAGCTGAAGAAGAATCTTCCAAAAGACTCCAATGAATTAAAAAACTCTATGTTAGCTTTGATCTCTGATAGCCCTTCAGTTGACCCTTCTATTTCTTCTACTCCCTCCTCTTCTGTTTCTATCATTGATTTAGATTCTTCTAACACTGAGGACTTGACAAATGTTGATCTATCAGAGTTTGATGAGTAGCTGGCCCTCCTCACTAACTTTTTCAAGAGGTTCGCCAGAAAAAGCAACTTCCACAAATCTCCTTCCATGACCATAGCTAACAAGCCAAATTCAAATCCCATTGACAAGGCCTCAGCTAGCTGCTACAATTGTCAATACAAATGTCACTTTGCTAGTGAATGCAGGTCGAAAAAAGCTGCAAAGCTGATGGGAGCTAGATATTATATCTCTACAACACTAAGTGGTAACACATGCAAGTATACACGTGTCAACACTATCGCAATCAAGTAATAAAATGGTAAGAAACAAATATCATATTCCACAGGGATAGGTATCTTAAGTTGCAATATCTCGAGTTGAAAGACTAATTTCAAATGGCGAATTTGAAGACTTTGGTTTGTTACTGAGTTAATAAATGCACATAACAGAATAAACAAAGGTAGCATGGGTGTAAGACTAGTGGTGAGACTCAAACACGAATTCCAGTAGCCAACATTGTAGGGATGCTACAGCAAGCAGTTATTCATAACTTAGTTCCACCATCTGTTTTGAGGGTATTCCTCTTGGACTTTCACCATTACACTATATTGTAGCTTTCAACCCATATCTCTATGTGGTATCCGCACCAGGGATAGTGATGAATAATGTTCTCAAAATATATGGATAAACAAATCTCTTTGTTAAAAATCACTCTCTCAAGCCGATTCCCATATCATTCAAGTTGGTGTGTGTTCTAGGTAGTTCATCTCTGAATCTACTGCACTTTAACACTTTAATAGGTGACCAACTATAATATTCGTGTTTCGTTAACTTGTACAAATTGGGTTAAGAGAATTTTTGGTAGAATTATGCATAACATATTTGTACCCTATGCTTAATCAATTTGTATCCTAGACTAGTTTTGCGTCAAAAATGAGTTTATATCTATATTGACGTAAAGTTGAGAATCTAACTTGAAGGGTTAAAACCGTCAAATGATTAAATTATATATATATAAATATATATATATATATATATATAATTAAATTAAAAAAATTATATATATATATACATTATGCATATGAGAGGCGGTTCATCACCGCCATTCTCTCGTCTCAATTTTTTTTCTAAAACTCTTGTCTTCTCTCTGAATTTCACGTCAAGTTACTAAAGGAATCGAAGTAACAAATAATATATTCGGAATCCACTCTCCGAATCCTTCTTAAAGGTATAAGTTTCATTCATTTTYATTAAGGTGTTTATGTTARGGTTATTTAGACCGGTTTATAAASTGTGTTTATATCTAAGTTTACGGGTTGATGTTGTCAAAATTATGATATATTTGATGCTTAGAATGCTAGAACTGATTAAATTGATGTAGAAATGAAAATTGTATATTATAGTTTCAATATGGTTAGATTGTGGGTAAATRTTTAACCGTACACCAATTGTTCGTTAAATGTCGAAAGAAGTAAAAATGCATGATTAAATTTAGGTTAACGACCATTGGACTTGTTTTACTGTTTAGTATGTTGAAGTACGTTTATAGTATGTAAATGTAGTGAATCATGAAAGTTGGGTCATAAAAGATAGTCGGAAATTACGGAATCGACTTTTACCGATAAAGCAACTCCTGTACTTTGGTAGTGTATAACTCATAAACAGTAAGTTGGAATAAGCTCGTATTTTGCAGACAGAAAGATCTTACTGCATACTACAACTTTCATGAAGGGTCGAAAATCCAGTTATGACTCTAGGTGGATCGAAACAGTGTGTTTTTAGGGCTAATTTACAGTTTTGTAAAATTCATATAAAATAGATGGATGATCCAAATGAGATGATTTCAAAAGCAATAGACTCGTTTGACACCAATCTACAGCTTCTATTTAGACAATATAATCTGGATTGGTTTCTAAGTAGAGTAAAAATGCTTAGAAATAAGAGGACAGAAGCGGTTGGATCGAAAGAAAATAAGGTTAAGTTTTACGTTTGAGTTTTCAATTCGTATCCGGCTGTCCTTCTTGAAGTCTACGTTATTTAAGTATATTAAGACCTAAGGAATTTTATTAGAATAGTTATATTATGGTTTCTATGCTTTATAAATAGTAACCTGTTTATACATTCGTTAGGCACGCGGGCAAATCAAACTTGATCGTGAATTTCCGTTTGATCGTACGTTAATTGTCAAATCCGGTTAAGGTACGGATTTCATATCTCACTTGACACGGAGATAGCCATTTGCGTAAGGCTTCCTAATCCAGATAATCTGTGATAAATTCCGAATAATTTGTTCTGAATATCCTTTATGTTTATCAAATGTTATTGAACTTTGTTTCCCTTTTGAATTACGACTTATATTCTTATTCGGAATATGGATCATTTTGATCACTTGACTTGTTTGTTTGCTTTATTGTGAAACATTTTACTATAGAATCAATAACCAGAGCACCGGTATTGAGATGTTTCCATGGTGACTAAAACGATCATGGCGTCCTTATTTTTATAGTCCTTAAAAGTGGACTTGATTGTGTACCGGTCGAATAGAGGACGTATGGATCGATCATAGGAATCGTTATCGGATATTGAATTATGGTCGTGGTTAAATCCACGGAGAGGATTGCTGTGTCGTGCTCACACCCCTTTCCTCACTTGTGCCTGAATGGACTGATCATCCTTTGGGAACAATGTGTCCTTGTGATGCGGTTTGGTCTTCGGACCCTTGACATGCTTTTGGGGCATTTTGACTTTCTTTTGGATTATCACTTGGCATTATAAATTGTTTTTAAACTTGTTATCTCATATTCATTGTTTAGTTATATTATTATCCGTTCATTGAGCATTAAGCTCAGCCGAGATTTTCTTGTCCTCGGCAGGTACATTACTTAGCAGGGATTTTGGGATGAGAGCTACGGAGATGACAATATTGAAGATAACCCATTAAGTCATACTTTTGTTAAACTTTTGATGACTAATGTAGACATACTGGTATTTTGAAACCGTATTTTGAGACACGTTATCTCCSTCTATGGTTATGTAATTATCTTTTGGTAAATTTTATTAGCCGCTCTGTTTTATATAGCGCGTTGTTTGTTTTATTCCAATTGTGGCATCTCCCGTCTTTGACCACGCGGGACGGGGGTGTTACACCAACTCTTCGAGAATTAATTGTTTTAAAAGATATAAATGACAAGTCTCATTGTCGGCAACTTTTTCAAGTCTACCTCTTATATCATTCAAGTTGACGTGCATTCAATGACTTATCTCTAAGACCATGTCACTTTAACACTTTCAAAGTGATCAACTCGTCAAGAAGTGCCTTTGGTTTTTTAAAAACTTGAATAAAATAATGGAACGTCATTATTGCAAACAATAACTACGTTCTTTCGGTTTAAAATCTCACCTTTTTGTCTCACACCCAAACTATGAATTTAGCCAATAATAACGGAAAGTAAATGACAAATAAAATAAATAACGGAAAGTAAAGACATAAAATATAAATTGCGTAAAGTAAATGATGTAATGTAAATAGTGGAAAAATAAAAGAGCGGAAAGTAAATAATGGAAATTAAATGACGGAAAGTAAAGAGCAATCTTAAAAGCAATTAGGAAACTTAAATTTCTTCAAGGTTTAAAGAGTAAACCAGCTTTTAGGAGCTGATTTTGGATGAATTAACAAGAGTCTCCTCACCTTTATTTATACTAAAAAAAGTCACGAAGTGACAAAATCGAGAACGAAAGGGTAAAACCACAAAAAGGCAACTAGGAAGTATATCTATGAACTAGTTAGTTACACCTTTTCAAACAAAAGTTTAATAATTTTTACATCAAAAGTCAGCAACTCAGAATCTTCTAGAATCCAAAAAGAGCCAGCAGATTATCCCATTAAGATCTTCAATAAGCCAAAAAGCATCAGGTCGCTGCTGCGTCAATGCTGTAGCGTCAAACAGTTCAGCAATTTTTTACATTAGACTCCACTTGGTGTAGAAACAAGTAAACCACATGATTTAACTCCATAATCAATAAAAAGAAAAATAAGGTAATAAAATGGCTCAAAATAGGGATAAAAGAAAAACAATTTAGCTAAGAACTTGTAAAATGAGTGCTCTATACATTGAATTCTCAATGTATATCAAAAGCCATCTTCAAACTTCTCATACTCATTCAGATCTAAAGATGACAAATATATGAAACTGAATGAGAAGTACAAGAAGATGAATAATCTCCAGCATAAAGACAAAGGTCTTGTCGCTGAAGAACATGACTGGGATGATTCTTCTAAAGAATCATCCTCGGACGAGGAAGACACGGCCTATCTCTGTCTCATGGTCAAAGATGTCAAAGATGAACCATCTGAGACATCATTTTCCAGTGATCCCTCTCCATCAACCTCTACTCAGGTATGTAATCTGAATGACCCTCATTCTACTTCTTCCTTTGATAGCCTATCTTTACTAAATACGGTGACGGTGGACCTTTACCATTCGAATCCAAAGCTGAAAAGCTTAATCTTGATCTTCAAGAACAGTTAGAGAGATGCCATTCTAAGATCAAAGAGATGACCAAGATTGAAGAAAATCTTAAGGATCAAGTAGTAAACTGAACCATTAGCATCGAACACGAGTAGGCTATCGCTGAGCATGAGCAAGCAATTGTTGAACTCAAGGCTGAGAAGGCTATCATTGAAGGATGGTGTAAAGCCTTTCTCAAGGCCACTAAGATCATTAACGCTCAGATCCCCACCAAGATAAAGAGTGGTCTAGGATTTTCCTATGATCAGGAAGATTGTTTCACTAACAAGTCCATGCTTAAGTTTGGTACTTTCGTCTCTTCTATTCCCGACACTTCTTTCTCTTAGTACTCTTCTACTGAAACTCTTCTTGAAGGAACTTCTCTAAGTTCAGGATGCAAAGACAAAGGTAAAACCATTCTCAACATTCTTCCTCTTTCTAAGAAGGACAACAAGTCAAATAGACCCTATTATATTCCTTCAGCTTGTAAACCTTTTTCCTCATGGACAAAGATCTCTGAACGCTCTCAAAGATCTTCCCCAAAGTTGAAAGTGAATCTTTCACCCAAATATCTAAGCCCTCAGTTGTTCCTTCTCGAACAAATGAAAAAGGTATTCTTGGAGCTTATCCCTCTTATCTTATTATCGACTCTTCTAGCCCTAAAGTTTTTTTCAACTACAAAAAGTGTTGTCACTGTGGTGAGAATACTCATGTCTCCAGTAAGTGTCTTTCAGCTACCAAATCTGGTCCTCCAGCTAAGGTAAAGAAAGTATCTAAGGCAGAAAAATTAGCCAAAGTGAAATCAGCCACTAAAGTTGTGAAAATGACTAAAGTGAAGAAAACCACTGAAGCTTCTTCTTCAGGCTAAGTGAAGACTCTTGTTGACTCTGAAGCCTCTTCTTCAGGCTCAGTAAAGAAAGATGTCACCCCTAACTCTACTGGACCCATTGAGAAATGGGTACCAAAGCAATCTTAATATCTTTTCTATTGCAGGAAGTCAAAGGCATCTGGTAACTAGATAGTGGATGTTCAAGACACATGATTGGAGACAAAACCCTACTTTCAGACCATAAAGATTAAAAAGGCCTTCCCGTGACCTTTGGAGGAAACAAAAAAGGATATAACAAGGACTTTTGTATATTAACCAATGGTACAACCACTTTCAGACGTGTTGCATATGTTGAATGTTGAAACAAAAATTGTTGTATTCAAGTCTCGGAGCTTAGAGTGGTATTAAATGCTTTGTAATAGATAGTTGTTATTTCCTTTCTTAGAAAGCTTGGTAGTTTGACTTTCCTGTTTTGTAAGGTTACTATAAATAGCAATCTGTTAGTTTTGTTTGTTAACACTTTTTGACAAAATCTTGAATTCGTATTTTTGACAAGATTGAGAGCATTCTTTGTAATTAAGAACTTTGTACCACACAGTTTATGAAATACAAGCAAACAAGTGACAGATTCATATTCTTATCATTATGTTCTTGATTCTTAGATTGAATTGCTAATTAGACTTGAAAAGTGGGATCACAATTCGTATAAGAGCCAAATCAGTTTGATCGGGATTGGATTTGAATTGATTTCTTGATTTTCTATTTTCAGAATTTCTTGCTCACTATTCTTGATTTTTTTTTTGCCAAAATTGGATTGTTTATCTATATTTGCTTAGTTGGTGTTAGTTTAAACTGTTTCTGCACCATTTTTGATCAGTTCTGTGCAAGAAAAATGCATCAATTTGCAATTTTTAGGTCATTTTGATTGATTTTCGATTTCCGGTGATTAAGTGTCATACTCATCGAACATTGAATATTCAACGTCTGATAAGGGTTGATTCATCGCTCATTGAATTTGTGACTAAGTGTTTGTTCATCATTCGATTTTCATCCTCATTGCTCAATACGTGAGCGGATTGGTTTTGTCTTTGAATATTTTTACTTAGTGCTTTGTCTGATATAGTCACTTATCGATCAAAGAGGTGTTCGATGACCCAATTCATCACTTGAGACTTGTGCGATATCCTCATTTCATTGCACGAAAGGGTGTTCGGTAACCCTTGTTCATCGCACACCTTTGTGTCCGGATACTCCACTTCATCGTTCATTGCATTGTCCAATATAGTGTTGTTCGATAATCTCTTTGTTGAGCGATACAAGCTTTGTCCGATAACAGGCTTTTTCGATAACCTTCTTCTTTGTTCGGTAAACCTCTTCATCGCACACTATGTTGTCCGATAACATCTCTCGTCGCTCAACCTTGTCCGATAACCTTTGGTAAGCGATTTTCTAGTGGGAAGTAGGGTGCTTCATTTTCTTAAGTTATTTTTTTTCTAGGGGCGCTGCCTCCAGACCCCACAAGGGCGTTACCCCTTAACCCCACCCGCTAACCGGGTAGTGGGACCCCCATGCTAAGTAGTAGGAGGGAGACATTATTCTTGAAGATTTCAAACCAATCCCAGTTTATTTTTCTGAAATGATCATTTCAAGTCTATATTAGAAGATGTCAAAGGATATTCAAAGTGTTAATTCTAATTATGAGATTCTCACTTCATTCTTTTATGAAATTGAATCCTTGGGTGCTGATATTTTAAAACAAAAGCTTATGGGTGAAAAAGCTTTATTGCTAAAAATTTGAGAAGAAAATTGTGGTTTTAAATGTCTAAGTGAAGGTTTAAGTGAATAAAAAGAAATTCTGAGAAAAGAAAATGAACAACTTAGATCTGATTTAGATAATCAAATTGCTTCATTGAAAAGTAGTTTGAATGAATCAGAGGGTGAAAAAGTCAACACCCAATCAAAATTTGATATGATTTTTGAAGAAAGAGGTCATTTATATGATAAAATCAAACAGTTAGAAGAAATAAATTTCAAAAGAGGTCAATCTGAGCAGACTTTGAAAATTTTAACGCATAAACCCAAAGGTACAAGATTTTACAGTCCTTAGATGGGTTTAGGTTTTATTGAGTCTGATATTCTTAAAAAATCCCCAAAAACCTTATATGATTTTGATTAATGGGGGTTTGCAAAATAATCAATTCCTTCTGTTTAAGAAATTTTTGTTAAGTCTGAATCTGAATCTTCTTTATCTTCTAAAGGTGATGTGCATAAATCATATGAAGAAAGTTTTGAAACATCAAATTTCAAAACTGTAGAATTAAAATATAATGATTTGAACTCTAGTTATGCGATTAGAAAATTTGAATTTTCTCATTCTGAAATTGAATCATTTTATCCCACAGAAAATTTTAACTTTTCTTCATTATCTATTTCTTCTAAGTCTGAAGTTTTTGAAAATGTGCGTTATGACTCAGACTCTGATTCTGAAACATAGATGATTTATGATTCAGACTCAAATGAAAAAATTATTGAGCAAAATGATTGGTAATTCATTCTAATCCTGAATTTGATTCAAATGCTAAAATTTCTGCTTTAAAGAAGCAAATTTATGATTTTGAGGCGGAACTGAAATCCGAGAAGAGATCAATGGAACAAGCTCAAAATGAATTTTCTCTTAAAGTCAATGAGCTTAATGATGAAATTTTTGAACTGATCATGCGTTTAGTTTTCAAAGACGGATTGCATGAGTCAAATTAACAAAAGATCATTGATCTTGAAAAGGATTTAAATTCCAGTTTTGACGAATGAACCAAGCTAATGAGTCAAATCATGAAGCTTGAGGAGGTTGTCAAAAAGTCTTTGAGTTCAGAATTTAAAAATTCAGTGATTACTCTGATTGATTCTCATATTAAATCCACTGTTATTGATAAAATCAGTTTTGATGAAAGTGTCTTTGAGGTCGGAAAGTCTTCTGGAATTGATTTCAAAAACGATTTTAAGACTTCTAAGAAATCTGAAAAATCTGAAAAGTCTTGGTGTTCGACTATCAAATCCTCTGCGAAGTCAAATTTCTTATCTGTGAACAATCTGAAAGCTGTTGGCTACGTATGGAGAAAGAAAGATGACGTGCAAAAAGAAAGTGCTAATTCTTTCAAAATCAATTCTTCTGCAAAAATTTCAAATGCTAAACCTGGTTGTTGCAAATGTACTTTATTTTCTAAGAAGAAATGTAATCTGAATGCTGAATTAAAAAATTCAAAACATTTTACTCATTCAGATATACTTTCTTTAGCTCCAAAACATTTACATTACAACTATTGTGGTTATAATTCTTTCGCCATCAATGCCAAATGCAAACAACAAACCAAATCTAAGAAGTTCAAATTCTTATCTATTCCTTTTCATAAATCTAAAGATGCAAATGGTTCTTGTGCTTCAAAAAAAAAATATTTCACAGAAAAAGATTTCACAAGAAAGAGGAACCATACTTTGTTGATGTGAAGTTTGAGTGGAAATGGGTTCCTAAGCAAATGTATGAATGGCACGTTAAAGCAATATTTACTAATCTTCCTGATGCTAACCCAAAAGTTTCTAAGTGATTTATGTTGCAGATTTCTAGAAACTTCAGTTTAGAACTCGGCCTTCAATGTTACAGACTTCTAGACAAATCAGTCTAGAACTCAGACTTTAGTAATTAACTTCTAAACAATTTAGTTTAGAACCTGCTTTTCAGTATTGCGACTTCTAAACATGACAGTTCAAAACTCAAGCTACAATATCAGAGTAATCATAATGATGTTCATCCTCTACTTTGTACACAAGACAAGAGATCTTCCTTTGTACATGTCAAAGGGGAGTCTCTAAAATGTTGATATGTTTGTGGATGAGCTGAATTCAAGGGGGAGCTCATCATTATCATTTCATTCTTATCACGAATATCATTCTAATCTTATCTGAATATGCATTGAAGAAGAAGAACTTCTTTGCATATAAAGTGTTTTCCTAAATGTTCAAACCACTTCTTTGAACTTAAACGTTTTTCATTTCTAAGAAGTGCAATTTTTAAATGATTTTGATTTTATTTCTTTTTGGGAACGAGTATCATTTCTAAACAGGTATTTCTTTGAGACTATACTTGTGTATTTTCTCTTCAACCGTAACTCCAATACCTGATTCAACTATTTTTCAAAACGTTATTATCACGTTCTAAAATGAAAAATCATTTTCAGTGATAATACACTCGTTTGTGTTCAAAGTTTTTTTTTTCTGAGCTTATCTGAAAAATATTTCTTTGATTAGTACAAATTTCTTTATTCTTTGATTGTATAAATCTGTAAACTTGTTTTTACAAATCTTCGTTCATTTCTCCCAATTTTTTTTGAACAATTTGTTTTGTATATCACTCCTTACCATTTGATTATGTGATTAATTGTTACATATTTCTTGATCAACTTTTGTCTGATCAAATGTGCATTATTGAAATATTATTCTTCATCAATCATTTGTGATCAAATGAGCTTACATTCTTATTATCAGGAGGTACTGAAAGCTTAACAAAAACTAGAATGGTACTCGCGTAATGCAGCGATTATACATCTCGATTTTAATGTTTTATTTTATTCTTTGTCTCTGTTGATGTTATAATATGATTTTATGTGTTTTTAAAAAAAACAATAATGATTTTATTTTTGAATAAAATATAAATTTGAAAAAAAAATATCAATGTTAATATCAAATCAACTATTTAAAAGTTCTATTTTTTATGTAATTTCTTTAATTTATATTTTTATTAT
>NC_037531.1:6089641-6093500 GCF_001531365.2 Cynara cardunculus var. scolymus
GCTTAATATTATAACATTTTATAAAGATAATAATTAAGTATTCTGTTAGAACTCCATGATTATCCTAATTATATTTTAGATTTTTTATATTTAAAATGATATGTTTATCCTATATTTGATTTTATTTATCTGCAGTTAGTTACACAAATTCAGATATGGAGTTTTAATAGGTTGTACTTATGCACAATCTACTTGTAATCTTGAGTTTTAAGTAATATGCATTAATAAACAGTACTTTATGCATAAAAAATGGTTTTTAAGAGTTTTTGTCAAATGCTTTATAATATAGTATATATACCTCTATGGACTGTCAGAACCAACAACCCTACCCAAGAGGACATCCATATCTGAGTGAGCTTAAATGCAAAAAGGGTTTGTGTCCAGAGCATAAAATGTAAATGAGAGGGGTAGTTATTCTGAGTTAAAAGAATTGATGAAAGTTATGTCCAATATCAAAAATTAAAAGAATCCTGTTCTATCTACTATAATCCGGGCAAACTACACAATCTATTAATTCTCGTCTCTTTGGAGACTAATATTGAAAAAGGCAAGCCCATGCCAACTCTTGTCATAACCCCACCAGCTACTTATTTATCTCTCAAAAGATAAGTGTTTCATCAACACTTGGGGCACACAACTCATTATCTATCGGTTTTTCATTCAAAGATAACGGATATTGAAAGAGAAGGATATATGCCCCCCCTTCAGGTCTTATTGATCACATTAGAGTCTGATAAATTTGTGTAGTCCAACATTGTTTATCTTTTTGAGCTTATCTGAAGCATTATTTGTTTTATCATTTCTTCACTGCACAAATTGATAGAATATTTGTTATTCTATCATAACATTTATAGATATACTTTTTAAAGCTATCAATGATTGAATGGAAACTCCTGGTGAGATGAACATCAAAAAGTCTCATATATGAAGTACATTCGTTGTACTGAATATATGTGTTATATTCATAGGCCAATTTTTCTAAGAGATTGAAAACAGATTCATAAGTTGAATCTGGTTCTTTCCCTCACCTTCATAATCTGAAAAGATTATATAAGCGAATTTGAATAGATTTGCTTAACTTTATATGAATTGACGATATTCTTACAAGGATCATTCATTTCAAAGTATGATGATAATGCTTCTCATCTTCATCATAAGGGGGAGTTAATATTGAAAGTGAATAAATTTTATTTGCGTTATTTCTGAAGATCGGGGAAGATGTTAAAGTTTGAAATGAGTTGATTGATAATTGTTGAAGATTATCATGCTGCAATGTTCAAGGGGGAGTGAATGTGAAGATCCTTTCTGTAAAGAGATTACTTTTCTTTAAAGGGGGAGATTATTCAAATGTTGAATCTTTATCAAATTAAGGGGGAAATAAAGTTTTCTGGTGCTGATCAAAGGAGGATATTTCTGAAGTTTGTTGATAAAAAAAGGGAGATTGTTAAAGAAAAGGATTGCTAAAAGCTTTGAAGATCAAATCTTATAGAATTGAAGATCAAATCTAATAGAATTAAAGTTTCTGAAGATTTCTTAAGATGTTTTTTTGGACTTGAATCCAAAGGGGGAGATTGTTGGAAAAAAAATTGTTGTATTCAAGTCTCGGACACAAGCGGTCCATTTCCTCTTCTACCCAATTACAGTAAAATGACGTGCAAAGAAATTCATCATTGCACATTTTTTCGAAGCATCATTTTCCTCTCTCCTCTTTCCCTCTCATCCCACTTACCTTCTCATATTTCTTTTACGCAAACATAAAACTCTCTCTATATTTTGTGCAAGTAAGAACTCCCAAAAAACCCTTTCAAACCAGTTTTCTTCTCATTCTTTCAACAAACAAGTTTGTAACTTCTTATTTTTGGCTGTTAATCTTCTAAGAAACTTGTTTGTTATTTAAAAACGTCTTTCTTCCTTTGAAATACAAACAACCGGTTTTAAATCATTCTCTTTTTGATTTATTCTAACCTAGTTTCTAAAACCCTAATCTTCTTGAAAACCTTAATTTTTTTTGGTTTTTCAAAAGAAAGTTTATTCTTCAAACTTTGTCCTAAAGTGCTTTCTAACATTAATATATGCACAACTCCATTTTTTTGTTCTTTCTTTTACAGAAATGGCTGCTGCTCAAAGCGTGAACTTTGCTTTGGAAGACATCCCCTTCAAACCCAACAATCACGTAGCACTCCAGGACATACCTGCAGACAAACCCTAGTTTGCAGATGCTGCTAAGTTTCTGAAGAACTCCGTTCTGGGATACGCCCTCACCTTTCAATCTATGATGATGAAGGATATCCTAAGGTAGTTCTGGTTTACTGCTGAAGCAAAGACGGTGCAAGACAAGAATGGAAACTCCATTGTCTAGATCTTCTGTGAGATAAACCAAATGGCAGTGAGTTTTTTTGTTGATCTTCTCTCTCAGTGATTTGATGATGATCCTTTTTACCTTACGAAGTGTACTATCTCTGTATTCAGTTTCAACGATCATCACTGAGTCTGTCCAATGATCGCTGAATATGTATTGTAATTTCTTTAGAGACAAGTATCCTTCAGGAAGACAAAGCTCACACCACATATAGACTAGCAAGTTCGTGATCTGAAGCGGTTTTCAGTGATAACAAGCTCGTCTACGCAAGTTGAAATCTACATAAGATTCAGCGAACTGATGAGACCTTCAACGTTATTCTAGTGTTCAACGATCAAATGAATCTTGTTGAACAAGATTAGTTTGTGTCATGTCCTTCTGCACACAAAGGACAAACCCATACCTTTCAAAGTAAATTACTGTACGATGTCACTCTATTGTCTCCAAGCGTGCTTACCTACTTTATGAAATAATACTGTTCATATACGGCCAAAAGACTATATCTGCAACAAAGGACAAGCTCACCTCTTGAAGCTTACCACGTGCTTTGTACCTTCTGAATTGCATTTAATGCAATGGGTATAAATAATCGAGTAGTTCTTTTTCTTAATTAGACCTCTGAATCTCATATACAAGCTTCCTTGCCTTGAAGATCTTACCCAAGAAGATACTCCTCCCTCTAACTCTATATCTAAGATAAAGACCATCGTAACAAATGAAGAGCACATTACTTTTTAACCTATTTATTGTAACAAGTCTTTTCTTATTGATATCTATAATTTGTGTGTATCTTTGATGATTTAGATAAGTTCTGTATCTTATCTTTTTTGCAAACAATCTGTTAAAATCTATATTGATCTTTTTTATCAATATAAGTTTTTAAAAGTGAAAGTTGTTGTGTTTGTATTCATTCCCTCCCTTCTACAAATTGACCTATAAACTCTTGTAAATCCGGCAGAGACCAACAAGTGGTATCAAACCATAGTTTATTTTTGTGTTGTATTTTTGTTTGATTATCTCTTCTTTCTAGATAATTTGTTTACCTTTTTGTAAAACACAAGCACAAACTTTCACGACAATGGATCTCTTTCCCAAACCTCCTCGATTTATCAGAGACAACTTCAGTCTCTAGAAAAATCTCATGTCTCTCTTCTTAGAAGGTGTGGATCATCAAATTCCATACTACATTGAGAATGGACCTTATGTTCCATATGCAATCTCTCCAGCAGTTCCTGCTACTGATACGACTCAAGTGATTCCTGAACGGCAGATTCCTAAGCTCCCTTAGTGACGAAGACAAGAAGTGTTGATCGTCTCTCTCAGTGATTTGATGATAATCCCTTTTATCTTTCACGTTGTATTTGTGTTTCTGTATTTTCAGTTCCAGCGATCTTCACTGAGTATGTTCAGTTATCGCTGAAGAACTTGCGTTGTAAATCTATCAGAGACAACAATACTTCAAGAAGACAACACTCACACCAAAGAACCTTCAGCAAACGT
>NC_037531.1:6093600-6095278 GCF_001531365.2 Cynara cardunculus var. scolymus
TGGTTGACCAAACTTAAAAATTCCTATTTGATCCTGTCTCAATAATTTTCTTGGAATGAAATCCTTCTTTGCAGAAGGTGAGAAGGAATCAATATAGTCCTCATAAGCTATATCTTCATAAGATAAACACGATTTTGTTTCTGGTTCAACCAACATTTTCCTTCTCTTGAAGCTGGGCTTAGATTTTAAAACTTTGCTTYTMAAATTATTTGAGGATCTAAAGGTATTCTCTAGAGTTTTGTTTGTTTTGAAACCGGGTTTATTGTCAATCTCTGAGAAACCTAGACCTCTTCTGCCCAAGTTGACTTTAATTTTCTTATAAATATTTTGWKGCTCTTGAAATTTCTTTATTTTAAGCTCTCTGTCGAGCACGTCTTGATGTAGAAATTCCCTTTCTTTCTGAAAGAATTCCTTTACAGAGGTAACATTGCATTTCTCGTGTTCCATCTGTCTTAGCTCTTCCACCTTTTATTTTAAATCTTTTTCCACCTTGGCTAGCTTTTGTTTGGAAGAATTTTCAAGATTTAAAACTTGGTTCGCTCTTCTTCAAACATTTTGAAAAAACGATTTCTTTCTTCTGTGAGCAATCTGACTTCCTTTTCACAAAATAAAAGTTTTTCTTTTGAACCTTGATGCTCCAAATGACATTGGTCGAGATTTTCAAGAATCTCTATGAAGAAATCAAAGGAATCAGGTGAGGAGGAAGTAGATACCTCTTGGTCATTTCTTGCAGAGGAGTCCGTCTCAACATCCGCCATACCACAGAAGAATTCATCCTCTGTGTCCGAGTCTTCCCATGCAAGAAGACCCTTCTGATCATCACTGTCAGAGGATTCATCTGTGACTAACTCACTGGATTGAGCTAGAAGTGACTTCTGTTGATAAAACTCAGCCTTCTTTTTGTAGTAGGCTGCATCTTTCGGACCCTTCTGTGGTGTCCTTGGTCCTTTGGACCAACAGTCTGCAGCATAGTGGCCAGGTTTGCCACATTTGAAGCAGCCATCTTTGGGCTCTTCCTTCCTTTGTTCCTCAGCCCTCTGATAGGGCTTCTGCTCCCTCTCTTTCTTCTCAGACTTCTCTCCTTTGTTGAAGCTTCTGTGACTGAAGCTTCTGTACTCCTTCCTGTCTCCACCCTTTCTGTATTCTCTTGTGATCAATGCAAGAGTCTTCATGATCTCCTTCATAGAGACCTCTTCTTCCTCAGAACTTTGATCACTGTCAGCAATCAACACCATCTTCTTCTTTTTCTTCTCCTTCTTCGCCTCCTTCCCCTCCTTTCCTTTGCTGGAGCACCCGTCCTCTACAACTAGAGCTAGAGGGCCACCTAGATTCCTCTTCATTTGCATAACTTGGGACTCTTGACTCTTGAGAGATCCAAACAAGTCTGCAAACGTCCATGTCTCGAGATCTAGGATGGCCTTCATGGACATTGTAATAGTCGACCATTCATCCCCAAGGCTCTTCAAAAATAGTGAGTTGTTCTCCTATGTGGTTATGGGGATACCATACCTTTTACAGTTGCTAATCAGCGTGTTTAGCCTAGCGTATGTATCCATAAGAGACTCACCTTCTTTGGCCTTGAAGCTGTAGTATTCATCGATGCAAATCGAACGATTGTTCTTTAGCGTCTTCCTTCCACTTTCGATTAATTTCTCCAGTTGACAGTGATCGATGCATT
>NC_037531.1:6096209-6100250 GCF_001531365.2 Cynara cardunculus var. scolymus
ACAGAAGACTAGCTGCAGACCCTCTGTGAAACATCACAGAGGCTCTGCTGGATATGACTTGAAGCGTATGTAGCAGAGGAACATCTTTCAGAACCTCTGTGAGACATGACAGAGGTTCTGTCATCTTTGACTTGTAACATTGTCTTGGCAGAGGACAAGTTTCCAGAACCTCTGTGGATGAAGACAGAGGTTCTGTGACTTTAACCTTGTACAAACGAGCTTCTTCTGATGATTGTCCTCTGAGGTCTTCTGTAACAGATCAGCTTCTGTCAATACTTGCTGTTTTACTTTTTCTATACTTTTACATTAAAGGAATGAGAGCTAACAAGAATCGAGGAAGATTAGTCCAGTAAGACAATATGAAAGCTTTCTCTGTGGAAAGAATGAATCGTTGTCTGAAGTACATCAACATTTTAATTGTCTTCTTATTTATTTAAGGACAATTGGAAGAGAATATTCCAACTCTGAGACTCTGACAAAGTTTCTTAAGTGCTTGCCAGAATCATGGGATCAATATACTACGTGTCTCAAGATGTCCAAGGACATGTCCTCCATCTCTTTTATTTCTCTTTATGGGATACTACTCAATAATGAGCAATCCTATCAGAAGAAGAAGAATCTTGTTAAAGACTCCAGGAAAATGAAAAGCTCTCCATTAGCTTTGATCTTTGAAAGCCCTTCAGCAGACCCTTATATTTCTTCTGTTTCTTTAACTGGGTTAGACCATACTAACTCTGAGAGCTTGTTAGACCTTGATCTTTCAGAGTTTGATGAGTCACTAGCCCTTCTAACTAAATCCTTTAGAAGGTTTATCAGAAAGAGTAATTTCCGCAAATCTCCTTCGCTGACCATTTCTGAAAAGCCAAAGTCAAATCCTATTGATAAGGCTTCAACGATATACTACAATTGTCAACGCAAAGGTCACTCTGCAAGTGAATGCAGGTCTAAGAAGACTGTGATTCCATCTTCCAAATCCCCATCCTCCTTCACGTCCAGAGATGACAAATATCTAAGGTGAAGGAGAAATATAAGAAGATGAAGAGTTCTCAGCGTAAAGGCAAAGGTCTTGTCGCTGAAGAACATGACTGGGCTGATTCTTTTGAAGAATCATCCTCTAATGAGAAAGATACGATCTATCTTTCTATAATGGTCAAGGATGTCAAAGATGAACCATTTGAGACATCATCCTCCATTGATCCCTCGTCGTCTACTTCTACTCAGGTATGTTCCCTGAATGAACCATCTTCTTCTACCTCTAATAGCCTATCTGTGCTATATACGTTGACGGTTGATCTTTACAATGCCCTAAATGACAAATCCAAAACTAAAAAGCTCAATCTTGATTTTCAAGAACAATTAGAGAGATGCCATTCTAGGATCAAACAATCTGATACTCCAAAGCATTTTAACACTCACCTTAGAATCAGAAATCTTAGCTTTATGATTCCTTCCTTTTTAGCCGATGTTGAGAAGATAAAATATAGCCAAGCCCTTTTTCTTTCACATACACTTGCTATTTATAGCAAGTGTATGGCCGCCTTTACCAAGGTCAGCAATTGGAACCTCCATCCTCACACCCACCTCATGCTTACTTCAATATAAATAATATTTAAAATAAAATTAAAATTTTCAAAATACTTAAATCGAATATTACAATATTCCCTCCTTAAAAGAATTCCGTCCCGGAATTTCGTTTAAGCAAAAAGGTGGGGATACTTCATTCGCATTTCATTGAAATGTCCAAATTCTCATACAAAATGATTTATGATCTTCAAGAACAAGATGAATAAGATGAATAGAGAGAGTAGATCACCAAATGTCTCTTGATTGATTGAGAGAGAGTGTTAAACCCCATAACTCATAATGTAAAAAGTAATGAAAAACAATAAGTGATGAAGAACCAGAGGATCGATGAAGATCTCAAGGCAGAAGCGACTAAGTCTAGAGTATAACCAGATGACCGATGGACGATCTGGGATGCGATGGAAAGAGCAACCTCATCAATTCTCTGGTCATCAACATTTAGTGAATTCTCCAGCAAATCATCCAGAAGCATACAGCGAAGATCTAAAGATAAGGATGATTCAGCACACCATGAATGACAGCTGGAGATGACATGTCAACAACTAGATTTCTAGTTTATCTTTAATACTAAAGTTTATCCATAGAATAGATAAACGTTATCTGTTAATAAAAGATTAGCTAAAATGTCTCATTAGATAGTTATATTCTCATTAGCTGATTAGTTTAAATAGGTGATCTAACCTATTGTAAAAAGAGTCGCTTGAATAGCTTTACGTTCTTCTTATAATAAAAGTGAAACATTTGAAGCTCAAGATTGTTCTTAACTGTTTCTTAATTTCTTCTTGAGCATTCATAACTTTCTTTGTTAAAGCACTATAATTTGGTTATTCTTAACTAGATTATTAGTGTTATTGAGAGATCTGGGGTCAACAATTGGTATCAGAGCCTATTGATTGATTTCCCAATCAAAACGATCATTCAAAAATCTCTTAATTTTTGATCTTCTTTCTTGTCAAAAATTACATCTTCTTCTTCAACATTCTCAATGGCCAACTGGAATTCTGCTTATAATGTTGGCTCCCTCACAAAGCCTCCAATTCTTCAACGAGAGGAATATCCACAACGGAAGATCAGAACGGTGAATTTTCTGGAAGGAATGGACAGGAATCTCTTGCGATCTATACAGGAGGGTCCCTACATTCCACAAACTCTTGTCCCAAGAGTTCCAGGAACAAACACCACGGCTGAAATTCCTGTCTACTACATGCCCAAAGATGAAAAGAATTGGGATGAAGATGACAAGGAAAGAGTAGAAACTGACAAAAAGGCCAAAAGGTTGATAATCATGGCCCTACCAAATGAAATCTTCCAATCCCTTGACGCATGTTCCACAGCCAAGGAACTATGGGATGAACTGGCAAGCCAACTGGAAGGAGGAGCAAAGACTAAGAAAAATCGTAGAGCATAATGTCTCAACGAATATACAAATTTCAAGGCCCTCTCTGATGAACCGATACAGAAAACATACGATCGCTTCAACACATTGATCAATCAATGTCGTCGAAACGATATTATCAGAACCAAGGAAGAAAACAACGTTTTATTCCTAAAAAGTCTAGGCGATGAATGGACTCAACTATCTATGTCCCTACAAGCAAACCAGGACCTAGACGACTGGTCTCTTCATGACCTGTATGGAACACTTGCAGCACAAGAGAGCGACATTATGAAGAAAAAGGTATCCATCGGTGGACCTCTTGCTCTAGCTGCCGATGAAAAGGAAAATCAAGGACCTCTACCAAAGAACACAAAAAGAAAGGCAAGAAAGCATTAGTAGTAGAATCAGAATCTGAAGAAGAAACTTCTGACTCAGATGAAGAAATTAGAGCTTTTGCCAAATCTTTGGCCTTGATCACAAAGCAGTTCCAGAAGAAGTTCATCAGAAAACCCTATGAGCGAAAAGAGTTTAAGAAAGAAAGATATCAGTCATCCTATGAAAGGAAACCATACAAATTTCATCAAAGGGATGATAGAAGAGATGGAAGAGAAGAACGGGAAGAGAGAAGAGAAGAAAGGAGAGACAAGAGAAAATAGGACAAGGATGGAAGGAAAAATGACCTCCGATGCTTCAGGTGCGGAAAACTTGGTCATTTTTCAAAAGAATGCAAAGGACGATTGATCAAGGATGCTGACTACTATAAAAATAAATACAAGTATAATTCTAGAGAGCGAAGCTTGATGGCCGAAAAAGAAAATTGGGTGTCTGATTCTTCATCAGACGAAGAAGACAAAGCACTCATCTGTCTAATGGCCACGTCCAATGCAAAATCCGCATCTAACTCTGATGACCAGGTATGCAAGTCTTCCTCAAATGAAAYCAACTCTGTTCCATCGGAACTAGAGTTAAGAGTGATCAAACTTTCAGAAGATTTCTTGAAATTAAAAGAAAAATTAAGTTTTGAAAAATCTGAAAGATTAAAAGCGGAAAAAGAAGCAAGTTTCTACAAAAGGGAGACT
>NC_037531.1:6101635-6102878 GCF_001531365.2 Cynara cardunculus var. scolymus
AAGCCCAAATCCAAGGGCAAGGGAAATGCAAATAAACCCAAGCCTGCAAAGGCTAAGGGAGATAAAAAGAGTGCGACATCCCCTACTAACAAACGAGGACCCATTATGAAATGGGTACCTAAATCCCCTTAATTTGTCTTACAGGACCAGCATGTGCAACCATGGTACATGGACTCATGTTGCTCCAGACACATGACTGGTGATAAAAGTCAGTTGTCCTCTTTCATAGAAAAACCTGGAGGCTCTGTAACTTTTGGAGACAACAGCAAGGGTATTATCAAGGGATATGGCACTCTCATCAAAGGCAATATCTCCATCAACAAAGTGGCTTATGTCGAAGGATTAAAGCACAATCTTTTAAACATAAGTCAGTTCTACGACAAGGGTCTTGAAGTCAGATTTCGCAAAGGATTCTGCATCATAGAAACAAAGCCCGGTAACACAATCATCAAAGCAAAGAGAGAAGAAAATCTCTATCTTCTAGACTTTGAGTCCTCTATGGGACCAGACACCCTTTGTCTTGTGTCTCATAAGAGTGATGAAAATTGGCTATGGCATCAAAAAACTTCCCATCTTAATTTTTATGAACTTAGGAAAATAGCCACACAGAAGTTGGTCAAGGGAATTCCGGATCTAAAATTTGAAAAAAGATCATCTTTGCTCCGCATGTGAGATCTGAAAGCTTAAACGGGCCTCACATAAAACCAAATCAGAAACCTCCTGCACCAAGCCCTTGGATATGATACACATAGACCTCTGTGGGCCTATTTCAACCCAAAGTCTCTCCAGAAAGAAATATATGATAGTATTGGTCGATGAATACTCTCGATACTCTTGGGTCGAATTCGTAAAGCAAAAATCAGACGTTCCAGACCTACTCATTGGAGTGATGAAAAGGCTTCAAGTTCTTCTACAACAAAAACTAGTGAAGGTTAGAAGCGACAATGGAACTGAATTTAAAAATGCTAAAATTGAAGACTATCTCTTCAGTGAAGGCATTACACAAAACTTTTCATCCGTAAGAACTCCACAACAAAATGGAGTGGTAGAACGAAGAAATTGAACCTTAGTGGAAGCAGCAAGGACCATGCTTGCTTCATCGGAGTTACCCATCACATTCTAGGCTGAAGCTATTTCAACTGCATGCTTCACCCAAAATCGATCAATCATAACCAAGAGACACCAGAAGACACCTTATGAGCTCATCAATCACAGAAGACCAAATGTTAAATACTTTCATGTC
>NC_037531.1:6104510-6106441 GCF_001531365.2 Cynara cardunculus var. scolymus
CAGACTCCAATTCCCAAGTGGCGTCTGGTCCTCTGTTATAACGCCACTAAACCTTTACTAACCCAACCTCTTTATTTCACAACTTTTTTACTTTGAAGTCAGTAATTTGTTCAGGGGTTTCTTCAAAGCACAATCTTTCATCCACCTTAATTTCAGGTAGCAGCACTGCCACGTCTGAACTTATTAGACACTTCTTTAAATTCGACGCATGAAACGTGTCATGGATTCCGCTTAATTCTAAAGAAGTTCTAGCTTGTAAGCCACTTCCCCAATCCTTCCAATAATAGGGAATGGTCTAACATATCTTAGACTTAACTTCCCTCTTTTTCCAAAATGTACTATTCCTTTCCAAGTGATACCTTTAACATCACTCTATCACCCACTTGAAACTCAATCGGCTTCCGTCGTTTATCTGCGTAACTTCTTTGTCTATCTTGCGTTGCCTTCATTCGTTCTCGAATTACTCCTATTTTATCTGCAGTTTGCTGAACTAATTCAGGCCCAGCTAACTGTTTTTTCACCTATTTCGTTCCAACACAAAGGAGTTCGACATTTTCGTCCATACAGAACCTCGAAAGGTGCTGCCTGAATACTTGAATGGTAGCTATTATTGTACGCAAATTCCACTAGAGCCAAATGACTATCCCATGATCCTCCGAAATCAATGACACATGCTCTCAGCATATCTTCTAAAGTTTGGATAGTTCGTTCACTTTGTCCATCTGTTTGAGGGTGATAAGTTGTACTTAGCTTAATTTGCGAACCCATTTCTCTTTGGAAGCTTTTCCAACACATAGAAGTGAACCGACTATCTCTATCAGAAATAATTGATAGAGGAACACCATGACGTGTCACTACCTCATCGAGGTATAATTTTGCCAATCTCTCCATCGGATATGATTCTTTCATAGGTAAGAAGTGTGCAGATTTGGATAACCGATCTACTATCACCCATATAGCATCATAACCTTTTGATGTTCTYGGCAATTTGGTTATGAAATCCATAGTGATGTGATCCCACTTCTACACTAGAATTTCTAAAGATTGTAATTCACCATAAGGACGTTGGTGTTCAATCTTTACCTGAAGGCATGTTAAGCATTGCTCAACATGCTTAACTATATCCTTCTTCATACCTGGCCACCAATAGTGTTGCTTCAAATCCTGATACATTTTATTTGTACCTGGATGAATTGCAAAACGTGACTTATGAGCTTCACCCAAAATACATTTTTTGAGATTACCATAGCATGGTACCCAAATTCTATTCTCGAATTTCCAGAATTCTCTGTCATCTCTCACCAAATCTGATAGTAATCCACCCAATCTTTCTCGTTTAATCTTATCTTCCTTCATGGCCTCATGTTGAAACTCTCGTAACTCTTCTTGAATACTTGGTAGCAACTCAACTCGTAAAGCTATAGCTTTGATAGTTCCACTCTTCTCTTGTCGATTTAGCGCATCGGCCACTACGTTTGCCTTTCCGGGGTGATACAAAATTTCACAGTCATAATCACTTACCAATTCCAACCATCTTCTCTGACGCATATTTAGATCTTTTTCATGAAATAAATGTTGCAAACTCTTATGATCTGTGAAAATTTGATATTTTGTTCCATATAGGTAGTGCCTCCATATCTTCAAGGCAAATACTACTGCTGCCAATTCCATATCTGAGTAGGATACTGCCTTTCATGATCTTTTAACTGTCTGGAAGCATATGATATTACCTTTCCACGTTGCATCAGTACACAACCCAAAACCATATTTGACGCATCACTATATACCACAAAATCTTCCATTCCATCTGGCAAGGATAGAATTGGTGCACTGCATAACTTGTCCTTTAACATCTGAAAGGCCTGAGCTTGTACTTTATCCCACTCATATTTCACATTCTTTTTTGTTAACTTTGTTAATGGAGTAGCTAT
>NC_037531.1:6106542-6126211 GCF_001531365.2 Cynara cardunculus var. scolymus
TTCAGTTGGAGTCTTTGGGGCTTCCCATTTTTCAATGGCTTCAATCTTCAAAGGATCCACTTTAATGCCTTCTTTTGAGATAATATGCCCCAAAAACTGAACTTCTCGCAGCCAAAATTCACACTTTGACATCTTGGCATATAATCTCTCTTGTTTCAGCAATTCTAAGAGTAATCTCAAATGACGAGCATCCTCTTCTTCCAACCGAGAATATTTCAGAATATCATCAATGAAGACAATCACAAATTTATCAAGATAGGGACGACATACCCTATTCATCATGTCCATAAAGGCTCCAGGCGCATTTGTGAGTCCAAATGGCATAACTAGAAATTCGTAATGACCATAACGTGTACGGAATGCTGTTTTCGACACATCTTCATTCTGAATCTTCAATTGATGATAACCGGACCGTAAATCAATCTTTGAAAAATAAGTAGCCCCAACCAATTGATCAAACAAATCATCAATTCTTAGGAGAGGATACTTATTTTTGATTGTCAGTTTATTCAACTCCCGGTAATCAATGCACATCCTCATTGATCCATCTTTCTTTTTCTCAAAAAGCACCGGCGCACCCCACGGGGAAGTATTTGGTCGGATAAAACCTTTATCCAACAATTCTTTCAATTGAGACATTAACTCCTTTAACTCAGAAGGAGCTAATCTATATGGTGCACGTGTAACGGGTGCTGCTCCAGGAAGTACTTCAATTTGAAATTCAATCGTTCGATCCAAAGTAGACTTATCAAATCTTCTGAAAATACCTCAGGAAATTCTCTTACGACTGGAATATCCTCTATCTTTCCCTTTTCTTTCTTCATATCTATAGCATATGCAAGAAAACTAACACATCCCTTATGTACATACTTTCGAGCCATTAAAACTGAAATAAAGCTAGAGTAACGATCCCGTCGATCCCCATAAATTACAACCTTTCCTTTTTCCGGTAAGGCTATATGGATCATCTTCTCATCACAGACTATGTTAGCTTGGTTTTTAGCTAACCAATCCATGCCTATAATTATATCAAATTCCCTTAAAGGTAAAGGAAATAGTTGTATAGGCACCTTACATCCTTCTATACTTATGAAACATTCTTCTATGCTTTCCTTAATCGAAACTTCACTATCGTTTGTTGTTTCCATAATTAGATCCTTACTCAATGCTTTAGATTCTAAATGTGCGCAGTTTACAAACGATGGTGACACAAAAGAACGATTTGCACCCAAGTCAAATAAAACTTTGGCACATACTGAATCAACAAGGAATGTACCTGTTACCACTTCAGGGTGCTCTTCTGCCACGCCTCTCGTCATCTGAAGGGCTCTCCCTTTTGCAGACTCCCTACGTCTTATCTCTCCTCGACCACTTAAATTAACATGATTATCCATTTGTCCACGACCTGTTGTCACATAACCAGATCCTCGGCCCCCAGAATATCCAGATCCTCGACCTCCAACAAAACCAGAACCTCGTCCCTTCGCTTGCGGACAATCAACGTTTACATGTTGGGATGAATTACAAGTAAAACATCTTCGCATCATCCGACAGTCTCGAGCTATATGTATTGGTTCCTGACATTTAAAACATACCCGTGACTCTGTATTGCAATTCCCTCCTAATGTATTTTATGACATCGGGTACATGCCCTATCAGCAAACCTTGAGACTGGTCGATTCAAATTTTTCATAAACCTCGGTCTACGAAAATCAGTCATTGTAGCCTCCCCCTTTCTTTTCTCTCCCACCTTTTTTTGTGGTTGCCGGTTAATGTCTTGTTCCAATATTTCAGCAGCATCAACTACCGCCTGAAATATTGTCGGATTCCTGGATATCACATACTTTCGAAGATTTGACTCCAAACCCCAGATATACTTTCTCACCTTACTATTTTCAGATATGATATAGGCTTCAGCAAACCAAGATTTTTCCATGAAAACTTTTGTATACTGGTGGACTGACATGTTTTCTTGTTCAAGACGAAGGAAATCATCTTCTAACTTTCATACTACCGCTTCAGGACAATACTGCATTTTAAACTTGACCACAAATTCTTCCCATAACATAGTTTTCAAAATGTTTGGATCTAAACTTGACAAAACTTCCCACCAATACAAAGTACTTGATCTCAGACGAGATACAACAAACATGACTTTGTCCTCTTCTGCACTTTTACTGATTTGCAGACTCAACTCTATTTCTTTAAGCCAACACATGGCTTTAACAGGGTCACGTTCTCCAAAAAATTTAGGAGGTTTACAGGAAAGAAACATCTTGATATCTCCTCCTTTCTGTACTGAGGACGAAGTAAGGGGTATAGATGTACCAGTTACCGGTGTACTAGCTTCGGCTTCTTCTTGCTGTTCAGGATCCCTTAAAATTTTTGGGTTATTTGGAACTGAACGTCCCAACAAATTTACCAAGCTCTCTTGGAATTTTCCCAACTCAGTTGCCAGCATTTCCTGAGTAATAAATCCGGGATCAGAAACATTGTGTCTACCCCTTGTTCTTCCTCTACCATGACCAGACATTGAACTTTCTTGGGCCGACAATTCCTGTTCTTGTCTAGTACCTCTACCTCTTCCTCGACCCCTGTTGCGACTTCGTGTTTTTATTGTAATTACATGTTCTGGGTGCTCTCCTTGTGTTACGTTTCTTCTTCCCCGACCTCTTCCATAACCGGTAGAGGTCTCTTTCTGATTGATTGGGATTATCTGCCATTTCTCTATGTATAACTCTTTCTATCACATTTAAATACACATGATTATTCTCATAATCAAAACATAATAACACATTTATCCTCAAGTCTATCCATATCTCAGATTATATCAGTAATATATAATCTACCTTTCTCATAATAGGTTCAGCTATAACATATTCCCCATGTTCATAGTCCTAGTGAAACCTATTATCATAACTTTCACACCTCTAGTTTAAGTCTAAGTATTTCGCAAATACCCAGATCCCTTAAACTAAGGCTTTGATACCAACTGTAACAACCCACAATTTCCACGTACAGATAATCCACATACACATACTCATACAAACAAAATATAGTATTGTATACAAAACACGGACTAACAAAAACTTTCTTTAATACATTTATGAACAACTAAATTTCATCAATTCTAAACTTTCCCCTTGCCTTTAACCTTCGAGGTATGATGACCTGCAAAACAGGTTAGTCCAACAACTGAGCATTAGACCCAAATGGTCTAGTGAGTATACAAATCTCATACAAATAACATACTTTCCAACTAGCAGTTTAGAATCAAACTTGTATAGACATGAATATTATATCTATATTTAAATAGATTATTTTCCTCTCGCGGTTACACCACCATTTCATCTCTCTCTCGTGGTTACACCTCCATTTCATCTCAAGAACTTTAATTCAAAATAAAGTCTAGTAAATTTCAACCGGATATGAAATCCGGACAACACTACCCGGATATGGAATCCGGACAACTCAGCTGGATATGGAATCCGGTCAACATTGTCCGGATATCTAATCCAGACAACACAAGATAATTGATACCCCGATTAACACTTGGGCGATCTAGATCTAAACCGCTTAATACTTAAGCGATTTAGCTATTAACTCGGACAAACCCTGACCGATTTATGATGTAAACCAGATGTCACTTGATCGGTTTTAAGGATAACTTCGAGTAATTTTGAGCATTTTAAAGTGAACCCCGGTCAATATTTAGGCGATTTAGGACTAATCCGATTGCCTCTTGGGCGATTTAGGACAAATTTGGTCACCACTCAGGCTATTTTAGAATAATCCCCGGACACCTCTTGTCCGGTTTAAGGAATACCCCGATTAAAATGGAATGTAATTCATTGTAAACCAATTATAATAGCGATTGAATTGTATATAAACAATCTGATACTCCAAAGCATTTTAACACTCACCTTAGAATCAGAAATCTTAGCTTTATGATTCCTCCCTTTTTAGCCTATGTTGAGAAGATGAAATATAGTGTTTTGAACCTGAGCCAAGCCCTTTTTCTTTCACATACACTTGCTATTTATAACAAGTGTATGGCCGCCTTTACCAAGGTCAGCAATTGGAACCTCCATCCTCACACCCACCTCATGCTTACTTCAACATAAAGAATATTTAAAATAAAATTAAAATTTTCAAAATACTTAAACCGAATATTACAGTTATTGAGATGAGTGTGAAAATAATATTTTTAAAATTATTAACTCCACTACGTGTGAATTTTTATGATTATATAAAAGGGATAAGATAAGATTTATCTTATTTGTTTGTATATAGAGAGAAGGAAAAGAAAAGAAAACCTTACTATGTGTGTGTTTCTTGTGTGAAATCCTACCTGAGTCTGTAAGAAGAAAAAGATGATCTTATGGTTATATCTGGTAAATCGTTGTTGTGAATTATGTTGATCCTCTCTCTCAGTAATTTGATGATAACCCCTTTTACCTTATTGATAGTCCCCTCTTTAATGATCAATCTTCATAAAGCTTCATAACCATGGCAAATTTAAGATATGAACTTCAAGAACACATATGATATTTGAGAGAGAAAGTCAACAAAGAATACTTGGTCAAACCCTTATTACGTATATCAGATTTTACAAATGAGCTCTCTCTTACAAAGATTACAAAGACTTACCCTATTTATAGGGTCAAACTTCTAAACATAGTCAAAGTCAAACCTGTCTAAGAAAAGTCAAACACGATGACTTTTACATGTATAGACAATATTTAACTTTCAAGACGAATACAATTTAATACTGATTTTCAGTCCTAACATTCTCCCCCTTTGTATTCAGACTTGAAAGAGATTTTGCGCTTTGAGTCCTGTTTGAACTTTGAATCTTTAAGCACATTATGTCATCTTCAAAAGAAATCTTCAACTTGAAATCTTAAAACAATCAACTGTTGAGATAGATCTTCTAGCATTCTCCTCCTCGAATGTAGAACAGCAATGATTCTCTTTTTTGACAATGTAGATTAGAAACAATGTATAAGATTTGATCTTCAAAGAATCTTCAGACAACAAATCTTCAGTAAACTGTTGTAAAGATGATCTTCACATTCAACATCTCTCAGTTGTTGTAGCACATGAATAATCTTTCTGTAATTATCTCTAGTCGCACTTCTTTTTTAGTCTTTTGCCAAACTTGAAGTTACTCCCCCTTGATCTTTGCATCAGATTCCCTTTGTAATGTTCGGAAATGAATATTTCGTTCATTATTACATACTCCCTCTTATGATGAAATGAGAATCATTCCATCATACATAAGATGAATGAAATTTTTCGCGTAAGCCGTCAATTCATGAAATTTTAAGTAGATCTTTGCAAATCCACTTATTTAATCTTTTCAGATTAATGGAATGGGAAGGTAACAACCAATTTCAACGAATGAAATTGTTTTCAATTTTATAAAAAGATTGGCCTGTGAGTATAACAAATATACTCAGTACAACGGATGTAMTGTATATATGAGACTTTTTTATGCTCATCTCACCAGGTCTTCCATTCAATCATTGATAGCTAAAAATAGCATATCTATGAATGTTTTGGCAAATTAACGTATAAAATGTTAAATCTGTGTAGTATAGAAAAATAAAGCAACTAATGCTTCTGTTTAGGCTCAAAAAGATAAATCGTGTGGACTACACAAATTTATCAGACTCAAATAGTGATCAAGAAGACTTGAAGGCATGACATATATCCTTCTGATTCAATATCAACTTTCTCCAAATGAGAAATTGAAAGATGATGAGCTGCGTGCCCCAAGTGCTATTGAAACACTTATCTGTTAAGAGATAAATGAGTAGTTGGTGGGGTTGTAACAATAATTGGCTTGGGCTTTGTCTTTTTCAATATTAGTCTCGAAAGAATTGAGAACTAATAGATTGTGTGGTATGCCCGAATTTTAGAAGTTTAGAACAGGATTCTAATTTTCTTTTAATCCTGACACAACTCTCATCAATTCTTTTAGCTCACAACAACTACCCTTCTCTTTTTCATTTTAATCTCGGCACACAAACCCTTTTTGATTTAAACTCACTCAGATATGGTTGTCCTCTTGGGTAGGTTTGTCGGTATTGACATTCCATAGAGGTATTTCTGATAAGCACTCAGTCCCTCCTAAAATTTAGCGTTATGCACATTTGATCACAATGGTTGATCAAAATATTATTTCTTTAAAGCACAATGATCAGATAAAAAATTGATCAAAAAATTTGGCTTTAAGCACAATTAACGAAAGAATGAAGCGACAAAGATCCGATTATTCAGTATATATGAGAGAAATGAATGAGGATCTGTAAGAACGAGTTTACAGATTCTGATATTCAAAAAAAATATCAAATGTATATGTATCAATGTAAAAAAAATATCAGAAAAACAATATTTGAATACAAACGAGTATATTATCACCAAAAATGATTTTCGTATAAGAAATGTGATAATAACTGTTTGAAGAATAGCTGAAACAGGTATTGGAGTTATGTACGACGAGAAATTACGCAAGTAAAATCTCAGGAAATACCTGTTCAGAAAATGTACTCGTTTCAGAAAACAGTTCCATTTCCGAAAACATTTATTTAAAAATTTCTAGAGACTCTCCCTAGAAAACAGATTTAAGTAATGATTCAGTTAAGCTCAAAAGAAATAAAAACAATTTAAGAAAATATTTTAAGCACGGGTTCTAAACTGAGTGTTTAGAAACCACACTCGGTAAAGCACGGGTTCTGAACTGAATTGTTCATAAGCCTTGTTTGGAATAAATTACAACTCCCCCTGCATTGGTGTATCATTGAAATGATATTCTGATCAGCACAAACTTGACACACCTGCAAAACCAGATTAAGTAGATTTTGGTACCCAAACGAACTTGGGTCCTATTTTGTTAGTATCGGGTTGGGGTATGTTGAAATTTCCAAACCATTTATTTCTATAAGAAATTTTCTTTTCAGCACTATTAACAGGATGATTATATACATAATATGATCCATGCCAGTTATTAAAATCATACATGTTCTTACCATTCGAATTAGTCTGATATCTGTTGTTTGTACTCCATCTATTATAGATCTTCTTATTCACAAAATATGTTGATTTACATGTGGAGCACATGATTCTTCTCTTGCTAAGATGAATCAAATCAGAAGTGGATCTCACAAAGCAAGGAAGATTGTTAGTAACAACAGAATTCTGAGATAAAACAAATTTAGACTTATTGACCCAAATGCTTTTAATCTTTGAAGAGTAATTGGGTGATCCAATGACATATCCTTGATAATACTGATTAGAAGAACGAGAATAGTTCTTAGAAACAGTAGATTTAGGACTACTTGAATAACTGTTCGAATTGGAACAATCATAAAAGTTAGTTTTACACTGTGATTGAGAACCAGTTGGGCTTTTAGCACACGAAAAGTCTTTGACTTTTTGTAAAAGTTGGTCTCTTTCAACAGTAACTAAATCATATTTCTTTTTCAGTTTAGTTCTCATGTTCAATTCTGTTTCAAGGTCTGTCTTTAGATCADACAATTTCTTTGAAGTATCCAAAAACTTATTTTCTAATTCCTTCTTTGACTTTTCAAAAAATCTCCGTTCTTCCTCAAATTTCTTTCTCTCTTCRTCTGAACTTCCCTTCTCATTTTCTGAAGCAATGTCAAGCCATTTATTTTTCTCTGTAAGCTTTTTGGCAATTGCAACATTTTTCTTGACAGTGTTTTTCTTTTCAAGAACAAACACTCTCTTCTCTTCATCTAATTCTTTCTTTTTCTGAATAATGCTGTCCGACAATTCCAAATTCTTTCTTTGACATTCTTCTTCATACTCTTTCTTCTCTTTATCAAACTTGGATCGTTCCAAGATGATAAGTTGTTCAAAATCTGAAATTTGATTTAAAAGAAATTTAGCGTTCAACTCAAGAGAATTAATCTTATTTTCATAAGATTCACGTTCAGTACAAAATCTTTTCTCAATCTCAATAATCCTCTTCTTTTCTTTCTCCGTATCGTTCCTTTCAGCATTTAAAACCTTTTCAGCCTTTAAAACCTTTTCCTTTTCTATTTCCAATAATTTCCTTAACTCAATCAAATCATTCTCATGTTTATGAATTTTCTTAGTAAAGTCCCCAGTCTCTGTATTTTTSCTCCCAAAAGAGTTCCTCTCAGCATTTAGTTCATTTTGAACTTTTTGGAGTTTATTGAACAAATCTTTATTAGACTTACTCCATGTTTTTATCTCTTTTTCACATTCTATCTTGACGTCATCCAAGGATTTTTTAAGTTTATTAATCTGATACTTGGAATCATTCTCAACTCTTTCTAATATTTCTTTATGCTCCCGATTCAAATCTTTAATACTTTCCTCATTAGCATAATTCTTAGTATAAATATTTATGTATTTCTCTTTATAGTTCACAATGCTCTTTTCCAGCTCAACAATCTTAGCTCTCATCTCCTTTAGGATATCTGCCATTAAAAAAAAATAGATTGATCAATTATAGGATCTATGCAGTTCAAGAAAATTGATCAAAGAAATAATATCTACAAAAATAACACACAGTTACACACAATTTCTTTTAAAAAAAATTAAAAAAAAATCCAACACTTAGACAAATTATTTATGTGTCTGTATTTCAGTTCTAGCGATCATCACTGAGTCTGTTCAGTGATCGCTAAGAACATGTAATGTAAATCCATAAGCGACATCGATACTTCAAGAAAACAAAACTCACACCAAAGAACCTTCAGCTAAAGTCGAAAACTAAAACTGAAGATTAGAGACTGGCGAGTTCGTGATCTGAAGCGGTATTCAATGATTACAACTGGTCTATATATGTGTGAAGACTGCCCAAGGCTCAGCGAATGCTGAAGAGACCTTCAAGTCATTCCAACCCTCAGCGATCAAAAGAAGCTTGTTAAGCATGATTGTTTTTGTCTTGTCCTTATACACACAAAGGACAAACCCATACCCTTTCTAGAGCATAGTACGGTACGGAGCCGATTAGTTGACTCTACTACTCACCAAATCCATGAAAGAATGTCTGCTCATGAATAGGCTTTTGTACTATTCACTGTACCAAAGGACAAGTCTTTCTCTAAAGGCTGGACACGTGTTCAAACCCTACTGCATTGCATTAAATGTGCATTTAATGCAATGGGTATAAATATATGTGTTCTATCTCCATGCAAAGATACTCTTACTCTTGAACCCTATCTTACGTTCATACGTAAAAGAACACACATCTAAGAACACAATACGCTTATCTTCCAAAGCAAGTTAGAATCCTATTTTAGTATTCTAAAATAGTTCTTACCTAGAAAGAACTTATTTTCTTCTAATTCTTAAACAACAAATCATTTCTCTTTGCTAAGAACTAGTGTGTAACTTAGATTGTTTAGATAGGTTATCTTTACCTTATCTTTCTGCAAACAATCTTGTAAAATCTATATTGATCCTTCTTTATCAATATATATTTTAAATTTTAAAATTTTACTGTGTTTGTATTCATCGCCCTTCTACAAACTGTTGTACACATCTTGTAGACCCTAACGAGACCAACAAATTCATCTTCTTATACGTGAATATAAGGTGAATTTATGTTATTAACTTTCTATATTTATTATTTGGAATACTGAACTGGTTGGTTCTTATGTGGAAGAAGGCATAACGTTCTTGAAGCTATTGTGAATTGATAACGAAGCTGGGTTTAGAACTGTAAAGTTCTTAATATGAGTTTCTATTATGAAACCGTTTTGATGCCATTCTTGGCATAAAAATGATAGATTTGATTATGGTTACATTTATCTGGGAAGGATGGCATGTCAAGGAGAGGTGTACCATGGGATAAGTGTAACATATCAAGGAGAGATGCACATTGGGATAAAGCTGACATATCAAGGAGAGGTGTACCTTAGAATAAAGGTGGAAATTGTGAAATCTGAGTTTTGATCATATTTTGTTATCACATCTATGGGATGCAATGACCTTGAGTTATCACCTCTGTGTGATGTGAGGACTTGGGATTATTGCTCTTAATTGATGTCATAACAACGTTATTATGACAAGGAGGAAAATTGTTGATAACCAGAGAGGCTTTGATTGGTTGTGCTTTAAATTAACAATGTTTTTGGGTTGGTCTGGTTTCTAGTTATTTCAATAAAATAACGGTTTGATGAGGAGCCAGAGAGCCTCTGGTTGGTCTTCATGTCCAACCAGAAGGCCTCTGGTTGAAATGGAAGATCCATGTTCTTTGGCAAATGTGTAACATATCTTGACCCAGAGGCTTTGCATGTGCTATGCAGAAGCTCTGTATCTTGGAAAGTAATGGCAAGTCCGAGCTCTGTATTCGAGCCCTGTATCCAAGCTCTTAGTTCCAAGCATAATTTTTATAGCTAAAACCTTTTAGACTTAACCATTTCCAACTGGTAGAGCACCAGTGAGGCTCTGGTTAACTTTCATGTTTACCAAAGGGCCTCTAGTTATGTTAAAAATCTATTTGCCTTCATCTATAACTTATTTTCTTATTTTCATTAAGCTCTAGTTAAGACAGACCAGAGGCCCTTAGGTTGGTCATGTATCCTTAGTTGATTTTAAAAGTTTGAGACTAGAAGCTCTGGTTGGTAAGTCTAGAGGCTCTGGTCGTCCAGAAAGCTCTAGTTGGCTTGCCTCTATTCCTTTTACTTTTTAGTCGATAACCAGAAGCTCTGGTTGGTCATATCTTGTGTTAATGCAACCTCGAGTTGGCCTAGGCTGCAAGATTAGCCTTTAGTGGCCTTGTTTTAGTTTGGCTTTGCTCTGATTGATGGACCAGAGGAGCTCTAATCCTTAAGCACCAAATTAGCTCTGTGTGATCTCGCTCAGAGTGATGCGAGGAGTTGAGTGGTCACACTCTATGCATGGCGAGGAAAAGATCTATAAATCCATATTTGAATGTGATATTTGAAGTTATGCTATATCAAAAGGTTATATATATTTGTATAATTACAAATATGATTTTATAACAGGTTTTGGTGATTTTTCACCCTGTAATTGCATAAAAAGAGATTTCTCACTAGACCTCAAGGTCTAACCCTCATTTTGTGTTTCAAAAATGTGTTTTGTAGGTTAGATACTATCAAGGGATAAGGGAAAGGGGAAAATGTGAATTTTCCTTTTATGTTTACATGGATTATGAAGAAGAGCACGCTATCTGTTGGTTTTGGAAAACTTGTTACATATGCAAGTTGTGTACAAGAATGTTATGGAAAAATTTGGTTGATATTTTTGTAATATAACTTTTTGTACTTGTTGGTACCGAATGTGTATTAATAAGTTCGTCATTATGAAATACATGGTTATATGCAAATGTAGATCTTGGGATGTTATATTACTTGAAGGAAAGAATAATTTGAATATATCACATTATTTGAAGAATGGGACTCTTTTGTCTTAAAGTTAGAATGTTGCCTCTTTCCATTGGGTAAAAGGGATGATCATCTCTCCCTTTCCCCTTATAAATAAGAGCATTAAGGAAACACTGAAGACACATCTTCCTTCAAGCATTTACTCTTAGCTTGAAGATCTGAAGCAATAATTAGTGTTTAATTTCAATATTTTAATTCCTATCTTGTATTCAATTTCAAGTATTATGTTTCTTCTCACTGTCTGTCCTTTGCGGTAACTATTTTAGTTAAATTTCAATACGGGTATTTTTTAAGCATTTCTCTACTTCTCTTATCTTCAATTTTATTATGAGCTAATCACTTTTTTGGGTGTGAGGGAGTCAAATTTAAGGCTAGTAGGCAACATTTGAATGTTGCCAATATTACTAAAGGGGTGTTTGGTTCGCTTTAAGGTATGAAAATGGGATTGTTAATTAAAATAGGGTAGAATGTGAATCATTATTTTCATTCCATTCTATTATATTATTATGGATTCTTTAAAATTAACTAATAATAAAAAGTAAAAAAAAACTTAATAACCACCTAATCCAATCCATCATATCATCTTCCCAATGGACGTTTTGGTAGACGAGGAGTGAGAGACAAAATTAAAAGAAAAAGTTTCTATTCCCCCCAAATTGAGGAGGAATGATTTTTAACCAAATCTATCATGTATTAGGACTGAATTTCAGTGTAAATTGTATTCGTCTTGAAAGTATATAAATGTCTATAATTAAATAGACATCGTGTTTGATTTTGTATAGATAGTTTGACTTTGACTAGAGGATTAATACTTTGACCCTATATAAAGGTTTTTTTGTCTTTTGTGTAAAGGTAGGAGATTTCATTTGTAACAGTATGTATATTCTGAGAGTTTATAAAACATTGACTAGTTTGACTATTTCTCTCATCTCTCCTTTCAATGTTCTTGAATGATATATTTGATTCCGCCATGGATTTTTTGATGTTTATTTGAAGATTGATCATAATGGACTTACAATTGGTATCACAGCAGAATTTGCATGAAATCAACAGAAGAAATCAGAGTTTCTAAAGATTTTTTGCCTGTGTTCATCACATGTTCATCTCGTTCTTCATTTTTTCTTGATTTTGATCCAAAATTTTTGAAAAAATTTGTGTTTTCGTGTTAAAACCAGGATCAAAATGTGCGGAAACACATCGTGAATCTTTGTTATATACAAAGATTTGTGTTTAGTTCTTTGATTTTCAAGTTTATGGTGAAATTTGTGATTTAAAAAAAATTCGTCTTCTTGAATTTTTTTTTAAAAAAACTCAGTGTTTGATTTTTTTTTATTAATATTTTTTGTTACTTTTGTGTTTGTGTGTAATTTTGTTTGAGGTTTTAACTGATTTTGATCTAATTCTGATTGTGAACTGTTTTGAAATTTTTTGAATTGTTTTGTGTTGCGTAAACTGTTTTAATCAGTTTTAACTGTTTCTGACTGTTTTAACAGTTTTTAACTGTTTTCAACAGTTTTTGACTGTTTTTACTGATTTTTTTACAGTTTTCGTTGATTTTCTGATTTCTCATCAGTTTTTGACCTTATTGATTGATTTTGATTTCTTTAATTGATTTCTCCGTATTAGATTCGTTGATCAATCTAAAATGACATTTTTTCTTGAGAAGGAGAACATGGAATTGAAAGAGAAAGTTTCGGAATTGGAAAGGAGTGTAAAGGACTATACAGATAAATATATCAACATGTTTTATGAAAATCATGCTAATGAGGAATTTGTTGCCAATTTACGAAAGGAACATAAAAAATCTATGAAACAAGTTGAAAAGAACTTCATGCATAAGATTGAAAAGCTTGAGAAAACTCTGAGGTTTGTCAGAAAAGAGTATGATGACGAATTGAAAACATGGAGTAAAGCTAATAAAGATCTGTTTAATAAACTTCAAGAGGTTAGAAGTGAACTGCAAACTGAGAGGAACTCTTCTGGGAGAAAAAATACAGAGACTGAGGACTTCATTGAAAAATTTCATAAGTCTGAAGTGATATGAGTGAGTTAAGAAAGTTACTGGACTTAGAGAAAGAAAAAGCTTTGGAAACTGTAAAAAGTTTCAATTTCGAGAGAACATAATTTGAGACAGAGAAGAAGAGCTTTGTTGAATTATAGAGAAGATTTGGTGTTGAACGCCTTAAGAAAATAAGATAAACTCCTTAGAGTTGAACGCGAAAATGCTATTAAATCAGATCTCTGATTTTGAGCAGCTGATTATCTTGGAAGGAGCCAAGATTGATAAAGAGAAGAACGACATCAGAGAAGAATGTCTGAGCAAGAATCAGAAACTGTCTGACAGCATTGCTCAAAAGTAGAATGTTTTAGACGAAGAGAAGAAGCAATTTGCGCTTGAAAAAAAGAAATACTTCAAAGAAATATGCCGTTATAGCTAAAGAGCTTGCTGAAAAGAAAAAGTGGCTCGACATTGCTTCTGAGAATGAGAAGAGCAGCTCAAATGAAGAGAGAAGAGAGTTTGACAATGAGAAGAAGAAATTTGAGAAGCTGAAGAAAGAGTTAGAAGGTAAACTCCTGGATACTTCAAAGAAATTGTCTGATCTGAAGACAGAACTTGAAACTGAACTGAGAATGAGAACCGAACTCAAAGAGAAGTATGATTTAGATGCTGATGAACAAGACTAGCTTTTAAAGAAAGTCAAAGACTTTTTTTGTGCTCAAAGCTCAACTGGTTCTCCTTCACAGTGTAAAACCAACTTTTATGACTATTCTAAGTCTAACAGTTATTCGAGCAGTCCTAAATCTAATGTTTCTAAGAACTATTCTCGATCTTCTAATCAGTATTATCAAGGGTATATTATCGGATCACCCAATTCTCATTCTAAAGTTAAAAGCGTTTGGATTAATAAGTCTGAATCTGTTTCGTCCCGTAATTCTGTTGTTACTAATAATAATCTTCCTTGTTTTGTAAGATCTACTACTGATCTGATTAATCTTAGCAAGAGAAGAATCATGTGCTCCACATGCAAGACAACTGATTTTGTTAACAGGAAACGGTACAACAGGTGGACTGACGATAACAGATTTCAGAAAAGTTGGAAAGGTTATAACAAGTATGATTACAATAACTGGTATGGATCTTACTGCATTTGTGATCATCCTGTTAAAAGCGCGAAAAAGAGAACATCTAATAAAAATAGATGGTTTGGAAGTTACAACATCCTACAACCTGATACTAACAAAGAAGGACCCAAGTTCGTTTGGGTACCAAAATCTGTTTGATCTTATTTTGCAGGTGTGTCATTAATGCGCTGATCAGAGAATCATGTTTATGATGCACTAATTCAGGGGGAGTTGTAAACTGTCAAACAAAGGCTTTTGAATATATCAGTTCAGGACCCGTTTAGGACCCATGCTAAAAATGTTGTTGGTTTCTAAACACCCAGTTTAGGACCCGTACTAAAAATGTTTCCAATTTTTTTTAAATTTTTGAGTTAAACTGAAACATTACTTAAATCTATTTTCTAGGCGGAGTCTCTAGAAATTTTTGAATAAATGTTTTCGAACAGTGAATATTTTTTTATAAGGAAAAATACATTTTCTGATCAAGTATTTCCTGATATTTTACTTGCGTAATTTCTCATCGTACATAACTCCAATACCTGTTTCAGCTATTCTTGAAACTGTTATTATCACGTCTCCTAAAATAATATCATTTTCGATGATAATACGCTCGTTAATAATCAAAGTTTGTTTTCTGATTTTTTTTGTACTTTGATTGATACACATTCATTAATTCTTTGAAAATCAGAATCTGTAAACTTGTACTTACAGATCTTCATTCATTTCTCTCACATTCTAAATAATCTGATTGTTGTTACATCACTCCTTGTTTAATTGTGCTTAAAAGCTACATCTTGATCAATTTTATCTGATCATTGTGCTTTACAAAAATAATTTTCTGATCAACTACTTGTGGTCAATTTGAGCGTACTACTAAATTTAGGAGGGACTGAGTGCTTAACATAAATATCTCTATAGAATGTCAGAACCGACAAACCTACCCAAGAGGACAACTATATATGAGTGAGCTTAAACTCAAAAAAGGGTTTGTATGCTGAGATTAAAATGAAAAAGAGAGGGGTAGTTGTTGTGAACCAAAAGAATTGATAAGGGTTGTGTCAGGATTAAAATATTACAAGAATCTTGTTCCAAACTTCAAAATACCGGGCATACCACATAATCTATTAGTTCTCAATTCTTTCGAGACTAATATTGAAAAAGACAAAGCCCAAGCCAATTCTTGTCACAACCCCACCAGCTACTCATTTATCTCTCAACAGATAAGTGTTTCAATAATACTTGGGGCACGCAGCTCACAATCTATCAATTTCTCATTCAAAGAAAGTTGATATTGAAACTGAAGGATATATGTCCCCCCTTCAAGTATTTTTGATCACTAATTGAGTCTGATAAATTTGTGTAGTCCACACGGTTTATCTTTTTAAGGCCAAATAGAAGCATTAGTTGCTTTATCTTTCTACACTACACAGATTTTGCAAATTATATGTTATTTTGCCGAAACATTCATAGATATACTTTTTATAAGATATAGATGATTGAATGGAAGACCTGGTGAGATGAATCTTAAAAAGTCTCATATATGAAGTACATCCGTTGTACTGAATATATCTGTTATATTCACAGGCCAATCTTTTTATAAGATTGAAAACAATTTCATAAGTTGAAATTGGTTGTTACCTTCCCATTCCCTTAATCTAAAAAGATTATACAAGTGGATTTGAAAAGATCTACTTACAATTTTATGAATTGACAGCTTTCAATGAAAGTTTCATTCATTCTAGTGTATGATGCAAATGATTCACATTTCATCATAAGGGGGAGTATGAAATAATGAATGAAATGTTCAATTCCGAACGATATAAGGGGAGTATGATATATAAGATCAAGGGGGAGTAACATCAAAGATCGGCAAAAGACTCAAAGGAGTGTGACTGGAAATTATTACTGAAGATTATTCTTGTGCTACAATGTCTGAGAGTTTTTAAATGTAAAGATCATTGTTACAAAAGTTTACTAATAAAGATTTCTCGTCGAAAAGAATGTTTGATTTGGGAGAAGAATGTTTGAGATTTTATCTAAAGAAATTCATTTTTGGGAACAATGTTAAAATTTGATTATGAAGAAGATTTTTTGAAGATCATATCTTGAAGATCGTTGCTGATATTGTTCTACATTGTTAAAAGAGAAGATCGTCACTGTTCTACATAAGGGAGAAAATGTTAGAAGATTTTATCAACTAACGATCATCTGAAGATTTCAAAGTAAAGACTACTTTTGAAGATTTTGAAGAAATTATAAAGTGCTTAAAGTGACAAAGTTCAAACGAGATTCAAAGCGCGAAAATTCTTTCAAGTCTGAATACAAAGAGGGAGAATGTTAGGACTGAATTTCATTGTAAATTGTATTTGTCTTGGAAGTACATAAATGTCTATAATTAAATAGACATCGTGTTTAACTTTGTATAGATAGTTTGACTTTGACTAGAGGGTTAATACTTTGACCCTATATAAAGGTTTTGTCTTTTGTGTAAAGGTAGGAGATTTCATTTGTAACAGTATGTATATTTTGAGAGTTTATAAAGCATTGACTAGTTTGACTATTTCTCTCATCTCTCCTCTCAATGTTCTTGAATGATATATTTGATTCTGCCATGGATATCTTGATGTTTACTTGAAGATTGATCATAGTGGACTTACATAACGATTGATTAATTTTTTGAAGCCAAACATCATTACTCATTCCATTTTCAATCCATAATTGGACCAAACAAAATCAATGATTATCATTTCTAATCATTACCTTATAATACCCCCAACCAAACACACCCTAGTTCTTAAGCTTGGTCACTTTGGGACTTTAACTTAACGCGGATAGACTGATCACTTTGAAATGTTAATATTAGATCCTTGATCCAGAGATAGACGAATTCGAATACCGCTTAAGTGATGCACGAAGATTTGAGAAAGTATTTGATAATCACAAAGAGATATTGATTTTGTAGTTTTCAGCTAAGGTTCAAATAAATACTAATCAAGATTTATATTACAAAAATGTAAATCTTCAAATTACTGGAACTAGATATCTTATCACTTAGCTAATTCGACAAACTTAAAATCTGTGATATTGGGAACTTTGTGGGCACATTGTGCCAACTGTGTGAACACATACAATTTTTGCCTACCACTCTGATAAGGATGTAAAATTTAGAAATGAAAATTTGATGTTTCAGCAAGGGGATGATGAAAAGGTTTCATATGCATGTGAGAGATTCAAGGAACTTCTTCGAAAATGTCCTTATCATGGAATCCCTCATTGCATTGAATTGGAAACATTTTACAATGGTCTTGAATGTTACTTAAATAATTCTTGATGCTATGGTCGGTGGCACTTCACTTGTAAAACTTATAATGAAGGATATAAGATTTTAGATAATGTTTCCAATAATAACACTGACTGGTTAATAATAATATTGTGTCTTAATGAACTATGTTGGGAACCATTTTATAAGTAGTCCATTTTCCCAAACATACAATCCGAATTGGCGGAATCATCAAAAATTTTCTTGGTCAGGAAATCAAGGACTTCAACAACCATGGAAAAGTCAAATCCAAATTCGATCACCAAATTCCCTGAGATTTCATCAAGGTGCTACTTGTAAAGCCCAAACTTTCGAGGAAATAAAATAATGCCTCTTAATTATTATTTCTATTTCATTTGTGAATATACATATATATATATATATATGTAAATTAAAAATTAGAAATTTAAAATAAGTTAAATTTGTTTTCTTTTACTTACGGCTAAGGGCTGAAGGCTCCAATTAGAGGGGGGAGCCTGCTGTCAGCTTGGGAGGGGCAGCAGAGGCACAGGCAATGCCTGGCCCAATTAAGGAAACTGCGACCTGCATGGTTGCAGGCTGTGGAGAAGACAGTTTCATAGCCCAAAACTCGGGATTTGGCTGATTTGGTCAACTAATAGGCCAAATCCTTTGAGKATAAATCATGGGCACTGGCTTGGAGTCGTTACTCTTTGAAAAGGTGAAGGAGATCGTCGAGCTTGAGAGTGAGAAAACGGAGTTCAAGACCCAGCAAGAAACCCCCCTGCTTCTCGTCGTTTAGAGGTAAATACTCAACCAAATTTTATGTTAATAAAATGTCTAGCTATGACTTTGGTCCTGCATAGAACCGTAGAAGGCTCACGTCCAAACCTTGTGTCTTAAGGTTCGATTTCAAGGATAAGATTTCAGTTGTTAAACATGCTATATCACATTCTACTTAGATGCCACCTTAGATAATGTTACACAGAAGTCCTGCATGAGAGTTCTGTGTCAAGCGTGTTAGACAGAAGCTCTGTATGAGGGCTTTGTGTCATGTTAGCCAGAAGCTCTGCAAGAGAGCTTCGTAACAAGTTACGTTATACAGAAAACTCTACATGAGAGCTCTGTATCAAGTTGTTTAAGACATGCTCTGGAAGAAACCACAGAGGGACTCTGGACTCTTAATAAAATAATTTTAGTTAAGTCACAGAGGCTCTGTCGATAGACACAGAGGCTCTGGTCCTTAGTACCAAAKTTTCTAAGGCTCCAACCACAGAGGCTCTGGTCAATACCACAGAGGCTCTGGTTGTGAGACTATAGCTCTGTGAAAGAGACCACAGAGGGGCTGGTCGATACCACATAGGCTCTGGTCCTATCCAAGACTTAGCACAGAGGCAGCCTTAGAGTTTCATCCTTAACCCCCGATGGCTTGATAAGACTTATAGAATAGCAAGCAGATAGTTGACCTTTATAGTCCTTGAAGGAATCTATCATTTATGTACTATTCGCTATTATAAATTGTAGGGTACCAGTCAGCACCGTTAAGTAAGCAATCGACATTATCAGGTGAGTCTTCATGAGACTTACAATGGGATGCATACCTATGTATAAATATATTTTCAAGCACTATACGATTTATATGATGATGGTACAAGTGCATGATGTTTCAGTTTACATACATGATATGTTTTTACATGTATGACGTTTTTATGATCAGTTGCATGCTATGTGTTTAATCAGTTTTCGAATAACTCTAGCATGCTATTCCATGATAAAAGTTATGACCAGTTTTAGTGGGTGAGCATTTGACCAGGAAGTCACATGACAAGTGGCACGACCCCGTAATGAGTGTCTAGGC
>NC_037531.1:6126781-6161911 GCF_001531365.2 Cynara cardunculus var. scolymus
AGAAGATTGTTAGAGCCTTAGTTTAAGGTAATTAGGCTAAAACTTACTTAGCTTAGGCTTAAACTGAGAAGATTGTTAGAGCTTTAGTTTAAGGTAAATAGGTTGAGATTTGCTTAGCCTAAGCTTAAACTGAAAGGATTATTAGAAGCACATGTTTATTGTGTATTGGTGCGCTTAGCATGCGATTAAGTTTGATCCTACATCACTACTCGACTTAGTGTTCCTTTTTATTTATAGGAGACATGGTTCGCACTATTCACACCAGGGCTATCAGACGTGGACGCGGATATGGAACCCGTAGGACGCCTTACGGGCTAGGACCGAATAGAGGGTCGATTGGCAGTCACCGCCCCAGCACCGGACAGGTTCCCGATACCCGGTCCGGAAGCGATAGTCCGGCCCACACTGGTTTTAATTTAGCCACTATTTTGGCGTATCTATTAAGGAAAATGTTTTAGATTACGTAACGACTCTCTTGAAGGAGAATGAGGGTGTTACACTACTCACAGGTAATAAACTGGGCAATCCTCATAATCACACGCACTAAGGCTACAAAGTGCATCGGAAAGTAATGGTTTAATCGAATCATTAATTAAAGGTTTAATAAAACAAACCAATGCAACTTTAAGAAGTTTTGAAACCCCTCAACCAATTTGCTGTTGATATCAAGGGTAGACCTTTAAGAACTTTTCCAAATCATTTGGGTCAAAATGACAATAAGGGGATCATGATTAATATTATTAGACCTTATTGGGTTTAATAGGCCCATTTCTCCATAAGACAATAAGGGGATCATGATTAATATTANTGGGTTTAATAGGCCCATTTCTCCATAAGACAATAAGGGGATCATGATTAATATTATTAGACCTTATTGGGTTTAATAGGCCCATTTCTCCATAAAGAGTCTAATTGGGTCAAAATGACTAAATGGGTCATATTTAGGGGCTCTTTGGTAGGAGCTTAATGGGTTGTATAAAGAATATGGCTTATTTGAACAACCATATCCAGCTGTTCGATATGGGCTTATTCGGCCAACCATGGGCTGAATCGCTTAGCTAGGAAAATGATGTCTTTTGTACTCGGCCCCTTATTAAACCATGTGTTCCCCTTTTCCCCTTTCCTTCTTTTCCCCTTTCACTTCCATGCCTTTCTGATGGGGTAGCGACGAGGTTAGATGGGACGAATGAGGGAGCCGATATGATAGGGATGGATCGGTGTGAGGGAGGGCTCGTCGAAAGTAAGAGAGGAACTGATTTTAAAATTGTTGTGTGCGGTGTAGAGAGAGGTTGGTGTAAAAGTGAGAGAGGTTTTGTGAGTAGGAGTTAGGGGGACTTCGAACCAGGAGAATCGGGTGGATTTAGGGTGAGTGAGCATCGGCGAGGGATGGAGGTGAGAGGGTCGGTCCATGGGTATTGTTGTGTTTGTTTAGTGGCGGTCGACGAGTGGTAGTATTCGGGTCGAGTGGCCGAACGAAAGAGAGATAGCCGATGATAGAGGGAAGTCGGCGAGGGAGGGAGGTGAGAAGGTCAGTCTATGGGTATGTGTTATGTTGGGTTAGTGGCGGTCGATGAGTGGTGGTATTTGGGTCGAGGGGCCGAATGAGAGAAAGAACGAGAGGTCGGTGTAAATGTGAGAGAGGGTTTGTGAGTGGGAGTTGGGGGGACACCGAAAGAAGAATCGGGTGGATTTGGGGTGAGTGAGCGTCAGCGAGGGAGGGAGGTGAGAGGGTCGGTCCATGGGTATGTGTTGTGTTTAGTTAGTGGCGGTCGGCAAGTTGTAGTATTCGGGTCGAGTGGGTGAACGAGAGAGATAGTCGGCGATAGAAGGAAGTTGGCGAGGGATGGATGTGAGAGGGTCGGTTTGTGGGTTGTGTTGTGTTCGGTTTGTGGCGGTCGGCGAGTGGTTGTATTCAAGTCGAGGGGCTGAACAGGAGAGATAGTCGGCGATAGAGGGAGAGAGCTGAATGGGTGAGGTGTGAGGTGGCGAGAAACCGAGAGACCCAAAGAGAGAAAGGGATCAGAAACGAATTGGGTAGAATGGGTCTTAAGTGTCCTTAATGGGTCCATTTGGTCTTAATAGGTATAATGGGCCTATTTATTTTAATTGAGTCATCTGGGTCAAAACGACACTAAATGGATAAATAAATAACCTCACTAGACCGTAATGCATTTAATAGGCCTATTTCTCCATAAGGAGTCTAATTGGGTAAAAATGACACTAAATAAGTCATATTTAGTTTGATCAGTCCTTATTGGGTATAATGGGCTTATTTCTCTTATTTGAGTCTAATTGAGTTATAATGGTACTAAATGGGTCTTAATTAGTCTAATGAGACGTTAATCAGAGTAATTGAGGTAGAATGGGTCTTAATGGTCTTTAATGGATCCATTTGGTGTTAGCGGATATAATGGGCCTATTTCTCTGTAAGAAGTCCAATTGGGTCATAAAAACACTAACTAGGTCATAATTAGTCTCATTAGACGTTAATGAGTTTTTTAGGTCCCGTTAGGGTCTACAAAAGTTTTATAGAAACAGTTTGTAGAAGAAGGGGGGATAAATACAAACACAGGAAACTTTTCAAATTTAAAATATATATTGATAAAGAAGAATCAATACAGATTTTACAAGATTGTATGCGGAAATAGATAAGGTAAAGATAACCCTATCTAAAACAATATAAGTTTACACACAAATGATCTTAGCAACGAGAAAATATTTGCTATTAAGACTAAGAAGGAAATGAGTTCTTTCTGGGTAAGAACTTTTTAGAATGCTTTAAAGGGATTCTAACTTGCTTGAAGATAAGCGTAGGTGTTCTTTAGATGTGTGTGTGATCTCTTGTGTGCATGCACATAGTGGTTTGCATGGAGAGAATACGCATCTATTTATATCCATTGCATTAAATGCATATTTAATGCAATGCAATAGGGTTTGAACACGCGTCAAGCTTTAAGAGAAAAGCTTGTCCTTTGCTACAGTGAATAGTACAAAAGCCTATTCATGAGCAGACAACCTTTCATGGAGTTGGTGGGTAGTAGAGTCAACTAATCGGCTCTGTACCGTACTACACTTATGGGTTTGTCCTTTGTGTGTGGAAGGACAAGACAAAATGAATCTTGCATAACAAGCTTCTTTTGTTCGTTGAATGCTGGAATAACCCTGAAGGTCTCTTCAGCATTGGCTGAGGCTTGGGCAGTCTTCACACATATGTTGACCAGGTTGTAATCATTGAATGCCACTTCAGATCACGAACGCGCCAGTCWCTAATCTTCAGTTTTAGTCTTCGACTTTCGCTGAAGGTTCTTTGGTGTGAGTTTTGTCTTCTTGAAGTATCGTTGTCGCTGTAGGATTTCCAATACATGTCTCAGCGATCACTGAAAAAACTCAGTGATGATCACTGGAACTGAAAGATAGAAACATAATACTTCGTAAAAGGTAAAATGGATTATCATCAAATCAATGAGAGAGAAGATCAACAATCTCCCTCTATTTGATGATAACAAAGCAACATAAAGAAGGTTTCCTTATCAACTAACAGTAAGGAAAAGTTACATATAAAGTACATGTCCCTTTTTATTGTTTTAGGATCTTTTTCAGTGAGTCAGTTTTTACTTAGTAAATTTTCTTAAGTTACAAGTTTAAGAAAAGGTATAAGAAGGGAAACTGAAAGCATGTTCATTGACTTATAGATTGTTAGTGAATGTAAGAGAACACTAGAACTCATAGACATGTGTCCTTATTACTCTTTTCAGGGATCTTGTTCAGTGATGCAAATGAAACACTTATATAAATTTCAAAGGAAATATTACAAGTTTTTAAGTACATGTCTTAGACTTAAAACATATAAGTTGAACACTGAATGTCGACATAGAATACAAAAAGATATATAGTGAATGACATATTACAAAATAGAAATAACTAATCTAAGTTGTTCAGGTTGATGTAGCCAGGTACATCTTCTCCGAGCTCCTTTCGACGTCGAAATTCCTTTCTGATCTTGATGTCCATCGTTTCACCATATATGTCATCATTTAGCCAATATCTGATGTACGTGAGATGTTCCATTGGGTATAAACGTAACTCAAACATTCTTTGGAAGCTGACTTCGCCTTCATAGTCATGGAAGACAAATCCTAACTCAGGCTTGATGTGCACAGTGTAAGGTATGAGAGATTCAACATAGAAATGTCCGGTTACTTCGTAGCCTTCAGGACTTCATCCAAGGAGAACTTTTTTTCATGTTCATTCCTTAGGGTTGGTCCATCATTAGGACTTGAAGGTCTTTTTCTTCTTCCACCATTCTTCAGAGTAGGATTTTTAGGGACATCGACATACCTTGACATTTTCTTGATCAACTCACTGATGATGTCTTCGATAATCGGCTTATGTCTTGATTTTGAGTGCTGAATGGATTGGTGGATCTCCAGCCATTCACCTTAGCCATACTCGCTGAGGTAGGAAGGATACTCGATGACCGTGTCAAGGTTATCTCTGGTGATGAGCATTGAGGACTAGCAATCCACCGTCTTTCATCCGTTCACTGATAGTGACGTTTGAAATAGGGTGAGGGCTGACTCTCTTGTGTAGATGCTCTTCGCTCCATTTTCTATCTTTGTCGGCCAACATCAGTGCTTTCTCGCGTTCAACTTCTACAATAGAGAGAAACTTAGCCTGGGCCTGGACAGCCTTCACCATCTTTTTGGATTTCTTCCTTGGAAGAACTTTGGCGGCACGAGACTTGGCTAACTTTAAGTTGTTCTCAGTCTGTTTACGTTGAAGATTTAGTTCTTCCTCGGCCTTGAGTGCCTCGAGTTTTTCAAATTCTTTTAGGAAGTCAAACTCACCACAACTAGAGGTACGAAGTGGAACTTTTACTCTAGTTTGGTCGAGCGACTCCCTTAGCTGAGACATTTTCTAATTGGTGGGAGCGTTGGGGGATGGGTTTTCAGAGACCCATTCATCCAGGTAGTGGTAGGTATGGAGAGTTGATACATGGACGTGATGGTGATAAGGCTTGAAGACTCATTTGTTAAAGGTTCTAGAGGTTGGAATAATACACTTAGGTTGCCTTCTTCAACAACACCTTTGTCTTTCGACTTGGTGTTCTGGTTCTTTGGTTGAGTCGCCTCTTTCTCCCATTGCTTCCCCTGGGATGCAGAATCTTTGAGGGTGACGCCTTTTGTGGCACCTTCAGGTCTCTGGTACTGAATTATTGTAACACCTCATAACTCACATTGCATATTGCACATAATTCATTCAAAGAAGTACATCTATTATCCCACTAAGGTCCAGAGTATCCCCATAATAGAAGTCAGAGTTTCCCTTACTTACTCATCTCCTCTACTAACATATCTCTGGTTACATATTCTGGCTAAGGCATCTGTTCTTGATAAACATTTCCAGAGATAGATTCTTCATGAGCAGGATGAGTCTCAGATTGACTTGGTCTACCTCTGGTTTGACTTCTTCCTCGGCCTCTGCCTATACCTCTGTCTCTACCCACTGATATATTAATAGGAGTAAGAGCAGGAGGAATCCTCTGTATCATTAGGATTGGGGCGGGTGATCCTTTTAAATCTTCTAGATCGACTAGTCATCTGCAAATTTCAATGTTAATAATCACGTATTCACATTCTCAAATATAATAAAGTGTCCAAGTTTAGTTATGTACCTGTAGATTCATAGTTACATTGGCCAGTTGTAATTCTTATGTACCTTACACACTGATCTCTTAACTTATCATATTTATTTCCAATGGTGCTAAATATGTGCGGGACCCCTAATATGCAATGAAACAGTTTGAGTCTAGGCATCATGCTTTGAATACCTAAATCCCTTAAACTCAGGATTTGATACCACTTCTGTAACACCCCATAACTCACATTGTATATTGCACATAACTCATTCAAAAAATTACATGTATTATCCCACTAAGGTCTAGAGTACAAGAAACTAAGATACAAAATACACAACCCAAAAATTCTAAAATACATATTCTTGTATTATATAACATTCAACTTCAAAACACGTCCATAGTTGATCTTCACATAGCTATGCATATAGGGAAACAAATCATATTTTCTCTTTTCCCTTACTATCATTATACTATGCTCTTCATGCAATACATATTTGAAAACAAAATTAGGGTTAGACCTGAAGGTCTAGTGAGATCCCTTTTTCCATGTAGTTGCAGGGTGAGGATTACCAAAACATTATTAAAAATCAACTTTTCACATAATGGAAATATTTATCCATAATTCATTTAGTCCATCGATCATCTGGTTCTATAGACCAGACTTAAAAAGATTTTCATCGATTAGTAGGACCAGAGCCCCTCTGGTTCCTCCAACCAGAGTTTCTGGTTATACCAAGCATAGCCCCTCTCAAATTCAATATTCATATAAATACGAAGTCAATGTACAAAGGATGGATAAAATATTTTTCCAAGTATGAAAGTGTATAATCGAAGGCTTATGTATGACCAGAGCCTCTGATTCTACTAACTAGAGCCGCTGGCTCAAAAACCATGACCAACCAGAGCCCCTCTGGTTTCTTCCAAGGAACAACCAGAGCCTCTCTGGTTCCTCATATATCAAACACTTTGTTAAAATCATAGTTTATCCAAAACTATTGGCAATAAGCCAAGTTTTCCCCTTCTTAATAACATCAATACTATCATTCCTATTAAGAGCAACATTCCTGAGTCCTCAAATCACAAAAAAGTAAGAACTCAAAACTACTACAATCTTAAGAGACATAATAGTAAGAGCTATAATAATATTCACACATACAAATGTCACCCTTATATCCAAAGGTACACCTCTCCTTGGTATGCCACCCTAATATCCGAAGGTACACCTCTCCTTGATATGCCACCTTTATCCCATGGTACACCTCTATTTGATATGTCACCCTTATTTCCTCATCAAATCTATAGATTAGTCCAAATGAAGACAGACCGAATTCACAACCGTCTTGAAGGAATATATCCTCTATAGTTTTAACCAATAATGGCTTCTGTTAGGATCAAGCGCTTACCCACTACACCAAAAGCAATTACCTTGGTGAAGGCGCAACCTTATTTCCCTTATAGCGTAGCAGCCAGTGCCACGTTTCGATTTAGGAAGATGCTGGAACCGTGACCAACAATCCCCCCCCCCAACATCTGCCGGTACTAATAAGAGCTTCGTTAGAAGTCAATGGCCGCACAGCATGCCTTTCTCATAATTATGCACTCCTTGCATATTATGCACATCATGGGATTCGAACCCGTGACCTGCTCTGATACCAATTGTTAGGATCAAGCGCTTACCCACTACACCAAAAGCAATTGCCTTGGTGAAGGCGCAACCTTATTTCCTTTATAGCNGACCTGCTCTGATACCAATTGTTAGGATCAAGCGCTTACCCACTACACCAAAAGCAATTGCCTTGGTGAAGGCGCAACCTTATTTCCTTTATAGCGTAGTAGCCAACGCCACGTTTCAATTTAGGAAGATGCTGGAACCCTGACCAACAGCTTCAAAACAGTTTTATCTCAAAACTTTGAAACTCAAGAACCAACAGTTTATTTAATTTCATTTCTAAACTCAAAATCTCCTTTAATCCTTAAAATAGGATATCATCCACAACTGTTTTAAAGAAGCAAAATCTTCTTTATTTTCTAAAAACAGTTTCCACAACCCAGATTCATGAAACTCAATTTCAACTGTTAAAAACAGTTTTCTTACCATTTTTCTTCAAAATCAGTCATCAAAATGATATATCTCAAATAACATCATTTAAAGGTTTTAATATCAAAAACTCACCTTAATATGCACAGATTTGGTAATAGATCACACAACAACTTCTTCAAATAATCACAGATTCCTCAAATTACTTTTATGCAGAAATTCCTTCTCAAGAACACCTTCACCGCCTTACACACACACACACTTTCCTTCCTTTCAAAGATTTCTCAAACAGTGAGATAATCTTTAATCTTATCTCTTCTATCTATATTTTAATCAAAGCGGTGTGTATGTTTTATTAATGTAAAACTCTTTTAGGGCGGTGGGTTTTATTATTTTAAAACCTAACCTTCCTTAACCATGAAGGTTGCGTATCCACATATTTTAATAATATTTCCTCATGTATGCATATTATCATATGCCCACCTACACATACTTTATCAACTTCTCATGCATGCACAAAAATTCATCCACACACATATATATATATATGTGATCCATGCACTTACTTAATAAAGATGCATGTTATCACATATTCACATATAATCACATAAAGATTACCTCGACCAATGTCGTCTCAAATCCAGGTTATCACATTATCTCCCCCTTAAAAGAATTTTGTCCCGAAGTTCATTTAATTAAACAACCAAGGGTATTGGGTTCTCACTTCAGATTCTAATTCCCATGTTGGTTCTGAACCCTTGTGATAACGCCACTGTACCTTTACCAAATTGATTTCTTTGTTCCTTAACACCCTAATTTTTCGATCGGTCACAACTTCTGGTATTTCCATGAAATTCAGTTTACTGTCCAGTTTAATCTCTGGAAGCGGTGCAGCTAGACTTGGATCGGCTAAACACTTTCGTAGATTTGACACATGAAAAGTGTTGTGAATTAGGTTGAGCTCTTCCGATAGTTCTACCTGATAAGCCACTGGCCCAACCCTCTTGCAAACTTTGAATGCCCCAACATACCTTGGACTGAGCTTATCCTTCTTTTCAAATCTCATAACACCTTTCCAGGGAGAAACCTTTAGCATCACAAAATTACCCACTTCAAATTCAATTGGTTTTCGGTGTCTGTTGGCATAGCTTTTCTGACCATGTGTTATTTTAATTCTTTCATGAATCTGTTCAATCTTTTCAGAAGTTATTTGAACAATTTTGGGACCTCAACTGTCTCTCGCCCACCTCATTCCAACATAACGGCATTCGGCATTTACGACCATATAAAACCTCATACGGTGCCGCTTGGATGCTGGACTGATAACTGTTATTATATGCAAACTCTATCAACGGCAAATGATCCTCCCATGATCCCCCAAAATCAATAACACATGCTCTTAACATATCTTCGAGAGTCTGAATTGTTCTCTCACTTTGTCCGTCTGTTTGTGGATGATATGTTGTACTTAACCAAATTTGAGACCCTAGAGCTTTCTGAAAACTTTCCCAAAACTTTGAAGTAAATCTGCTATCTTTGTCAGAAATGATGGATAATGGAACACCGTGTCTGGTTACAATCTCCTTGATATAAATCTGAGCCAATTTATCTAATGGATAACTTTCCCTTATTGGTAGAAAATGCGTAGATTTAGACAAACGATCCACGATTACCCAAATGGCATCATATCTTTTGGCATTTAGGGTAATCTCATTTTAAAGTCTATAGTGATATGATCCCATTTGCATACAAGAATCTTCAAATATTGATGATTTCCATAAGGTCTCTGATGCTCAATCTTGACTAGCAGACACGTTATACATTTCTCCACATACCTTGCTATGTATTTCTTCAATCCGGGCCACCAATAGAAAGGTTTTAAATCTTCATATATCTTATTGGTACTTAGATGAATAGAATATCGGGACTTATAAATTTCGTTTAAAATAGTTTCCCCGAATATTCCCATAGCATGGTTCCCAAATCCGTTCTTGAAAACATAAGATTTCTTCATCGTTCTTTTCCAGGGTGGAAATCATTTTACCCAATCTTTCTAGCTTCATATGATCTCCTTTAACAACTTCTTTTTGATATTTCAAAATTTCTTTATGAAGATCAGGGGTTAAGTTCATTCTCATTGCCATTGTTTTGATTGTTCCACTCCTTTTCATTATGCTCAGAGCATTGGCTACCACGTTGGCTTTTCCTGGATGATAAAGATTTTCATAGTTGTAATCATTAACTAATTCAATCCATCGACGCTGCCTYATGTTTAACTCCTTCTGATTGAATAGATGTTGAAGGCTTTATGATCAGTGTAGATCTGACACTTTGTTCCCAACAGATAATGCCTCCAAATTTTTAATGCAAATACCACTGTTGCCAATTCCATGTCATGTGTTGGGTATTGTTTTTCACGATCCTTCAACTGTCTGGATGCATATGCAATTACTTTTTCCCTTTGCATCAAAACACAACCCAAACCCAGTTTCAAAGCATCACTGTAAACTACAAAGTCTTCTGCCCCATCTACTAATGATAATATGGGAGCACTGCAAAGGCGATATTTTAATAGCTGGAAGGCTTTTTTCTATTCTTCTACCCACTGAAAAATGATATTCTTTCGAGTCAGTTTAGTCAATGGCATAACTATTTTGGAAAAATCTTGAACAAATTTGCGGTAGTAGCTTGCCAATCCCAGAAAGCTTCGAATTTCGGAAGGAGTTCTTGGTGCATTCCACTTTTCAACTGCCTCAATCTTAGTTGGATCTACTTTCACTCCTGCTTCTGATATGATATGGCTTAGGAATTGAACTTATCTTAGCCAGAGTTCACATTTAGATAACTTGGCATATAACTTCTCTTTCTTCAAAAGGTCGAGAATCAGACGAAGATGCTCTGCATGCTCTGTTTCTAATTTTGAGTATGTAAGAATATCATCGATAAATATAATAACGATTTTATCGAGATATTCACTACACACTCGATTCATAAAATCCATAAAGGCTTCTAGAGCATTGGTTAAACCGAATGGCATAACCAGAAATTCATGTTGTCCATATCTGGTTCTGAAAGCAGTCTTGGGTATGTCTTCATGTCTGATTTTCAACTGATGATATCCTGACCGTAAATCGATTTTTGAAAAATAACTAGCTCCCACCAGTTGATCAAACAAGTCATCGATTCTTGGTAAAGGATATTTATTTTTTACCGTCAGTTTGTTCAATTCTTGGTAGTCAATACACATCAGCATAGACCCATCTTTCTTTTTAACAAAGAGAACCGGACCACCCTAGGGTGAAGTGCTAGGTCTAATAAACCCTTTGTCAAGAAGATCTTTTAACTGAGTAACCAATTCTTTCAGTTCTGAAGGTGCCAGACGATATGGTGCTCAAGGCACTAGTGCTGTCCCAGGTATAAGATCAATCCCAAATTCAATAACTCTGTCTGGTGGTAGACAGGATAAGTCCTCTGGAAAGACTTTTGGATATTCATTAACAATTGGAATCAACTCTTGCTTCCCTTTTTCTTTATTTGCATCAATTACATAGGCTAAATACCCCTGACACTTCTTCTGTATACACATTTGGATTTTCATAAAAGATAACAGACTGGTATGATGATCCTGATAATCACCATAAATACGACTGGTCCTTGGCATGGTAAGGTAATTCTGATCATCTTTTTATTACACAGAATAGTTGCCTGATTTTTTGATAACCAATCTATTCCTACTACTACATCAAATTCATTCATCGGCATCGGGAATAGACGAAACGGCAACTCACATCCCTCAATAACAATAGCACAGGTATTAAACATATAATCCACAGATACTTGACCATTAGCTGTATCAACTACTAATTTATCGTCAAGTGGCACAAAATCATGCAAGCACACAGGACAAAGAGTCAAACAACACCTTAGCATATAGAGAATTTACGAGGAATGTACCTGTCACTACATCTGGTGTAGTTTCGGCTTCATATTTAGTTATCTGAAAAGATCGACCCCGCGCCCCTCCTGGTCCTCCTCTACCCATATTCGATTTTCCACGAGTACTCGGGGTATTACTTCCCATGGTCAGCTGTGGAGCTTTCAATTATGGGCAGTTAGGTCGAAGATGATCTGGTGAGTTGCAATTGAAACATCTTTTAGTCATCGGGTAATTTCTCAACAAGTAACCTGCCTTGCCACATTGATAACATTTTATCGGGTCTGATTTGCAATCACCCTGATGAATCTGATGACACCGGGACAAGCTTTTTCAGTAAATCTTTGAACTGGTTTATTATCGTATTTCACAAATTTTGGCCCTCGGTAACCTGTTGATGGTCCTTCCCATTTCCTTTTCTCTGTAACTTTTCCTTCTCCTTGCATGTTCTTGTTTCTTTCAGTAACTTCTGCCGTATCCACAGTCAAAGAAAATGTAGAAGGATTCATGGCAATTACAAATTCGCGAATAGACGACTTTAAACCTTAGATATATCTTTCTACTTTTCTGGATTCAGATGAGATATAGTTTTTAGCAAACCGAGAGTATTAAATAAACTTTTCTGTGTATTCCCGAATAGTTCTTGTTCCTTGTTCCAGTTTCAAGAAGTCTTCCTCCATTTGTCTTATGGCTGCTTTAGGACAAAATTGCTCTTTAAATCTGTTCACAAACTCTACCTAAGATAACGTTTGTAGAATATCTGTTCTGGCCAATGATTCAACTTCCCACTAGAATTGTGCATTAGATTTCAACACAAAAACAGCAATTCTTACTTTATTTGCCTTTCAACATCTGATAGTATTGAATACAGATGGTTTTAATTGGATCTCTTTCTCCTGAAAATGTTGGGGGCTTGTAGGTTAAAAACATCTTTATATCTCTCCTTTTGTTATTTATAACTGGAACAGATGGATTTATCTCGACTCTTTCAGTTTCAACCCTGGCAGGTATCCCCATAATAGAAGTCAGAGTTTCCCTTAGCTTACTCATCTCCTCGGCTAGCATATCTCTAGTTACATATTCTGGCTAAGGCATCTGTTCTTGATTAACATTTCCAGAGATAGATTCTTCATGAGCAGGATGAGTCTCAAATTGACTTGGTTTGCCACTGGATTGACTTCTTCCTCGGCCTCTGCCTCTACCTCTGCCTCTACCCATTGATGTATTAATAGGAGTTAGAGCAGGGGAATCCTCTGTATCATTAGGATTGGGGCGGGTGATCCTTTCAGACCTTCTAGATCGACTAGTCATCTGCAAATTTCAATGTTAATAATCACGTATTCACATTCCCAAATATAATAAAGTGTTCAAGTTCAGTTATGTACCTGTAGATTTATAATTACATTGGCCAGATGTAAATCTAATGTACCTCACACATTGATCCCTTAATTTATCATATTTATTTCCAATAGTGCTAACTATGTCCGAGACCCCTAATATGCAATGAAACAATTTAAGTCTAGGCATCATGCTTTGAATACCTAAATCCCTTAAACTCAGGCTCTGATACCACTTATGTAACACCCCATAACTCACATTATATATTGCACATAATTCATTCAAAGAAGTACATGTATTATCCCACTAAGGTCCAGGGTACAAGAAACTCAGATACAAAATACACAACCCAAAAATTCCAAAAGACATATTCTTGTACTATATAACATTCAACTTCAAAACACATCCATAGTTGATCTTCATATAGCCTCATATTTTCCTTTTTCCCTTACTATCATTATACTCTGCTCTGCCTACAATACATATTTGAAAACAAAATGAGGGTTAGACCTGAAGGTCTAATGAGATCCATTTTTCCATGCAGTTGTAGGGTGAGGATTACCAAAACATTATTAAAAATCAACTTTTCACATAATGGAAATATAAATCCATAATTCATTTAGTCCATCGATCCTCTATTTCTATAGACCAGACTTAAAAAGATTTTCATCGTTTAGTAGTACCAGAGCCCCTCTGGTTCCTCCAACCAGAGCTTCTGGTTATACCAACCAGAGCCCCTCTCAAGTTCAATATTCACATAAATACGAAGTCAATGTACAAAGGATGGATAAAAGAGTTTTCCAAATATGAAAGTGTATAATAAAAGGCTTATGTATGACCAAAGCCTCTGATTCTACTAACCAGAGCCTCTGGCTTAAAAACCATGAACAACCAGAGCCCCTCTGGTTCAACGTGAAGACCAACCAGAGCCCCTCTGATTCGTTCTTCTTTGTTTAAAAAGTTTTGTAAGTTAAAATAAAAGTATAAAATCTTATGAACACCTTTTCAAACATAATCTTGACACATAGCTCCTATCTAATAGATACAGAACCTCTGGTTTAAGTAAAAGATTTGTAAACGAATTGTATCATGATTAAACCATCATCCAGAACCCCTCTTGTTCTATTGTGAGGAACAACCAGAGCCCTCTGGTTCCTCATAAATCAAACACTTGGTCAAAATCATAGTTTATCCAAAACCATTGGCCATAAGCCAAGTTTTCCCCTTCTCAATAACATCAATACTATCATTTCAAATAAGAGCAACATTCCTGAGTCCTCAAATCACAAAGAAGTAGAAACTCAATACTATTGCAATCTTAAGAGACATAATAGCAAGAGCTATAACAATACTTACACATACAAATGCCACCCTTATATCCAAAGGTACACCTCTCCTTGATATGCCACCCTTATATCTGAAGGTACACCTGTCCTTGATATGCCACCCTTATCCCATGGTACACCTCTCCTTGATATGCCACCCTTATTTCCTCATCAAAATCTATAGATTAGTTCCAAACGAAGACAGACCGAAGTCACAACCGTCTTGAAGGAATATCCTCTATAGTTTCAACCAATAATAGCTTCAAAACATTTTTATCTCAAAACTTTGAAACTCAAGAACCAATAGTTCTTTTAAAATCATTTCCAAACTCAAAATCTCCATTAATCATTAAAATAGAATATCATCCACAACTATTTTAAAGAAGCAAAATCTTCTTTATTTACTAAAAACAGTTTCCACAACCCAGATTCATAAAACTCAACTTCAACTGTTAAAAATGGTTTTCTTACCATTTTTCTTCAAAATCAGTCATCAAAATAATATATCTCAAATAACATGAAGGTTGCGTATCCACATATTTTAATAATATTTCCTCGTGTATGCATATTATCATATGCACACCTACACATACTTTATCAACTTCTCATACATGCACATAAATTCATCCACACACATATATATGTGATCAATGCACTTACTTAAATAAACATGCATGTTATCACATATTCACATATAATCACATAAAGATTACCTCGACCGATGCCATCTCAAATCTAGGTTATCACAATTGTGAAGTCGTCGTCATCATCATCTTCATCATCATCATCATCATCATCATCATCATCCAGGTCTTTGCCAGTGTCAGGAAGGTCGGGAGATTCACCGTCTTTTTCATCATCTTCTTCATCACCATCTTCCATATCACAAGGATTAGTTGCAGAAGTGATTGGAAGGTCATCATCACGAGCTTCAGTGTAAGCTGAGACGACATCAATATCCTCAGCTACATGAGCTTCATAGAAGGTTGGATTTTCTTCAGCGACATCAACTTCAGCTTCAGACAATCGCTGGAACAACAGGTTCAGTGGCAACAGCAGCAGCAACATGTGAGGAGCAGCTCCAGATTCTGTCTCCCCCTCTTTGGCAATGGCTTTGGAGAAATAACAAAATAAGTGGTCGACGGTGCAGATCTGGAGCGCCATCATTTCTTCGAGTTTGGTCATAGCGCAGGCCAGGATAACGGTAGCCTCACATGCTTCATCCAGCTATGCATGGTCATCAGTAGTGAAGGACGGTTCAGGTGCTGGGATGGGCTGTTGGAGAGCAGCCAAGATATGTTGCATCAGCTTCGTATGATTATCAAGGTGAGAGTTCACTTCATCGGCCTTGCTTGATAAACGTTTATGGCCTCATCGTTGGCTTGGACAACCCTTTGCATTATGGAGAGTTGGTCCTTGACCTCTTGTACGTCAGCCCAGACAGCTGAGAGGTCAGCAGCTACTTCGTCCCTGAGAGGCATGCCTTTATGGACTTTGTCCATTTTGATAAAGACCGTCTCTATAGCAGGGAGGAGTAGCTTTACTTCTTCATCTATGTCGTACTCTTCTTCCATGGCTGGCTCTTCAAAAGGACCTGAAAAATCACAAGTACGAGCATAAGAGGGCCCAGGATTAGAAGAAACGAAAGGGTAGGAAGATGGAGTGCCTGAGGTTCTTCCGCGCTATTTGAAGGATTAACACTTATGCACTCCATGGTGCCTTCGAGAGGATAGGCGCCAGTTTGCTGAGATGCCTCGAGAGGAGCAAACTTAAGTCCAGTGGTGGGTGCTTCATCATTAGGGAGGACATTCGTTGATGAGTCATGAACATGTGTAGAGACCAAAGATAGAGGGGAGGAGAAAATGGCTGAGACTGATGGTCGTGGGTGTTCAATAGTGGCGATGCTGATATTCTCACCTTCAGTGATTTAGGTCATATAGGCACTTAGGATAGGAGCGACGTGTACGACAGTGATTTCAGATATCACTGAAGAGTTGGGAAGGCTAGCTAAAAGTGCCTCGGGGATAACGTAATTTTCAATAGTTGAGACCTTTTGAGAGGTCACAGCCAGAGACGTGGTTGTCCCCTTTTTGGCCTTTTTAACCCTTGAAGGAGAACCAATATTTGGTTGTGAGGATGAGCGTTTGGAAGAGAGGGTTGTGGTGGTCAGGTTAGACTTAGGGGGGTTTTCCTTTGTCTTAACCACCTTAAAAGGAGAAGAAGAAGAAGGAATTGAAGAGTATTACACAACAACAGAAAGTGCAATGTCTCCATCCCTCAACTTGTGATCCAGAATCTTGGTTCCAAGCTTGTAGATAGGAAGGTTAGCTTCCTTTGAGTACTTTTCGCCGAAGATCTTGGTGAAAACCATCGAGAGGAACTTGGAGTAGGGAACGACCTTCTCCCTCTGGCGCTTGTTCAGCTTCAGCGCTAGGTCATCTAAGATCACAGCAGCATAGTTGATGGGTCGGTGGTGGATGATAGACATGCTGATAGGGAGAGCGACCCTAGAGGCTTGATCTTGTCCTCCAGTCTTTCCACCCATGCTCTGGATGAAATGAGAGAAGAGAAATTGCCACACCGCTGACATGTGGTTCTTCTCTATCTTGGACAGCGACTTGAGAGGCTCGTTGGAGCCTTTCTTCATTGGCCGTGCGTAGCCAATATCATCAAGGCAAGGGATGATGTCTTCTATTGAAGGATCGCTGAAGAATGGACCCTTGGGAAAACGAAGAGTGTGCCTTAGTGTTATCACACCAAAGCTAATGTTCATTCGGTTGAAGGTGAAGGAGATTTTCTCCACCTGTTTAACCATTTTTGTTAGTGTCTAGCACCACTTCAGCGGTCATCCAAAATTGTTGAAGGGCTTCCCTCACCATGACAGGTTCATGGGTGAGAGCGTAGGCGATTGATGACATTTTGAGGAGGCAGCAACATCCTTGTAGATGGTTTTGTTTGAAGGAACATCCAACAAGGCGACGTGTTTGTTAGCCTTGAAGGACACGTCTTCAATGGAGAAGTTCACGTTCTTGGCGGCCATTTTTCTTTTAAAGTTAAGAAATAATATATAACAGTTTTTGTTACTAGTCCAAGGTTAGAATGTGATCTTTTTAAGTTTTAGAACAATAAAACTTCTTTTGAAAAATCCACAAAGAAGATATTAGGGTTTTTGAAGAAGAATAGTGTTTTTGAAACTTTAGATTATAAGAAAGAAGAAGAATGTGCTATTAATCTTACTGTTTGTGTTTTAGAGAACAAAGTTCTTAAAGAAACAAACACAGTTTCATTAGAAGAAGAAGAATAGTTCAAAATGGTTAAAGAAGTATCGACCTTAGAGTTATTAGAGAAAGAGGTCGAAGGTATACATATATATATATGTATACATATATATATATATGTATACATATATATATGTATAGCATTCTTAAGAAGTTCTTGCTTGTAAGTTCTTTTTGGCAGATGTTCGTCAAAAGATTTTGAAAGCGTAAAGAAAATATGAGAGGAAATGTCTCATATTTATAGGTAGGAGGAGAGAGAAAATAAATAGGAGAGAGGAAAATACGACTGTTGAGGAAACGCCATGATGAAAAATATGGCACGTTCTTATCCTTGATTGGATGGAAGTTGGATGAGGTTGCGTGTGTCAGACTTTTACGCGCGTCTTAAAGCGTCTCGTATTGGTAACAGAGAATATTGTCATAAAGACGGTTCATTAACTATTTCTTTTAAAATGAAAAGGTATTAAGAAATTCAAAGAGTCACATTCAATGATAAGAGAATCACTGAATAAAAAGCTTTTAAAACATTTGATCACTGAAGAAGATTAGCTTCAGCAATGGTTTTGTTTTAAGAAAGGAAAATATCTTAGAAGAATATATTACCATAAAAGCGTCAGTGATAAGAGAATCACTGAAAATATTTTTTAAAAACTTTTAAATCACTGAAAGATAAAAGGTTCAGTGATCATTTTGATTTTAAGAAAAGATAAGTATAATAGAGATATACTTACATAAAATGTTTAGTGATAGAAAGAATCACTTAAACAAACTTTTAAAATGTTTTGATCACTGAAGAAGGAAAGCTTCAGTGATAGTTTTAGGTTTTTAAGAAGAAGAGCGAGTATACATACCTTAGAGAGAATAGATACATTTACTCAAAAGTTCAGTGATAGAGTGAGAACATTGAATCATTTCACTTTACTGATTGATGCGTATAGATGAAAGATATTAATCTTTAGCATTTGACATTCGAAGTTCGCTGATCAAGATGTTAAATCTTGTCTCATTAAGAGGCTTGGTGAAAAGGTCAGCGAGTTGATAATCAGTGGGAACAAAGTGAAGTTCAATATCACCATTCATAACATAATCTCTGCTAAAATGATATCTGATCTCTATATGTTTGGTCTTGGAGTGAAGTACAGGGTTGTATGCAATTGCAATAGCACTAGTGCTATCACAATAAATAGGAATCTTTGAGAACTGAATATCGTAGCCGTTAAGCTGGTTTTTCATCCAAAGGACTTGGGCACAGCAACTTCCAGCGGCTACGTATCAGTATCAGCGGTTGATGTGGACAATGAGTTTTCCTTTTTGCTTGTCCAGCTCACCAACTTTCCACCTAGAAGCTGATAGTCTCTAGTGATGCTTTTCCTATCGATCTTGCAACCTACAAAATCACTATCCAAATAACCTATTAGGTCAAAATTGAACCCTTAGGGTACCAGACACCCAAGTTAGGAGTTCCCTTGAGGTATCTGAAAATTCATTTTACTACGATCAGATGGGATTCCTTAGGTTCAGATTGATATCGTGCACATAAGCAAGTAGAATACATGATATCTGGTCGACTAGCTGTGAGATACAGCAGGGAGCCGATCATTCCTCTATAAACAGTCACGTTTATAGGATTTCCATTTGGATCCTTGTTGAGAGAGAGAGTGGAGGAGCCATAGGAGTTTTCATAGATGAGTTGTTAGAGAGATCAAAATTTTTAAGCATATCACGGACATACTTACTCTGACTGATAAAGATACTTTTATCTAATTACTTGATCTGGAGACCTAAAAAGAAGGTTAGTTCTCCCATCGTACTCATCTGGTATTCTTTCATCATGCAGTCAGCGAACCGAAAACATAAAGAGGGATTAGTGGAACCAAAAATATTATCAACATATATTTGGAGTAGAATGATATGACCTTTAACTTTCCTAAGAAATAAGTTATGGTCAATCTTTCCATGGACAAATTTCTCAAAGATGAAAAACAAGGAGAGGGTATCATAACAGGCATGAGGAGCCTGTTTTAACCCATAAAGAGCTTTATCCAAACGATAGATGTGGTTTGGATACTTAGGGTCAACAAACCCTGGAGGTTGTTCAACATAAACTTCCTCTTGAAGTTTTTCATTTTGGAAAGCACTCTTTACATCTATTTGGTAGACTTTGAAGTCTCTATGGGCAGCAAAGGCTAGAAAGAGTCGAATTGCTTCGAGTCTAGCCACTGGTGCAAAGGCCTCGTCATAATCGATCCCTTCTTCTTGTCTATAACTGATGGGTTCAAGAATGTGCTAACAAGTTGTATTCAAGTTGTTTCTCCCATTTATGTAATAGTTAGGCTTTATTACTTTCTTAGTATAAATAGTGTTTTGTAGCTTAATTGTAGTCAGTTGTTACTAATCACTTTGTAATTCTCTCTCAAGAAATATACTTGAAAAGCTTAGTGAAATCTCTCTCTTCTCACAATTGTGTTCTTGAAGATTTATCTGATTTCATTGATATTTGGGATTCACAATAACCCTGAGCAACAAGTTGAGCCTTGTTACAGGTTACCACACCTTCTTCATCTAACTTGTTGTGATAGACCCATTTGGTGCCTATCACTGTCTTGTCAGATGGATGTGGAACAAGGTACCAGACTTTGTTTCTATCAAACTCAATGAGCTCCTCTTGCATGACAATGACCCAGCTACTGGTCTGAGATAGCATCATTGATCTTCTTGGGCACAACTAAAGAAAAAAAGTTGACAAAGAGAGAGATATTACCTAGACCTCGACGAGTCTGAATACCTGAACTTGGATCACCAAGAATTTGATGAATAGGATGGTCTTTAGTCCATTGCTAAGCTGGTAGAGGATTATCATCTTAGCATAGATGTTCAGGAAGAGAGGATGAGGCTTTAGCTGTAGATTCTTCAACGATTGGAACAATTGCTAAAGGAACCTCAGATTCAGCGACTGATACAGGTTCAGATACTGAAGGCATTTTATTTACTGATTGATCAGTGTTTGAAGTAGAAGGAGAAACATAGCTAATAGGCACTGTGACGTTCTCTGAAGAAGATACGTTTTGATGATTAGCTACAACTGGAATGATTGGTGGATCGTCTTCAGCTTCTAGGGCTTCAGTGTTGAGAGGAACGCTGAAGGAAGCTTCAGGTTGTCCAAAATGAGAGAACATCCAGTGTTCTAATTCTTCGTTATCATTTACGATGGGTTCAGAATTAACTGATTGAGATTCGTCAAATGTGACATGAATAGTTTCTTCTATTGTCTATCGGCATTTGTTGAATACTTTGAAGGCTTTAGACACTGAAGAATATCCAAGAAAGATTCCTTCATCAGTTTTGGGATCAAACTTTCCAAGTTGATCACGGTTGTTGAGAATATAACACGTGCAACCAAAGATATGTAGAAAGCTAATAGAGAGATTTTTGCCATGGAAAAGTTCGTAAGCTGTCTTCTTGAACCTCTTAACGATTAGCGACCGATTTTGATTGAAACAAGCGGTGTTGACAACTTCAGCCCATAAATGAGTAAGGAGATGGGATTCGCTGAGCATTGATCGAGCAGCCTCAATGATTGTTCGATTTCTCTTTTTAGCGACCCCATTTTGCTGAGGAGTTCTTACTGATGAAAAGTTGTGAGAATTTCCCTTGTCCTCAAAGAAGTTATCCATAGTACTGTTTTTGAATTCAGTTCCATGGTCACTTCGAATAGATCATACTTTAATGTTGTTAAGTACTTCTATCTTCTTGATGAACGAAATTATTTCTTCAGGTGCTTCACTTTTGGATCTGAGAATGAAGACCCAAGTGAACCTGGAGTACTCATCAACAATGACGAGTGTATACTTCTTTCCAGCAATAGATTGCATGTTCACTAGACCAAAGAGATCCATATGCAGTAGCTGAAGAGGCAATGTCACTGAAGAGATTTACTTTGACTTGAAGGTAGCTCTTTTCTGTTTTCCTTTCTCACACGCTGAGTAAAGAGATTCCTTTGCAAATGTGTGTTGAAGAAAACCAGTGACGAGATCATTTCTAGACAACTCGTTGAGTGTCTTGAAGTTAAGGTGAGAAAGTCGTTTGTGCCACAGCCAGTTGATATCTGACGAAGCTTTAGAGAGGAAACAACTATTCTCAGGTAAGAGAAGAATTCATGTTGATGATGTAGACATTCTCTAGAAGAGAACCGGTTAGAGCAACCTTATCATTCTTGTCATAGACGTAGCATGAATTATTGGAGAGCTTCACTTATAATCTTTATCATACAGCTGACTGATGTTGAGTAGGTTGTGCTTCAGTCCTTCAACGTATGCAACACGCCTGAATGTGGTTGCACCATTGGTTAATATACCAAAGCCTTTGGTATATCCTTTTCTGTTACCTCCAAAAGTCATGGAAGGGCCTCTTTCTTCCTTGTAGTTGATAAGCAGGGATTTGTCTCTAGTCATGTCTCTTGAGCATCCTTTATCGATATACCATATGCCTTTGACTTTCTACACAAGGAAACAGTTTAAAAATGCTTTTGGTACCCTTTATATTTGGGTCTAGCAATGTTAGAGGAATCATCTACTAAAACTAAAGATCCAGCGTCAACAAACGACTTCAATAAACCTAGAGAGGTTTTAGTGGAAGAAGGAACAACCTCTGATGCTAGAGAGATAGTGTCAGTGGGTGTCTTCATTAAGCTTGATGAAGAGGCTTTAGTGGTGGGAACTACAACACCTGATACTGAAGGCTTAGTATCAGTAGTTGTCTTCACTAAGCCTGAAGAGGAGGCTCTAGTGTTTTTCTTCACCTTGGTTGCTTTAACAACCTTAGTGGTAGATTTCGCTTTGGTTGATTTCTCAGCCTTAGCTACTTTCCTGCCCTTGGCTAGGGGACTAGCCTTGGTGGCAGAAGGACACTTACTAGCAATGTGTGTAGTTTCACTATAGTGTCTACACTTCCTATAGCTGAAGCTAGCTTTGGGGCCAGGAAGTACCAAATTAGAAGAGGGAAAAGCTCCAAGTATTCCTTTCTCATTAGTTCTAATAGGAATTTTTGAGGATTTGGAGTCCTTAGGTGAAGCATTCACCTTGAGCTGAGACTAAGATTTCTGAGAAGATTCAGATTTCTTGGTCTCTGAAGAAAAAGAACAAGGTTTACAAGCTGAAGGAATAGATTTAGATGTATGTGACTTGTTAGCCTTCTTAGGTAGAGGTGCTGTGACAATCTTTATCTTGGTAGGGATCTGAGCGTTAATGATCTCAGAGGTTTTGACATAGGCTTTACACCATCCTTCAATGGTAGCCTTTTCAGCCCTGAGTTCAGCAATTGCTTGCTCATGCTCAACGATATCCTGTTCGTGTTTGATAGTGATGGTTTGGTTCACAATGACCTAATCTTTAAGATCTTCCTCGATCTTATTCAACTCTTTGATCTTGGAATGACCAATCTTCAACTGTTCTTGAAGCTCAAGATTAAGCATTTCAGCTTTAGATTTGCCATTCAGGGCATTGTAAAGGTCCACCTCCAACGTATCTAATGTTGATAGGCTAGAAGAGGAAGAAGAAGAGGATTCATTCAGGAGACATACTTGAGCAGGAGAGGATGATGATGGATCATGAGAAGTTGACGTCTCAGAAGCTTCTTCTTTGACATCCTTGGCCATCAAGCAAAGATAGGTCGCGTCTTCATCAGATGAATCAGCCCAGTCATGCTCTTCAGTGACAAGACCTTTGGCCTTTCACTGGGAACTCCTCATCTTCTTGTACTTCTCCTTCAGCTTCAGGTATTTGTCATCTTTAGATCTGAAGGAGGATGGGGTTTTAGAAGATGGCGTTGCAGTCTTCTTTGACCTGCACTCACCTGCAAAGTGACCTTTGTAGTGACAATTGTAGCGGATCGCTGAAGCCTTGTCAATATTATCTGACTTTGGCTTTTCCTTGATGGTCAACGAAGGAGATTTGTGGAAGTTGTTTTTTCTAGCGAATCTTCTAAAAGATTTAGTTAAAAGCGCCAGTGATTCATCAAGGTCTGCAAGATCAAACTCTGATAGATCCTCACAGTTAGTAGAGTCTAACTCAGTGATAGTAAAATGAGGAAGAATTGAAGAAGAAGAATATGGGAGTTCAGATGAAGAATATTTAGAGATCAAAGCTAACTGAGAGCTTTTCATTTCTCTGGAATCCTTGATTAGATTCCTTTTCAGCTGTCGAGACTACTCATGATTGAGCAGTATCCCATATAGGGTGCTAAGAGAGAGAGAGGACATTTCGTTGGACATCTTGAGACACATGGCATAAGTACCCAAGATTATTGTAAGCATTCAAAAACTTCGTTAAAGTTTCAAAGTTGAAATATTCTCTGCCAACTGTCCTTAAATCGATAAGAAGACAATTAAACCATTGGTGTACTTCAAACAACGTCTCAGTCTTTCCACAGAGAAAGCTTTCGTATTGTCTTACTAAGTTAATCTTCCTCGATTCTTGAACTTGAGAAGTTTATTTATATTGAACACAGAGAGTGTCCCACATGGATTTCGAGGTTCTAAGCTTCATCACAGAGTGATAAACCTCGTCAGGAAAAGACATAGCTATTATAGACCTCGCACGAGTATCTATAGCTATCTTCTTCTTGTCTTCATCACTCCATTGATGAGAAAGCTTAGGAATCTGCCGTTCGGGAATCGCGGTAGTCGTAGTTGTTTCAGGAACAGCCGGAGAATTAGCATATGGAACATATGATCCAGTTTCTATATAGTTTGGAATTGCAGGATCCACACCTTCCAAAAATAAGGACAATTGGTTCTTCCAAAGACTAAAGTTGTCTCTGATAAACCGGGGTGATTTGGCAAGGAAGCCATTGTCATGAAAGTTTGTGTTCGTGTTTTGTAAAGCCATTTGAAAGCAATAAATTATCTAGAGAAAGAGAGATAATAAAATGCAGAAAAACAACTAAACAACAAGAAAAGAAAACACTGCTCTGATACCACTTGTTGTCTCGTTAGAGTCTACAAGAGTTTTATAGAAACAGTTTGTAGAAGGGGGGGATGAATACAAACACAGGGAACTTTTCAAATTTAAAATATATATTGATAAAGAATGATCAATACAGATTTTACGAGATGGTATGCGGAAATAGATAAGGTAAAGATAACCTATTTAAAACAATCTAAGTTTACACACAAATGATCTTAGCAAAGAGAAAAGATTTGTTGGTAGGACTAAGAAGGAAATGAGTTATTTCTAGGTAAGAACTTTTTAGAATGCTTGAAAGGGATTCTAACTTGCTTGAAGATAACCGTAGGTGTTCTTTAGATGTGTGTGTGATCTCTTGTGTGTATGCACGTAGTGGTTTGCATGGAGAGAACACTCATCTATTTATACCCATTGCATTAAATGCACATTTAATGCAATGTAGTTGGGTTTGAATACGCGTCAAGCTTTTAGACAAAAGCTTGTCCTTTGCTACAGTGAATATTACAAAAGCGTATTCATGAGCAGACATCCTTTCATGGAGTTGGTGGATAGTAGAGTCAACTAATCGGCTATGTACCGTACTACACTCTAGAAAGGGTATGGGTTTATCCTTTGTATGTAGAAGGACAAGACAAAAGCAATCTTGCACAACAAGCTTCTTTTGATCACTGAATGTTGGAATAACCCTGAAGGTCTCTTCAGCAGTCGTTGAGGCTTGGGCAATCTTCACACATATGTTGACCAGGTTGTAATCATTGAATGTCGCTTCAAATCACGAACGCGCCAGTCACTAATCTTCAGTTTTAGTCTTCGACTTTTGCTGAAGGTTCTTTGGTCTGAGGTTTGTCTTCTTGAAGTATCGTTGTCGCTGTAAGATTTACAATACATGTCTCAGAGATCATTGAACAAACTCAGTGATGATTGTTGGAACTGAAAGACAGACACATAATACTTCGTAAAAGGTAAAAGGTATTATCATCAAATCAATGAGAGAGAGGATCAACATGTTTAATGGGCCCATTTCTCGTAAGGAGTTTAATTGGGTCAAAATGGCACAAAATAGGTCATAATTTGTCTAACTAGACGTTAATGTGAATAATTGAGATAGAATGGGTCCTAAAGGTCCTTAATGAGTCCATTTGGTCTTAGTGGGTATAATCGCCTTATTTCTTTTAATCGAGTCATTTGGGTCAAAATGACACTAAATTGATCATAACTAATATTATTAGACCCTAATGGGTTTAATAGGCCTATTTCTCTGTAAGGAGTCTAATTAGGTGTAATAACCGGGTATCCGGTGTTAAGTCTAGGGTGGTTTTCGAAATATTTGGTTAAATTGAGGGGTTTAAAGTGCTTATTTGCTTTAATAATTTTAAAAGAAATCTCACCACTGCCTCAATGTTGTAGTTGGCTGTAATATGAGATATTTTTAGTATCTCTGGATTATTATAAAAAAGTTGGTAAAAGAATGAAAAGAAGAAGAAGTTCCTTTGTGTGTGTTTTCCGCTGAGGAAAAATAGTAACCTAAGAGGAAATATAGAGAAGTTGATCTTGTGTTATTACTTGGATAACCTGTTGTTCCTCTTGTATCGTCATCTCTTTATGATTGATAAGGTGAGTTTAATTTATCAACTTTCCTTATTTGGATATTGGGTATAGAACCGTATGGTTCTCTATATGAGATTCTGAGATAAAACTATTTTGATGCCATAATTGGTATAAATTGTGGTTTTAGATTATGATTGTATCATTGTGGGAATAAGAGTGGCACATCAAGGAGAGGTGTATTTTGGTTATAAGGGTGGCATATCTAGGAGAGGTGTATATTGGGTAAGGGTGGCATATCAAGGACTGGTGTATACCAGGATAAGGGTGGAAAAATCATGAGTTATAAAATCTGGGTTTTGATCAAACATTCATAATTATCGCATCCTTATGATGCGATAACTTGGGGTTTTCGCATATGTGTGATGCTGTTAGTCCACAATAATGATCAATCTTCAATCTTCATTAAGATTCAATGGCAAACTTCAAATAATCATGTAGGAACACTTGAGAGCTTGAGAGAAAAGGTCAAACAGTCAATGCAAGTATTATATCTCTCAATGTACGTAATGATACAATAAAGCTCTTCTCTTCTACAAATCACTACAAGACAAAACTTTATATAGGGTCAAATATTAAACCCTTCTAGTCAAAGTCAACATGACTTACAAAGTCAAACATGCTAACATTTACAATTATAAACTTTCAAGATGAATACAATTTAACACTAAAATTCAGTCCTAACAATCCACCCAATCAGCAATCAACGATTAACAGAAGTATTAATGGAGGTCGTGTTGAGATAAAGCGCAATGAAGCAATGACGAGGGGGAGAGCCTTTCAGATGACAAGGGGTGAAGCCAAGGAGAACCCAGAAGTGGTGACAGGTACATTCCTTGTTAATTCAATATGTGCCAAAGTCTTGTTTGATTCCGGTGTAAATCATTCTTTTGTGTCGCTTTCTTTTGTGGGATGTGCATATTTAATACCTAAGGTATTAAGTGATATGTTGATGGTTGAACCTGCAAATGATAGTGAAGTTTTTGTTAAGGATGTTTTTGATGACTGCTTTATAGCTGTAGAAGGGTGTGAAGTACCCATTCAATTATTCTCTATGTCATTGCGGGAATTTGATGTGATAGTAGGTATGGACTGGTTAGCTAGTAATCAAGCCAATATAATTTGTGATAAGAAAATGATTCATATAGATTTACCAGGAAAGGGACCGGTTATAATCTATGGTGATAGGCGTGATCGTTGTTCCAGACTTATCTCTGTCCTAAAAGCCCGAAGGTATGTTCAAAAAGGGTGTGGCAGTTTTCTCGCCTATGTGATTGATACAAAAAAAGAAAAGCGTAAAATGGAGAATATTTCGATTGTAAGTGATTTTCCAGAAGTATTTTTGGAAGATTTAACAAGTTTACCTCCTGATCGATCAATAGAATTTCAGATCGAATTGCTACCAGGAGCAGTGCCTGTTGCTCGTGAACCTTATACACTAGCTTCATCTGAATTGAAAGAGTTAATGTTGCAGCTAAAAGAATTGTTGGATAAAGGCTTTACTCAACCAAGTACATTTACTTGGCGTGCACCAATACTGTTTGTTAAGAAGAAAGACGGATCAATGAGAATGCACATTGATTACCGTGAATTGAATAAGTTAACTATCAAGAATAAGTATTCGCTCCCAAGAATTGATGATTTGTTTGATCAGTTAATTAGAGCTAGTTACTTCTCGAAAATGGACTTATGATCTGGTTATCATCAGTTAAAAATACGAGAAGAAGATGTGTCGAAAACAGCTTTCCGTACACACTATGGTCATTATGAATTTCTGTTAATGCCCTTTGGGCTTATGAACACATCGACAACATTCATGGATTTGATTAATAGAGTGTGCCGACCATATCTCGATAAATTCGTTATCATTTTTATCGATGATATATTAATATATTCTCGATCAAAGGAAGAGCACGTGATTCATCTTCGTCTAATCCTAGAGCTATTAAAACAAGAGAAGTTGTATGCCAAAATGTCGAAATGTGAGTTCTGGTTGCGAGAAGTCCAATTTCTAGGCCATGTTATTTCAGATGTGGGTATTAAAGTAGATTCACTCAAAATTGAAGCTATTGAAAAGTGGGAAGCACCACGAACACCAACAGAAATATGGAGTTTCCTTGGATTGGCAGGTTATTACCGAAAGTTTATTCAAGACTTCTTGTATCGCTACCCTGTTGACTAGATTGACAAAAAATAATGTAAGGTTTGAATGGAAAGAAGTTCAAGCGAAAGCATTTCAAATGTTAAAGGATAAGTTGTCTAGTGCTCCAATTCTATCTTTACCTGATGGTACGGAAGATTTTGTGGTTTATAGCGATGCTTCAAAATTGGGTTTGCATTGCGTGTTAATGCAACTTGGAAAAGTGATCACTTATGCCTCAAGACAGTTAAAGGAGCATGAAATTATATTCTACTCATGATATGTAATTGGCGGCAGTGGTATTTGCTTTAAATATTTGGAGACATTATTTATATGGAACTAAGTGCCAAATTATTATCGAACATAAAAGTTTGCAACATCTGTTCCATCAGAGGGATTTGAATATGCGTCAAAGGCGATGGTTGGAGCTGGTGAGTGATTATAATTGTGAAGTTTTTTATCATCCAGGTAAAGCTAATGTAGTAGCTGATACATTAAGCCTTAAAGAAAAGAGCAGTACAATTCAAGCTATAACTTTACGTACAAAATTATTGCCAAATATTTATACGAAATTGCAAGATTTCCAGACTGAAGTAGTGAAAGAAGATAAGAGTGGACAAGAACGACTTGGTGGTTTATTTGAAGATTTATCAAAAGACAGCCAAGAATTGTTGTGTTTTCGGAATAGAGTCTGGGTGCCATGTTATGGTAATCTTAGAGAAAGAATATTGACTAAAGCTCACAAGTCTTGTTTTTCTATTCACCCTGGTACGGATAAAATGTATAGAGATGTGAAACATTTTTATTGGAGGCCGAGAATGAAGAAGGACATAGCAAGATATGTGGAATAGTGTATGACTTGCTTACAAGTAAAGATTGAGCATCAACGTCCTTACTGTAAGTTGCAGCCATTAGAAATTCCAGTTTGGAAGTGGGGACGCATCACTATGGATTTCATAACTAAACTTCCTAAAACACCGAAAGGCTTTGATGCTATTTGGGTTGTCGTAGATCGCTGATCCAAGTTTGCTCATTTCTTGCCAATGAAAGAATCATATTCCATGGATCGACTAGCGAAATTATATTAATGAATTAGTAACATGTCACGGTGTTCCATCATCTATTTTTTTATAGTGATAGTCGGTTCACATCTATGTTTTGGAAGAGCTTCCAGTGAGAATTGGGTTCGCAAATAAAGTTGAGTTATGCTTATCATTCACAATCAGATGGGCAAAGTGAACGAACTATCCAAACACTAGAAGATATGATGAGGGCGTGTATAATATATTTTGGAGGATCGTGGGATTGTCACTTACCTTTGATAGAGTTTGCTTACAACAACAGTTATCATTCAAGTATTCAAGCGGCACCTTTCGAAGTATTATATAGACGAAAATGTCGAACACCTTTGTGTTGGAACGAAGTGGGCGAAAACAACTGGCTGGACCTAAAATAGTTTAGCTGACAACAGATAAAATTAATCAGATTCGGGAACGAATTAGAGTAGCCAAGGATCGGCAGAAAAGTTACGCTGATAAAAGTCGTAAGACAATTGAACTTTAAATTGGTGATAAGGTGATGTTGAAATTATCACCTTGAAAAGGAATTGTTCGTTTTTGGGAATAAGCTAAGTCCAAGGAATATTGGACCATTCCCTATCCTTGACCGAGTTGGAGAAGTGGCATACAAACTAGAGCTTCCTATGGAGTTAAGTGGTATTCATCACACATTTCATGTGTCCAATCTTCGGAAGTGTCTAGTAAATCCAGAACTAGCAGTGCCGCTACCAGAAATTAGAATTGATGATAAGTTATGTTTTGAAGAAACCCCTGAAGCCATTATAGATTTAAAACTGAAGATGTTAAGGAATAAATATATTAGATTGGTGAAGGTTCAATGGTGTTATCATAAATGCCCAGAAGCCACTTGGGAACCTGAGTCTAAAATGAAAGAAAAATTCCTCATTTATTTACTTAATAGAATTCTGGGACGAAATTCTTCTAAGGAAAAGATATTGTAATATTCGGTTTTGATTTAGAGATGGTCAGGTTTCCATGTGGTTTTTAGCACCGGGTAGTTCAGAGGTAGGATGTGGTAAATGTTGTATTAAAGGATCAATGTTGAAAACTTCTTTTCTATTTATGTCAACAAAGCTTGGGTCCAATAATCATAAGTTATGCATGTGATGGGTGAGGCTGGTGCATGCACTGACTCATCCCATTGTTACTATAAATAGAAATTTTTTAAAAAGGGAAAGGTTTTTTTCTTTTGTTCTACATCTGGACCTTTCTTAAAAAAAGAAAATAGAATTGAGGGAAGAGTGCATGAGCTCAAAGAAAAAGCGAATTGGTTTTCATCTTTGAGGTGAGTTTTTATAATCGATCTTTGAATTTGATTATGAAATATTGTTTTTATGGTTTTAACCAGCTGTTGTATGTATATTAGGTATATGTTCTTGTTCAAATGCATCATTCGATAAAGACTTGTTATCGGACACAATGTTGTTCGATGAGTCCCTAATCGATATTTTGACCAGTGAGGGAGTTGTGTTATTTATGCATTATTCGATGAGCACTTTACCGGACAAATGTATTGTCCGATGAAGGCCTTTATCGGACAAGAGTTGCGTAAGATTTTGAAGTGTTGACCGGTGAAGTTATTACCGGACATAGTGTTATCCGAATAGTATTGCCCGGATAGGTTTAGTGTTATCCGGATAAGTGTTGTACGATGAAGATGTTTTTATTATAATTATTTGAAGTGTTGTCTGGTAAGTGTATTACGGATAGGGTGTTGGTCGATAAGGACAGTCATTTGGCCCTATATTGTTTAATGCAAATGTTTAGCCAATTAGCATTATTTTTTCATGAATATTTTTGCAATATTAGATTATTATGTTTATGTATAATATTCATATGTCTATTAAGTTATCTGCTTTAGAGGCCTGGGAACCCGCAATAATTGGTAAGGTACCTGTGAATAGATGGTGGACCAGCTGTGATAGTAGGCAGGATACCGGTGATAAATGGCGGGACAACCGCAATAACTGGTAAGGTACCTGCGTATTGATGGTGGGCCAGCCGCTATAGATAGCAGGGTATGTGGGTAATTACATATAATAAGGTAGTCATGATAAATAGTAGATTTATCTTCGAGGGATGGTAGGATAGTTGTGCAATGAAATTTTAATAACTAATATTTGGATTAATTTGTGGTTGAAATGTTTAGGAATATATAAATTGTTTGATGAGAGAATTCACGCACTAGACCTTTCGGTCAAACCCTCAACTATTGTAAAAAAATATTTTGCAGGACAGCACAGGGCTGAGAACAAAGCAAGGGGAAATCATGCTAAATTTTTGGCTTAATTTTAATTTACATAAATCCGCTCTTGTTGGAGATCCTTCATATTGAATAGTTTTGTTCAGATCCTTTGTTTGTAAACGACATGGTGTTATATTTTATAAATTTGTGTTTGACTATCTCAGCCTATAGTAGGTTTGTTTTATGTTTTTGGGGTGGTTTTACAGTTCAAAAGGGGAGGGGCGGCCATGGAGGTGAGGGAGAGAGTAGGCATGGGAATGGGCCCCTACCCGTCGGGGAACCCGGTCCACCCGCCCCGGTCGGAGACGGGGATTCCCCGCTAAATCAGGAATGGGGACAGGGACGGGAATCCCCGTTTGCCTGAAATCGGGGATGGGGACGAGGATGGTAATCCCCACCCCGCCCGTTACCCGTTATATATATATATATATATATTACTAAATTATATATATATATATATATTAATGAATTATATATATATTAATTAATAAATTATATATATATATATATATATGTGTGTGTATATTATTTATTTCAACTAAACCGGTAGTTCTTAATTTTTATTTCCTAACTAGGTTTATAATCTAAATTGTTTTTTATGTTAATATGTAATATTTTGGATGTCAAGTCAAAATACTGTTACTCGATAAGTTTTGTATATTACTCGATATGATTTTATATTACTCAATATCTTTTGGTACACGTGACTTTAAGTTTTTTTTATTTAATTGAACTTTAATGGTTTTAGGTTATTAGTTCTTATATGATGTTGTGTTTTTTTTTTGTATTAAATTAAATTCATTTTGGTTTTAGGTTTATTGAAAATGTTTGAGATTTAAACATGTATGGTCGCTCACATATTTAATTTAAAATAACTTGTATAAACAGAAAAAAAAAATCCATGTTTCCCCATTGGGGATGGGGATGTGGATGTGATTATATTCCCTGGCGGGGATGGGGACGGGGATAGAGATAAGTAGTCGGGGACGGGGATGGGGATTGAGGTCCCCGCCCCATTCCCATGCCTAGGAGAGAGAAGAGGGAGATGAAGGGTTGTTTTTGGTTTTGATGAGAGTAATACGATGGTATTCTTGAGGTTATAAAAAGTAGGTTAATATTATTCTTTTTTTTTGCATTGAACATATATATACATGTAGCAACATGTTATGATAATTGAATTTTGGAATTTTATAGAATTAATAGATAATTCACCCGTCTAAGTGAAACCAAGCAAAATTTCTAATTTCTTTTCTAATATCTTCTTGAGTTAGATTCTAATTTTAAAATCTAGAATATGCCGCTTCTAACCTATAATACTAAGATATTCAAGTCTAGTACTGACCCGAGATACTATTTTGATGGAAGTCATAGTCCCCCCTAGTTGAAAGAATTTTGTCCCGAAATTCAATGGTTGCCATATTTGACCAGTTCTATTGGAAAAAGGTGAGGATACTTGCGCTTCATATAATCCTCACGTTCCCATGTATATTCAGGCCCACGCCTCAAGTTTCAGCAAACCTTCAAGATCGGAATTTTACTTCATTTAAGCTGCTTAACTTCTCTGTCGAGAATTTCATCTGGTTCTTCCATGAAGTACAACCGATCTTCAATCTGATTCTAGGAGTATGATTAATGAATCATCAGCTAGGCATTTATTGAGATTTGACACATGAAATGTATAACGAATAGCGTTTAGCTCCTAAGATAACTTGAGTTTGTATGCCACTGGACCAATCCTTCCAGTGATCTCGAACGGTCCAATATACCTGGGGCTCAACTAACCTTTCTTCCCAAATCGTACTAACCCTTTCCATGGTGATAGCTTTAAAAGCACTTTATCACCAACCTGAAACTCCAAAGGCTTTCTCCATTTATCCGCGTAGCTTTTCTGACGATCCATGGCCATTTTAAGTCTATCTCTGATGATTGAGATCTTGTTAGTAGTCTCCTGTACAATTTCGGGTCCCGTTAGTTGTCTATCCCCAATTTCTAACCCACAAAGTGGTGAACGAGACTAACGCCCATACAAGACTTCATATGGCGCGCATTGAGTACTAGTGTGATAGTTGTTGTTATAAGAAAACTCAGCCAAAGGTAAGTGAGTATCCCAACTTCTTCTGAAATCTATCACACATGCTCGAAGCATGTCTTCTAAGATCTATATAGTCAGTTCACTCTGCTCGTCAGTTCGAGATTGATAGGTAGTGCTCAAGCTCAATCGTGTACCCAATGCTTTCTGAAGTGACTGCAAAAACCGGGTTTTGAAATGACTATCCCTGTTCGAGATGATGGAAATAGGTATTCCGTGACGTGCAACAATATCTTTGATGTAGATGCAAGCTTCTCCATCTTATAATCTTCCCGAATGGATAAGAAGTGTGCAGATTTCGTCAATCGATCCATTATAACCCAAATCGAGTCGTGTCCTTTAGCAGTTCTGTGTAGTTTGGTAATAAAGTCCATGGTTATTTGCTCCCATTTCCACTGTGGAATCTCTGGTTGTTGCAACAGACCGGATGGCTTCTGATGTTCAGCCTTGACCTTCGAGCAAGTTAAGCATTTCCCCACGTACAAGGCAATATCTTTCTTCATTCCTAGCCACCAAAAGTATTTCTTTAGGTCTTGGTACATCTTATCCTCCCCGGGGTGAATCGAATATTTAGATTTATGGATTCCTCCAAAACTATTTCTCGTAGTTTGTTAGTTTTCGGAATCCAAACTATGTCCTTGAAGTAACATACCTCCATCAGACTTAGTTTTAAATCTATGCTCCAAATGATGTAGGGTTTCGTTCTTCAAATTTTTCATTTTCATTGCTTCGTCTTGGCTTCAAGAATTCAAGTCTTTAAACTCGTCTGAACAAACGCTCCTAATGCTCGCACTCGTGAGGGCTGTACCCTTTCCTTGGACTTATCTGGGGTATCGAATTTCACCATCATAGTCACTGAGTAATTCTACCCATCTTCTCTGCCTCCAATTAAGCATTTTTCAATTGAGGATGTGTTGAAGACTCTTGTGATCAGTATAAATAGTGCACTTAGTGTCGTACAATTAATGTCTATAAATTTTAAGAGCCAACACCACAGCTCCAAGTACCAAGTCATGGGTGGTATAGTTCTTCTAATGAACTTTGAGTTGTCTTGAATCGTATGTTATAACCTTGTCCCTCTACATCAATACGCATCCCAAACCTTGATGTGATGCGTCATAATACACTACTGTTGATCCTCTCTTTCAGTGATTTGATGATAATCCCTTTTTTCCTTTCACGTTGTATTTGTGTTTCTGTATTTTCAGTTCCAGCGATCATCATTGAGTATGTTCAGTGATCGCTGAAGAACTTGCTTTGTAAATTCATTAGAGACAACAATACTTCAAGAAGATAACACTCACACTAAAGAACCTTCAGCGAACGTCGAAGACTGAAACTGAAGATTAGAGACTGGCGAGTACGTGATCTGAAGCGGAATTCAGTGATTACAAACCTGTCTACATATGTGTGAAGACTGCTCTAGCTTCAGCAAATGATGATGAGACCTCCAGGTCAT
>NC_037531.1:6164890-6165935 GCF_001531365.2 Cynara cardunculus var. scolymus
ACCTTGAGCCTTTAGCTCATACTTCTTCTTTTGCAGGTCCTTCTTTGATGCATCAGCCTGATGCTCATGAAGGTGGAGGAGATGCTGGAGAAAGAGAGAAAKATGATGGAGGAGATGAGGATGTCGATGATGACTATGATATGGCATCTGACATCAAGCTTCTCCTTCCAGCCGTTGATACCATCCTCTCCAAGGTCAACGAAGTTCACCAAGAGATGTCCCGCCAAGGCGATCTTGATGCGAACTTCCTAGCCCTCCAGGCAGACGTTCATGAAGTTCAGAGTCAGCTCCAGACTCTCCAAGAAGTTGTTCATGCCAACAACGACGCCATTGCTGTTCTTCACTGCAGGGCTGATGATGCTCAGGCGATTGCTGATCAGCAACTTGGACTTCTTCAGCAAATCCTGGATTGATGTCCGTCAACCAGCTCAAGTGAGTGCACCTTCCTTCTCTGCTGATGATCGTGCTCACCTCGATGAGACACGTAAGGCAACGACAACTCTAGCCAATGTTTTGCAAAGGCTGGAGGATTCCATGGTTCTCCAGCGACAGCGCTTGGACGAACTCTCTGGCCAAATCTCTCAAGTTTTAGCCAGAGAGGGGGAGATGAGGTCCAACGCTGGTGGATCATCAGATGCTGCTCCTACAGCTTCTCAGGCTGTTGGTCCAGTATCAGCTTCAGTTGTAGTAGAAGTCGAGGTTGTTGAAGCTGAAGCTGTTACTGCTCCTGTAATCATGTCCACCGAAGCTGCTCTAGCTGAGGTTGACGAAGCCATCCCTAGGGATGATGTCCATACCGTCACTGYTGYTGGTGATSATGATGATGTTGATGTGGATGAAGAAGATGATGATGAAGACGATGATGAACCTGTCATTCCAGACACCGGAGATGATCTAGATGGTGACGACGACGATGATGATGAAGATGACTTTACCATCAAGTTCCAGAAGCCATCAACCGTCACCAAAGCTGTTGCTCTCGGGGAAGCTCAATCCCAGGGGGAGCAAAGACAAGGTGAATCGACTCCATCAGGGCACCAGGACC
>NC_037531.1:6167955-6174190 GCF_001531365.2 Cynara cardunculus var. scolymus
TCATTTAATTCACTGGGTATAAATAGAAGTGTTTCTTCTCTTTGCAGAGTGCGCGCATCACTCTTCAACCTAATTCTTACTTCAAGCATCCTCTAGCTTAAGTAAAGGATCTATCATATAGCATTCTCTTTTCTGTGTTTGCTATAGCTTCGTGTGTAACCAAAGATTGTTTAGATAGGTTTTTCTGTACCTTATCTTTTCGCAAACAGTCTTGTAAAATCTGTATTGATCTTCTCTATCAATATATTTTTAAATTTGAAAACATTGTGTTTGTATTCATCCCCCCCCCCCTTCTACAAACTGTTTCTTATCTTGTAGACCCTTTCGGGACCAACAACTACAAAGTTGTCGGTTCCTTCTTGTAAAGCCAGAATTGGCGCGTTGCACAACTTTTGCTTTATCTGTTGGAATGCTTCCTCTTGCCGTTTTCCCCAAACAAATTTCTTCTCCTTATGAGTCAGCACTGTTAGTGGTTGGGAAATTTTCGAGAAGTTCTCGATGAATCATCGATAATAACCTGTCAAACCCAGAAATTGACGAATTTATGTTGGTGTCTTTGGGGCTTCCCACTTCTTAATGGCATCTACTAACCATGTATTTCATATATCAAGAAACACAAATTTACACATTCGGTCCCAAATATACAAAAACTACATTATAAAAGTAGCTACCAAATTTTTCCACCAAATCCATATACAAAACTTGTATATATAACAAGTATTTCAAAAAGACCACAAATAAGCATGATATCCTCCATATCCAATGTAAGCATATAAGTAATCTCACAACTTCCCTTTTCCTTTATCCTTTGATTTAGCCCGATATGTAATGTACATTTTTGAAACACAAAATGAGGGTTAGACCTGGAGGACTAGTGAGAAATCCCCTTTATGCAATTATAGGGTGAAAATCATCAAATCATGTTTAAAAATTGATATTGATAAAACTAACTGTTAGGACCAAAATTCTCCTAAATATCATGAAAATTTTATTAAAGCAATTTGTGCCAAGTATGAAGTCTGGAAGTCTACAGACTTATCTTTAGAGATCTGAAAAACGAGACATCAAAGTTCGGGTGAGCTAAGTATGAAAAAAGAAGACTTCAAAGTTCGGGTGAGCTAAGTATGAAAAAGAAGACTTCAGAGTTCGGGTGAGGTAAGTCTAAAAAAGAAGACTTTAGAGTTCTGAAATGTGCTTAAAAGACTAAGCCTGAATCTGTAGTCTTATCTTTATAAATATGTAAAACATGTCTTCAGACTTATCTTCTGAAATTTGTAAAACAAGTCTTCAGACTTATTTTCAGAGATCTGAAAAACAAGACTATAAATCATTATTCAGAGTTATACTCCAGAGTTATAAGTCTGAATAGTCATTTTTCAGAGTTATACTTCAAAAGTTATAAGTCTGAAAAGTCATTCTTCAGAGTTATGCCAAATATCCAATATCTAAAAAAACCTTCATGGGTAAAACTTGCATTATACAACACAAGATCAACCACAAGCAAGTCCAACCAAAAACAAGGCCAATTAGAAGCAAGGGTCAACCAGAAACAAAGGCCAACGAGAGGCCCTCTGGCCTTACCAACCAGAACCCCTCTAGCCAACCAAAACCTCTAGTTCGTCTATCCAAAGCCTCTGGGCCAAGAAATGGTTTAAACACTTAAAAAGAATTTAGATTTCTAATACAAGTAGAGGCCCTCTGGTTAAACATGAAGACCAACCAGGGCCCTTCTAGTTCCTCAACAACTTATCACAACAATAGAATATGACAACCCTAAGTCCTCGCATCACACAGATGTGATAACTAAAGGTCATCGCATCACAAGGATGCGATAACAACAACTTCTCATCAAAACCCCAGATTTCACGATTTCATGATTATGCCACCCTTATCTTGGTATACACCTCTCTTTGATATGTCACCATTATTTCTACATATGATATAATCATAACAAAAATCCACCATTTTTGCCAATAGTGGCATCAAAACAGTTTCATAACAAAAACTCATATAAAGAACCACACAGTTCTATTCTCAGTTTCTAAATAAGGAAATTCATACAAATTAAACTCACCATCATGCGAAAAATAGCATCCATTCACAATTTTATCATCAACCCCCTGTAAGAACCATACAGCTCAAATTTCAAATATCAAATAAAAAAAGTTGATGAATTTAAAACTCACCTTATGTTCACGTAGATGAAGATGAATTAGTCATATACAAAAAATCTTCTGCGACAAACAAATCCAGATGAAGCTTCAACTTCTAAATCTAATATTTCTGAACTGGATTTGTTATTTGAGAATTTTTATGATGAATATTTTGGAGTTAACACTAATAGTTCAAATGTTTCTTCTAGGATCCATGAAGTTCCTATTGAAGTTCAGATATCAAGTCCGACTATTGATATACCTGATATATCTTGTGATTCTATTCTCGCTGAATCAAATCCAGAAGAACAAGTTTGTCCTGATTCATGTAAAGAGAGTTCGATTAATACTCTGCCAGAAGTCTTTGTGGTTAAAGAAGAAAACATTCAGACTTTGACAGATAATCAGACTGATGTAAATCCTAATGTTGTTCCTTCACCTGAACTAGTTCAGAACAATTCCCCCAGTGGCTATGTAGGTCAAAATTCAGATCAATCCTCTTATATTCCATTACCTCATAGCTACAAATGGACCAAGGACCATTCAGTAACTCAAATTATTGGTGATCTAACTTCATCCGTATGAACAAGGTCTACTACGGCAAATGAGTGTATGTATGCTACTTTCTTGAGCAAAATTGAACCAACTAAGGTGTTAGAAGTCTTAGCTGATCCGGACTGGATAATTGTTATGCAAGAGGTCCTAAACCAGTTTGAAAGTCTAAAAGTCTAGAGATTGGTTCCTCGTCCTAAAAACAAGACAATCATTGGTACTAAATAAGTATTCAAAAATAAAAAGGATGAAGACGGAGTTGTTGCTAGAAATTAAGCTCAGCTAGTCGCAAAAGGGTATAATCAACAAAAAGGTGTAGACTATGAGGAGACTTTCGCTCCGGTAACGAGAATTGAGGCAATAAGAATGTTTTTAGCGTACGCTGCACACAAAAACTTTACTATGTACCAGATGGACGTCAAAACAACAATTCTATACGGTCTTCTAAAAGAAGAAGTATATGTCTCACAACCGGAAGGTTTCGTTGATGAGTCTAAGCCCGATCATATATATACCCTTGACAGAGCTTTGTATGGTCTTAAACAATCCCCGAGATCCAAGTACAACATCCTATCAGAATTTCTGGTAAAATCAGGTTTCTCAAAAGGTAAAATAGACACAACTCTATTCATTAAAAATGAAAAGTCTGACATTATTCTGATATAGATATATGTAGATGACATAGAATTGGATATACGAACCCCAAATATTGTAAGAATTTATTGGCTTTGATGGTCTCTATGTTTAAAATGAGCATGATGGGTGAGATGAACTTCTTTTTGGGCTTACAAGTAAAACAACTATCCTTGGGTATTTTTATAAATCAATCAAAATATAATTCAGATATCTTGAGAAAATTTAATATGGAAAATTGTTCATCTATAAACACCTATGGCTCCAGGTTCAAAACTTCATGCTGATCCTTCGGGTAAAGCTACAGATCAAAAGACCTATCGAGACATGATTGGTTCTTTAATGTATTTGACGTCTTGTAGACCTGATATTATGTTTTCAACATATTTTTGTGCCAGATACCAGGCCAACCTAAAGAATACCATCTAAGTGTTGTGAAACAAATTTTTGTTACTTAAAAGGGACAGCTGATCTTGGACCTTGGTATCCCAAAGATACCGGCTTTAAACTAACGGCATACTCAGATACAGATCATGCAAGTTGTATGTTAGACAGGAAAAGCACTTCGGGTCATGTATAGTTCTTAGGAGAGAAGTTAATGAGTTGGGCATCAAAGAAACAGAATTACATGTCCACATCCATGGCTGAAGCAGAACATGTTGTTGCTGTCAATTGATGTTCTCAAGTCATTTGGATGCGTACTCAACTCAAAGACTATGGTTTCTCATATAACAAGATTCCAATATACTGTGACTCAAAGAACATAATCGTCATATCTTGCAATCCTGTGCAGCATACTAAAACCAAGCATATTGACATCCGATATCATTTTATAAAAAGATCATGTAGAAAAAGATACAATTGAGCTGTACTTTGTTAATACTGAATATCAATTAACTGACTTGTTTATGAAAGCTTTAGATGAAAACGATTTAGTTTTCTAATATCCAAGTTAGATATGCTTAATTTGAAAATCTGAATTACCTATAAAATTTGTTCAATGAATTGAAAATTTTAAATTTATTAGTCAATTTCACTGACTGATAAATTTTTAATTTTTATCAATATTGAACTTAGTTTATACTTAATTCTGTGTTTTCAAATATCTGTATTTTGAAAGTGTATTTCATTGTTTTTATTTTTCTTCTGATCTAATGCTTTTGATTGGTTGTGATTAATTCCAATCGGAGTTTTGAATTTTATATGATCTTATTTCAAGGGGAGTAAGTGTTTTAATTCTTATATGTATGAATGGGTACTTAACTGATATATTTGAATATGTTGTATTTTACAGGTCTTAAAGTCTTAGAAGAGTTTTTGGAAGATGAGTAAATTGATCAAGGCTTGGGCGATATAAGCCTATATCGCTTAAGGCTTGGGCAATATCCTAGGATAGGCCAAGGCCTGAGCGATATACTAAGTTCTCAAATATGAAGTTTGAAATTTGACTAAGCGTTGAGCGATAAAGGTGTTATCCGGACAAGGCTTGGGCGATGAACATTCAATCCGCCCCAAAGCCTGGGAGATGAGCTCTATGTTATAAGGTTGGACGATAAGTCCTTAATCCTCTCAAAGACATGAGCGATGACCTTGTTTCATCGTTCAAAGGCATGAAGGATAAAGTCTCTCATTGTGCAATACTTACACGATATCCTTTTCAATAGGATATCAACCAAGTGTTGCCCGATAAACCTCTTCTTCGGACAAAGGCTTGCGCGACATACTCAAAGATACTTTGGTATGTGAATCAATCAACATTAAATCAATAAAGTCTTCAGAAAAAACTACCATAATGAATAAATGCTACAAAGTATAGATGGCAGATTAGAAGTGAGTACATAGAATGATGATTATCAATGATATTGATTCAATCAACTTTAACCCAATCATGACATTAACATGACTCAATCTCTCTTTCTCTTTTATTCAAGTAAGATTTAAAGATGTCATTTGTTACAATATCCTCCTACAAATGAAGCAAAGAAAGCCCATCAAACCCACACCAAGTTTTACAAGATTCACAGAGAAAGAAAAAGACAGATAAATTATACCTGGAGAAGAGAGGTTGGCAAGAGGGCGTGCCCAAGAAAAAGAAAATATAAAAACAGGATTGTGTAACCCATTCTTTAACCATCTCCTTTTGTTTGAGCTCTTTGCTTACTGCAATCTACTAAACCCACATTTTTTCGTGAACCGAGAGATAAGATTTAGAAAGGAATTGAATTTGAGGATGAGATCGAGAGAGGATTTTGAATATCGAGAGACATTTCAAGATGCTTACTGGATCAATAGAGTGAGAGTGAATTTGAATATGATGAGACATTTCAAAGGAGATAGGGGCGTTCGCACGATTCAGGGTTAGGTTAGGATTAGAATGGAATTGAAATTTTTGAATTTAGTGATAAGGATCCATGTGAGATAAAGATGGAGAGAAGGTGTGCTTTAATAACTTGTATCAGAGTAGTAGATATTTCTAAACCTGAAAATTAATAAGTAATTTGGCTTTAATTAATGGTACGAGTTGGTTTTGGTGAAAAAGACAGTTAAGATGAGAAATATAAGAAGAGAAGGATGACAAGATGAGATGCATAAAGATGCACCGATCAATCCTCGTATCAAACATCTATACTATATTATAAAGCATTTGACAAAAACTCTTAAAACCACTTTTTATTGCGTAAAGTACTGTTTATTAATGCATAATACTTAAAACTCAAGATTACAAGTAGACTGTACGTAATTACAACTTATTAAAACTCCATATCTGAATTCGTGTAACTAACTGCAGATAAACATAATCAAATACAAGATAAACATCTCATTTTAAATATAAAAAAATTAAAATATAATTAAGATAATCATTGAGTTCTAACATAATACTTAATTATTATCTTTAT
>NC_037531.1:6175321-6178096 GCF_001531365.2 Cynara cardunculus var. scolymus
GGGTGGACGGTTTGGCGGGTAGACGGGTTGGATTTAATTGGGTAGCTCAACCCAATTTCAACCCTCCTAATTGGTGGGTTAGCGGTTTGGCGGGTAGACGGGTTAGATTTAATTGGGTTATTAACGGGTTGGGTTGGATGGGTTTGACGGGTTAACGGTTTTTTATTGGCCCCTAGTTTTTAATAATATAATCTTTTCTTAGAATTCTCTATCTTTCATAATCCTTTCACCACGAGAGTTAATGGTTCAAATGTTGTTTTTAAGAACTCCTGTAGTATTGCATAAATTAGGAACTAGATCCGGACTTCTTTGACTCGAAAATCTTCCTCCAATTGATTCGAAACCCTTTATATCAACGAACAAGAACCCTAAATTTTTTCACTCGAGTTCACAACTGAAGTCTGAGTTCCATTTGGTGAAGGAAAGATGTCGACGCCACCGAATTCATCTGCATCTTCTTCTTCCCAATTCACTTATTCTAACAACAATGGTTCCTATTTTCCGATGCCCTTCCACCTTCAACAACCTCAGACCTATCCTACGGCTCCTCCTCCTCCTCCGCCTGCAGTGGTTCAATACCCCGCTCCACCATCCGGTTACCCTGCTCCGTCTACTTCTGTCCCTGGAGTCTACTTTCCTCAGTTCCAGCAGGTAATTTATCCCAATCCTACTAATTCATTTCAGTTGAGTATAAATTATTAAGTTATTACTTCTTTAATTCTTTAAAATGTTAATAAGTGATTCTGGACGATCATCTCTTCGAAGAAAATGGATAACTGTATCAAGTATTTGGCAATTACGAGCGTAGAACGATGCAGATGTTAAGTTTGCAAGAAATTGTACTTAGGTTGCCCACCAAACTACGAGCTAACTATTTGACACGTATGTTGAAGACCGATTCGACCATTTAAGAAAGCTGCCTTTCATTCTTGTACAAGTATATGCTCCAAGTCATTAACATATTTATCAAAAGAATATTGAAACCTCTTTCATTACATTAGCCAAGGAAGTCCTAATGTTGCTGGCCAAAATGTTTTTCGCATTTTCTTTCATAACCAGCAGAAGTAGCTTTTTTGCAAAACTGATTAGTATTTTTGTGTGTACTTTTAACCACTGTACACAAGTTGCTTTGATGATGGATAGACTAACATATAAGATCTTGATAGTTGATCAAAACGAGGGTGTTTATGTCGAAATATACACCTTGAAAGAATACCGAGTTGCCACTAGAACTTCGAATTTCAAACTTCTATGATGCATGGCAAGTTGTTGAGAAACATTAATAATCTTGAACCATAAAACTACGAGGCTCATTTCTATAAATCTTTTCACAGGAACGCATCAAGAAATGAGTTCTAGATTGCCAGTAACGTGTCCATTGATTAGTGGCAGCTTGAGCAATCATAATGCATGTGAAAATCATTTGACTGCGAGCTAAAGGGATTCCTAGTAATCCTTAACATTATTATACGAATATGCATCGGAAGATTTTCAGGTTTCAATTGTGAACGACTAGTGTTGCAACAATTCCTACTCATAACCTTGCTTCGAGACAAATTAGAGAAGTATCAAGACTTAGGGGGTGTTTACTAAACCACTTACCTTGGTAAGCGCTTACCGGTTAAAAACCTTACTGGGTGAACATAACAAGTACTGAGAATCTTACCCGGTAAGAGGGAAGGCAAGGATTGAGAGTCTTGCTCGGTGAGGATGATGACTCTTACCGTGTAAACGCTTACCAGGTTTTAAACACTTGCCAACAATCCATTTTGATGACCGAGAATGTTACACGATAAGGTAAGTGAGAGTGATGTCTCTTGCTGGTAAGTGCTTACTGTGTAAGTGTTTGGTAAACGGCCCCTTAGTTTCAATGTGGATTCCCACTTACAGTCAACATAATCTTTGTTAGAAAGATCAACATTGCAAGTCCCAATAACAAATGTTCCCTTTTTCTGTGATGATGAGCCAGAACCTGGAACCTATTTCTGAAAGCAAAATAAATATCTAGAATAGATGTAAATCAAAAATGATAAGGGGATAAATGAAACCATTAAGTTAAGGGGATAAATTAACATAAAAGATATAATGAGAAATAAAATGATCTAAATACTCTTAGTGTTACAAATCTAAGGTTGGTGAGTCACTTTGGAATGAAATATTGGAGCATCATAGGCATAAGATGAGCGTATGTAGGAGAGAGAATCTTGGGGAAGCCAAGGGCTCTGCGGAGTCAAGAACAATTCTGACAAAAGTAGGACTGGTGTCAATATATTTTTTATCTTCAAAGTTTATACTTGAGGTTGAGGGGTCATATGTAGGCACCAAAAAATTGGGGGCTACTGTAGGAGCAGGAGACGAAAATCTGACTAGAACTTTAGGATGCTCAATTATAGAATGACGAGAAACAAAAGATGAGTTTGATGTGCACAAGGAAAAATCGCTAAACTCAAGATTTTGACATTCGTTGAAACAATGTATCCTTGTAGGCTTGAACCATAAGACCTATATTCTTTTTATGTTGTGGAATAACCAATAAAGATGCAAAGAAGTAATTTAAGACGAAATTGTAATAGAAGATCCAAGTGATTTCAAAAGGTTCATCTACAAAGGTACCAAAATAACAAAGCCCTTAATTGACTCTGTATGAATGTTGCATAGCATCTACTTGGTTTTAAAAAGCGCGATGCGGTCCGATGCGTTAAGGGTCCCGGAAGCCGATGCGTGATGCGTGATGCTGATGCGCTCGCATCACGCACGTGATGCGCCCGGTATTCA
>NC_037531.1:6178431-6198601 GCF_001531365.2 Cynara cardunculus var. scolymus
AAAAAAAAAAGAGAACACAATTACACAAGTATATGTCTAATAGTCCTAATCCCTAAACTAAATGACCAACCAAGTGACCAACTAATACTCCCCAAGATCAGCATCATCAAACCCCAACACGGGTTCTCCAACCCCAGGTTCTATTTTACATAACTAAGAATCCCAACTAAAAAAAGCCCAACTAAAAAGCCCAAGTAAACACTAAAAAAGGGAGCCCAAAACGCAACATACATGATGCGCTGATGCCTAAGTGATGCACGCATCGTGTGATGCGTAGGTGATGCGTTCGCATCATGGAATCGCATCGCAACAGCCTCTTTGATGCGTTCTGTCCAGCGCATCAGAGCGCATCACGCATCAGAGCGCATAATGCTCGCATTTTTAAACCAAGAGCATCTATATGACAAACAACTACCGAAAGCTCTCAACTCAGTGTAACAAGAAAATAGCACGAGTATGTTTACTAAATTTATAAGGCAAGATAATGTAGACACAATTAGGATGAACCAATGGGCTAGCATGTCACATGTACTTCTTTCATCCACCCTTTTATGCAATAAAGGAAGATGAATTCTTCAAGCCAATCCAAACCATGATGCTAACAATATATATGGATGGTCTGAGAACCCATGAGCTTCTAAAAGGCTCAAGTACATTAGAAAAAGAGAGAGTGACCTAATGATTCAAGTTTTTATTGATTTTACTAACAGAGAAATACTATTTGGAGAAGTAGTTATATATAGGAGATTTCAGAGATTCAAGTCAGAGTATATATTTTACTAGGCTAATGCCTTGAACAGGAATGGAGCCATTAGCTATCTTGACAGGGGAATGCATAGATGGGATATCATGGATGGAATATTTTTTATCTGAATCATATGCTTTAGAAGCACCTGTGTTAATAATCTTGGAATTAGCAGAAATTTACATACAAGTAATAGAATCAACTGTGTGCTACACTGGCACATGGAATGGATGGTCTTGTTGTCGGAAGAACAGTAAACATGGATTATGATGAGATCCTCATCCTCTGCACTTAGCTGGCCACGAGAAGATGAACACCACATCAAATGTGATTTAGTGTGACTGGAGATAACAAAATAACAAGCAACATGGGACATCTCCTGATCCTCCCAAGATCCACAGGAACTTCTACCATGTCCACAGCCATAATCGCTTCCACGAAGACTCCTCCTCTTGGAGCCTGAGTGTTTACCTATTTTATAGTTGCAAACACCAATGACTACTCAAGGTAGTGCACTTCTCTCACAAAAAGGTGCACATGTAGAAGATAGCAGCAGTTTCAGACTGAGTCACTTAAGATCACAGTCTAAAGCTGCCTTAGAACATGTAGATCATAAATGTAACGCTCTTTAAGCTCATGAGTTGCTTGAAGCATTTGTAGTTTTCAAACAAAGGTCAATCACTGTGGTGGTGTGGAACATGAGAGTATGCCTGGTATACATATGTGTGTGTGTGCATGCATGTGTGACATACGGGTATATTAGGTTACGACCAAAGGGTTCGACCAAGATATGGTGACACTCCGTCAGAAAAACATAAGACATGGCCAATCGAACTGGCTATGATGATAAAAGTATGGATGATAGCCAAAGTAAAAAAGTAAAAAGGATGCTCAGTAAGGAGGTGAAACCTGCAAGTCACAGTTAAAAGTACTCAACAGTCAACACAAAAGCCAATCAAACTTGATAGAATCAAATGCAGGAAATGATCAACATAATCAGTGATGTGACAAACAGAATCAATGACATAGTGATTGTGATAGAATCATGAGCAGAAACTGATAAACAGGGATCGGCACTTCGCATAGGTTTAGTTTGTCAGTGATGTTCTGATACACAAAGACATGCGAAAGCTGCAGAACAAAATACCAGTTACCAACAACATTCACTTGTTATTGCGACCAAATACCAGTGAATGTAGGTAATGGCGGCATTAATACGACCAATGACAGTGGATGATAGGCAGTACCCAGTAATTTGCTGCAATTAGCTGCTGCTGATAGCAGAGTGTGCAATTGGCATCCTTGTTCCTCCGTTGTGGGATTTGATGCCGTGTAACATGAAAGGACTGTAAAGTAATACATTGTTATCAGAGAAAGAGACTATATCTATAGTATATAGGAGCAGACATGTGAAATAAGCCCTAAGACGCAATTGTTAATACTGATGATAATCTTTAAGATGGAATAGACCAACCGACTCTCAAAGGGATGTGTACTCTTCTACTTTTTTGCTATTTAGTTCTTTTGGAACAGGAGTAGTAAAATGGTATGAGCAAGTGCAAATGAACTTTGACAATTTGCACAGGAGCAAGAACTTATTATGACAACATTATCTTAAATTATGTTGATTGATCTTAGTGAAAACATTCACTAATGAAGTAAAACTTTTTCCTGCAAGTTCAAGGTAATAGAGAACTTCTGATGTAACATTTTGTGATCTACCACCTTTAAAACTAAAAGAAAACGTGATTTTTTTTGGTGAATAGGCACAGCAGTTATTTCAAAGGGATGCACAGACAATTACACCTGAAGCTCTAGAAAGTGTGAAGGCTGCGCTTGCAAGCAGTGAAGTAGAGCATAAAGCAGAGGTAAAAAAGAAAGCAATACCTCGTAAAGCAGCTGGTCTAGCTTGGGAGGATCCAACACTGGCAGAGTGGCCAGAAAGTATGGTTCAGTTACTAGCACTTATTTTATTTATCCGTCCACAAGATTTGTCCATATTTTCTTAGTTATCTATTTGTGTGATCATGTATATTGTCTTTATCAGAACACAGAAACACTAATCTATATCCCTTGAACGTTTGGGTACTAATTCCGCTTCTGTCATTGATCTTTCTCTTTTGTGAGGAGTATGTCGGATAGGCTCCCAGCCCCTTACCAAGTCTGACAAAATCTATCATGGGAAGTGTTCTTAAAGATATAGCTAGCTATATTAAGCAAACTCATCATCGATGAAATAAATCCACTTTGTGGGAGCGTATCACTTATGGCAAAAAAGGAGATACGTGTAGAAGTAGACCACAAAACATATTGTCTGTGGATAATATAAACTGCCACTAAAGAGACTAACATGTCATTGAGATATTGAAGGTATATACCAGATGATGAGAGCAATTATTGAAAGGAACGTGGAATGTTTTGTCCCAATGTATCTTACATATTCCATGTATGGATCACGAAATAATCATTCTTTAACTGATTAGGTTTGTCCCCACTGAATTGTCCTGGCGTAAGAAGGTGGGGATCCATATGTGAGGGCTCGGTTTCGAATCCAGACACCATCCACCTCCCTCTGCGACAACTGATTTTTGTTGAAATACACAATTTTTTTATTGATAAATCAAAATGAATATTGATACCTTGTGTGCTAATTGCAATAGAAAAGGAATCGATGCCTTGTATGCCCAACTGCAACACCTCTATCCCCGATGTTTTCTTTAGTTCTTTTTTCTTATTTTGTGTATTATTATAACATATAAATTATGTATATAGTAATAAATTATTTATGTATGTTTCTTCTGTGTATCAATCTCTGCAATCTTCCATCTAGAGTACTGGAAAATTTAACTAACTTAATAGAGAATGCTTCTTGAATATTTAATGTGGCATTTTGCCATAATTATTAATAGATATAACTATTGCAGTTAGACATAATTATCATTCAATTTAACTTTAAACATGAACACTTAGAATTTTATTAACTTTTGGAAACTAAATTTTCTTTATTCACCAATATCAGGAAAAATAAAAGCTTCCAGAGTAAGCATTTAATAAGAAGACGTTTAGATTTACAATAATATCGGTTCAAACCAAGCAATGTAGACCACAAAGTTGTATGCTGTTATATCCTTTTGACAAATAAGATGATTTGTAGAGAAATTTCAAATATTTGAAGCAGACAACTCCAAATTATCTAAAGAGATTGGTTTGTTTCATATTTTAATCTCTATGACATAGTGTATCCGTACATCAAAACTTAGAAGTACAAAGATTATAGGTGATAAACGTAGGTTTGACCTGGATTTCGGAATATATTGTTATGTACGTTACCATAAGGATCAAAAGTTTTGAGTGGTCACTGGTCACACACTTATTTATATTCAGTTTTTAGGAAAATAATTTCTATCGTTTTTTGTGCCATTTCGAAAGGAAGACTTTCAGTTGAAGAATATATCTTGCAGTGAATCATTGTCCATGTTGGATATTGTATAGGAGAATAGAGGAGTCCGTGTAAGTCCTATAAGTAGGAATAATAATGTGAAGGCTCAGAGAAGGAATTAGCGCATGATATTGCTAGTAGTTCAAGGTTGGTTGAAGGGAAGCTAAGAGGATTTTAAGTGGTCGACCTCTTTGTTTGTAGGATCATGTTGTTGTTTCTGAGTTTTCTGCTCTCAGAATCAGAATTATGCATATTTTACTTGTTTTCAGATTATAAACATGTGGAAATGGTCCCGAGTGGCATAAGCTAATTAGATATGCTATCTATTGGCTATCGGTGTGGTTTGGGGAATACAACTAGATCAATGTGTCTATAAAAGAATGGAATACTTATGCTTAAAGTGAGTACCAACATTAAAGGTGAAATTGACAATTGCCTTCCAATTCAGCAACTGAACTGTCCATTGCCTAATCAGCTAAATTGTACTCTCTTTGTCTAATTAGTTGTGTTCTCTCTTCTTCTTTCCCCCTTCATCTCATGCTATTAGTTCTCTTTTCTTGGACCATCTGTTATCCTAGTCTTCTGGTCAGGGGCTTGTTAAACTTTTTCTTTTAACATGCACATATATTGATAAACTTGGAACCACACCAAGTGTTGGTACTTTTTTTTCCTATGCCTATAGAAAGGAGTATAAACATTAAGAGTACCTTATTGGAAATGGAGAAATGGTGGTCATTAGTGGGGAAACAGGAGAAGAGTGTAGAAGAGTATTTAATATGGAACTAGCTAGCTTAAAGTGCATGCAATAGGGAAAAGTTGGTAAGCTGCATTGCCACTTCATAAATGTGAAAGTCCATACATGACAAATAATATAAAATGAGAGGAATAGTGATTAGTTTTAACTAACAAAAAGAAAATGCATAGTTATATGCTTAGAAAAGGGGGAACTAAAGTTAAGCCTTTAATGTGTTGGAACTATCTCATATGCTCTGTTGGAAAATTGGGTGCTGGTGAGTCATCTGATCATCGTAAACATAGATGGATGACCATGTTTTGCTTGGTTGCGAATATAATCTTCGTAGCTTTGAAGGAAATATCAGCGTTGCTAATATTAAATTTTCATGATGATTTTTTTGCCTCATAGCTTGCCGATAGCAATGTCATCTTCTTGATGATTGTAGTGATGTTTTGCAGATGATTATCGGCTATTTTGTGGGGATCTCGGGAATGAGGTTAATGATGATGTTCTTTCAAAAGCTTTCTCACGATTTCCTACATTCAACATGGCTAAGGTCAATTTATTTAACCCAAGCTTCATTACATACTATTCTATGTTTCTCTGGTATACCATTTTGCATGTCTTTGGATGTCTGTTTGATTTCATGTAGCTCTGCTTAAAGGCAGGACTGTCTTTCATATTGGTTTTCACTGGATCTGACGTGTGGTTTTGAATGTGTTCACATGATTTACAGCTGATTCCTTCACCTCGTCTTTGTTCTCCCTTTTCCAGTAAATTATGAATACTGACATGATCAATCACGCTATGTATCTTAGTCACCAGGCTAAAATCTAATTATAATTTATGCCATATGTCTAACAGTCTAAGAGCAGTCTTTAGCTACCACTCTCGCTTTTAGTCGATGGAGACATCTACAGATCCCACTTATCATTTAATGAAGATCAACAAATCCCACCTTTAATGCTTATGAAGCCTAACTAGAGTCGGCAGCAAAATTAATAGTGTCAGGGATTGTATAAGAAAGAGAAGTCACCTCAACCAAGATGATACTCGATTACATGAAAATAAAGACTAGACCCTTTTTAGACTTGATATAAAAGAAGAAACATAACTCTAGAGAGGTGCATGGTTTTAAAAAGCAAATGAGGCGATAAAAAATTTCTGAGGGGCCGCCTCACAAGCCCTGGACAAGGCGTGCGCCTTACTTGACTGAGGCGCTTCCTTTGGCGGTGAGGAGGGCATCTTATCTCACAGACAACTTTTTCTCAAGTCAAAAATTATGGCTGCTATATCTCTCTCTCTCTCTCAAACCTCTCAAATATTTCTCAAGTCAAGTGAATTGTTGAAAACAAAGATAAACAATTGAATTATTGAAAACAAAGATATAGTAATATTTATATCTATCAATACATATTTATATGTATTGATAGATAGATATATTATTATATATTTATATGTATTGAGGACGATATTACTATGTCTTTTCAACAATTCAATTGTGTTGAGGGGTGTTACATACTCGCAATGTATGATGGTTTGACATTGGTGTGGTCAGTGAGTGTTTTATATGGTGGGGCTTTGGCTTTCTTTTGAACCAAGAGCCATCTACAATGAATGGGTCGTTGCAAATGTTATTGACAAAATCAGAATGGTAAAGTGCAAAGGTGCCAGTGGCCGCTGAGTTGAAAATATAAAAACCCGAATCGAGAATATTACACAATTGTTGTGCATCTACAACAATCAGAAATCTCATCAGGATTTTGTCTTCAATCTGAAGTTCTTAAGAGGTGACAATAGTACCAATTTTTTATGTTTTCGTCGACGTGGACATTTCTTAAGAATCATCTCTCTCTCAAGTATTTTGCATTTAATCTTTGCCCTATGAGTTCCAAATTTCATATATGATGTATTTTAGTTTCTCTTCGTGCGTGTTTCCGAGTTATATCATCCATCATTTGGTCTATCTCGATGCATGTTTTGAAGGGATTTGGGTTGTCATATCATCCATCTTACAATCTATCCATCGAGTTCTTTCATCTTTTGGAAGATTTACTCTTTACCCTCCACGACAATCTATCCATCGAGTTCTATCATCTTTTGGAAGATTTACTCTTTACCCTCCACGACAATCTAGCACACTAGGATATTTTTATGCTAGCAATAATGTCGGCCATGTGGATGTTCTTTTCCGCTTATCATAGGGAGTCTATTTTGTTTTTGTTCCATTTGATTTACATAACAAAGCTTATTCCTTGGAAAACTAATTTGCTTGTTTATTTGTTTAACATTTAAATAAGTGGCATTGATTGTCAGGTTGTCCGAGATAAGCGAACAGGCAAGACTAAAGGCTACGGATTTGTTAGTTTTTCCAACCCAACTGATCTTGCTGCTGCTCTTAAAGAAATGAACGGTAACTAGCAACATCTTTACTCGTTAACGTTTAACTAGTTGTCAAATGATTTAGAGTTTGTGCTTGTGTGGATGATTACAGGAAAATATGTGGGTAATCGGCCGATCAAACTACGCAAGAGCAACTGGAAAGAGAGAACGGATGTGGAGGCCTTGGAGAGACAAAAGGTACTTTCTCCTCTTTAGGCTCGAAATCGTTTCAGTAGCTTTTCGTGACTAAACTTTTGTTGATTTGCAGAAACATACACAGAGAAAAACAAAACTGCCCAAAAAGAGTGTGTTGCACAAGTGAAGCGACTGAGGAAAACAAACGAACATATATGCCTTGCTATTCTCTCTTCTCCTAAACCTTTTGTATTGCATCAAGAGTCTTATACATATATTGCTTTTTTTTTTTTTTTGCCTCAAAGTGTAAGGATTAAATTTATAGATTGTTCATGCATTAAGTCTGTTAATGAAAGAATTGCGGAAGGTTTTAGGATTTTAATTTAAAAGTAACTAATTAGTTACCAATCTTTTGCATTTTTTAGCCATTGAAATGTCGCCTATTTTTTAGCAATCATGTCTAGTTACGTTAAAGGTAAGATTAAGGGGTCGTTTACCTTCTCACATTTACTTGACGAGTATTTATCGGGTAAGCTTTTAGTCAATTAAAAAGACATTGTATGAAACAATTTTTTTCAATCCTTATCATGTTCATCCAATAATGTAAAAACGACCATCTTAAAAAACAAGTTCTGTTTTATTTAATCTCATAACAACAATTAAAATTTCTTCAATTTGTGTTTTGTCAAAAATAGATCAGAGAACGCTCAAAAAGTTATCTAGAAGTAAAATGTTAAATGATCGGAGATATACCAAGTTAATTTGGTTTTGGTAGTACAAATTCAAAACGTAATCATTTTAGCTTGTAAAGTTTAATTGGAAATGGAGGTGGCAAAGGGTTTGAAAAACAAATAACATGACACAACTATCATCTTCACAAATTGCTGCATATCAGAATTCAAATCATCATCAACAAGTTGAACAATTCAAATCCATCATTTGTATCAAGATATCCATAAACTAGACAACATTCAGAGTGTTTGGATCAGCGCAAGTGATCAAAGAAACTAGTCTCCACCAACCTGTCGCTTCCAAGAATCCTCCACAATTAACTCATCGACTCCCCAGTCCTCGTAACTGAAAAAACAATAATCACATAAATCAACTCTCTCTCGAGATATATATATATATATATATGAGTAGGTTCACGCAACACAACATTTTTACACTTCACAATAAAATGTTGTGAAGGTTAAAAAAAGCCGAACCTTCACAGGAAAAACACTATGAAAGTTAGCTCACAATTTCCTATCTACATCCCCACTTCTCACATGACTTCTGATGCATATGATGCCTTTATGCCCATACCACCCATCACTCCCACTTACACTGCACCATTGGTGACCACTAGCTTTGATGCCTTACCAGACTGCTAGCCTACCTCYATTCCCTCTCCTGACAGGTCCAATGCGGATAGCAATCGGACCTCTAGTGACTCTGGCCTAGTCCCGATTGAGAGGTTCACAAAGAGGCAAAGGGCTGAGTCTGAAGACTCAGAGTGGACTCCGGAAGAGGACATTCCATTGTCYCAACTACGGAGATCCACAMGCCATCAGGTACCACCTAGCCYGCCCAAAAAGAAAGCACGCACTAGAGCCGCGGACAGCCATAGTGAGAGCTGTCGTAGGCCGAGAAATCTTCAGAAATTTAAGACTTTTTTGGGGCTAGGTGAGAGAGGATTTGATAGGGGTTGTCTGGAGACCTATCCCTTCATACATGACATCATTATCCAAAGAGGATGGGAGGCATTTACTGCGGTTAGAGAGCCCTATTACCTCACCTGGGTTCAGGAATTTTATGCATCGGTTTCTTCCACACGCACTACCTCAGTCCATGTTAGGGGTAGAGTTCTCTTCTCATGAAAACAATTTTGTTTCACATGATCCCAAGTCTCTCTCTCTATATATATATTGGAGAAGTCTTAAAAAAACCCAATGGACTTTAGTGTTTGAAATGATTAAGTCATAAGACAGTTTTGTGGAACAAATAAATCATTGGACATTCCAAAACCTGTTAAATAACTCCTTAAATTTTCTAAAACATGTTAGATACATCCACATCCTTATGACCTATACAAATGGTTAATGTGGTAAAATAATGAAAAAAAACCAATAATCTTTCATATTTTGAATGATCAAGTCCTTAAACATTTTTTGAACAAAAAAAATACTTTCATCTATAAAATAAAACAAATATACCAAAAGAAGACTTACGTTTAAAAAAATTATTGATGAAATTTATTTAAATTAAAAATAAAATATATTCTGTCAGTGATTTTTCAAATTAAAAAAAATAAAAAACTATTTTAAAAAAAGGGAAAAGTACAATAAAAACCAATGAACTTTCTTGTTTGGAATGATTAAGTCCTTGAACTTTTTTTTGGAACAAATAAGTCCTTGGACTTTCCAAAACATGTTAAATAAGTCCTTGAACATTCCAAAAAATGTTAAATAAGTCCTTGGACAATTTTTGGAACAAATAAGTCCTTGAACAATCCAAAACATGTTAAATAACTTTTTGAAAAAAATAAAGTGGTAAAATAGTGAAAAAAATCCCGAAAAAAAACCCAATGAACATTCATATTTTGAACGATTAAGCCCCTAAATATTTTTTCAACCAAAAAGTATTTAGATCTATAAAATTAAACAAATATAACAAAAAAGTACTTACATTTACAAAAAAATAATTACCATTTTAACTAGTTGTACAAGTCATAAGAATGTATCCAACATGTTCTATAAAAGTTCAAGAAGTTATTTAACATGTTTTGGATTGTTCAAGGACTTATTTGTTCCAAAAATTGTCCAAGGACTTATTTAACATTTTTTGGAATGTCYAAGGACTTATTTAACATRTTTTRGAAWGTYCAAGRACTTATTTGTKCCAAAAAAWWGTYCAAKGACTTAWTYATTCCAAACAAGAAAGTTCATTGGTTTTTATTGTACTTTTCCCATAAAAAAACTATTTTAATTCTTTTTTTATTTTTTTAAATTTAAAAAATCATTGACAGAATATATTTTATTTTTAATTAAAATAAATTTCATCAATAATTTTTTGTAAATGTAAGTCTTTTGTTGGTATATTTGTTTCATTTTACAGATGTAAGTACTTTTTCGGTTCAAAAAATGTTTAGAAACTTAATCGTTCCAAATATGAAAGTCCATTGGCTTTTTTCGGACTTTTTCCATTGTTCTACCACAATAACCAGTTTTATAGGTCATACGGATGTATATAACAGGTTTTAAAAAGTCCAAGAAGTTATTTAACAGGTTTTGGAATGTCCAGAGACTAATTTGTTTCAAAAAATTGTCCAATGACTTAATCATTCCAAACACTAAAGTCCATCGGGTTATTTTAGACTTTTCCATATATATATATATATATATATATATATATTAATCAGTCGAAAATAGGATCTAAAAGAAGGGTAGACTACGAATCATTAAAAAACCTAGTGATGAGAAAGATTTTACCTTCCATCAGGCAGGTACCGACGAATGGTGAAGGGGATCTTCCGCTGTCTAAGCTCCTTCATGGCAATCTAACAAATTTAAAGAATTAGCACTTGCTTCATGAGGGTTTTAAGTAAGGAAAATTGCATGAATATGCAATGCCTATTTTGCGGACTGTAATTTTAAAACCTTCATTTTCATAAAAATTGGGGTATCTGACAAATGCATAAAAAAACGTACTTTGACCGATTCCTACCCAACTTAGGCCATGAAAGGTCCATATAAAACAGCACAATAACTCGGTATGCAAGTGCATTATAAAGCAAAGAACTGTCGAAATTAAATCAGCAAACAATTTGGATCAAGTAGAAAGCAAGTAGAAAACATATCACATGTACTCTTATAACCAAATATGATAGTAAAGCAGTAGACGCTAAACTATTACAAGAAAGTTTCATAATCTATCACATTATGCAAGAACTGCTTGTTGCAGGTGTCATCAAGTACAAGTAGCCGAATGGGTGTTAATTTATTCTAACGTATACAGTTATAATAAATGAATATAGTAAATTTAGTTTGATATTCGGCAGCAGTTATAACACAACTGTAGCTGGGGCAGAGCATATATATTGTAGCATAATTCGTTATATACATTTAACATTGAGAACCCATCTCATAAGATGTCCCAGTTCTGCACCACCGTATAATACTCCCTCTGTTCCTAAATAAATGTCCACAATGAAAAAGACACAATTTTAGAAGTATGTAATTACACATAGAGAGAAATGAATTTTCCCATCTCATTATTAAGGGCACGATCGGAAAGTAAGGATTTTGGGGCCGTTTACCCAAATGCTTACCCGGTAAGCGCTTACTAATAGGAGTCAACACTATAATTTATTTAGATGCGTAAGATTTTAGTACATCAAAGCATATCGAATGCAACAATTTAGTAGGTAAGCGCTTACCTGGGTAAGAGTCATCATCCTCACTTACCGGGTAAAACTCTCCATCCTTCTCATCGCTCTTACCTGGTAAGATTCTTGGCCCTTCTCATGTTCATCCGATGAGAAAATTTATGCGTTAAGCACTTATCAAGTAAGTGTTTAGTAAACGGCCCCTTACTTTTGAAAGTGTACGCTTATTTTAGGGAAAACTAAAATAGGGATGTGGACAATTATTGTGGGACAAAGAAAAAATGGTCAAGCATAGTCAAAAGGTGTTGTAAATATTACTCCCTCTGTCCAAAATTTAGTGTCCATGTCTATTTTAATTATTTACTTTCCCATTATACCCTAATTAAGGGTAAAATTGTCCCCAATTTAATTAAGAAGTGCAATAATCACACATTCCCAAAACTGTGTGCTATGTTTTGGGATGGAGGGAGTAATAATTTAATTGGTTCCTAAATTTACTATCAACCGCATCTTTAACTGATTTCATAACCGCCTCTAAATTTAAAAATAAACAAAATCAAGGGTTGAGATTAGGTTTATAGGGTTTGTAACAATTACATGGTTTGTATTTGAAACTGCCTATATATATATATATATATGTGTGTATACTTGGTTTTAAAAAGAGCGATGCGGTCCGATGCGTTAAGGGTCCCGGAAGCCGATGCGTGATGCGTGATGCTGATGCGCTCGCATCACGCACGTGATGCGCCCGGTATTCAAAAAATATTTATAAATTAATTCTACATATCAATTTCTACCTTAAAAATACTTACCTATCAAAATACTTCATTTATAACATAAAGTAGTTAAAAAAGTGGCATTAGAATCTTAAAAAGTTCGTGAATCAGAATAACAGAAGTACATAACACACAAACTACTACCATGAAGAACACAATTATGGTCTAAAAGTCAAAGACCTTCCAGCCTAGTGGTAAAGGCTTGGGCATGGCATAGTCATGAACCCGAGTTCGAACCCTGGGAGGGGAGTGTTGGCGACATTTAAGTGGGGCCATGTTTAGCCTCCAAATTTGCCGGGGATTAGTCGGGTTTTGGCCCGGACACCCTTACAAAAAAAAAAAAGAGAACACAATTACACAAGTATATGTCTAATAGTCCTAATCCCTAAACTAAATGACCAACCAAGTGACCAACTAATACTCCCCAAGATCAGCATCATCAAACCCCAACACGGGTTCTCCAACCCCAGGTTCTATTTTACATAACTAAGAATCCCAACTAAAAAAAGCCCAACTAAAAAGCCCAAGTAAACACTAAAAAAGGGAGCCCAAAACGCAACATACATGATGCGCTGATGCCTAAGTGATGCACGCATCGTGTGATGCGTAGGTGATGCGTTCGCATCATGGAATCGCATCGCATCATGGAATCGCATCGCATCAGCCTCTTTGATGCGTTCTGTCCAGCGCATCAGAGCGCATCACGCATCAGAGCGCATAATGCTCGCATTTTTAAACCAAGTGTGTATATATATTGATAAGATGTGCATCTCATTTCTGAGGCCCGGGACCCCTTTGCGCCTTGAGCTTAACAACTTTGCTACCAAGAGTAGTAGAGCACCTTCGGATTCATGCCTCTATAAATAAGTAAATTTCTATAACTTAAAAACTTCTGCAACCACACACAGACTAACATAAACAGCATATACAGTAGGTTAACAGCCATGATAGATTAAGCAGATATATAGAACCCTACCAGAAGATTAATCAGATGTTGCAAAAACACGAATCCATGATTGATGCCAGTGAAATAGCAACATGTGTTTAACGATGCCATATCAGTTAATAATGTCAAAAGTAACATACTTGCAAGCACTAGCCATATATAAACAAACAAACAAGCCCAATAAATCCAGTGCAGAGGTAGGGTCTTGGGGTAGGATGTACACAGATCTTTCCTGTATCCCAAGGGGTAGATAGGCTGTTTCTGTTAGACCCCCCCGGCTTGTAAAACCAAAAAATTATAAGAAAGAGCAAGCTACATGTGAGAGTGTGCAATCAACGGTTATAATAAACAATAAAGTTAGCAAGAAGCCAGGAACAGATGTGAGGAAAATATGTTATAACAAAGAAAAACAGAGCGCAATACTGACAAGTAATAGTACATAAAGAAAGCTAAGGGTACTGTTCAGTAGAAAGGTCACCCTAATAGATACAATGATGAAAATAATAAGTAGAAAGGTCAAGAACTGGCCATATATGTCTCTATTTATATTTTCGATACACAGCAAATTATGGTAATACAAGAATTTACAAATTTTAAACCCTATCGACTCATTTTGAGAACTATTGCCGGTTGTTCATTTAAAACATAATGATCTTAAGGTCGATTAGCACACAAAATCCAGCTCACATCTTGATATTCAGGTTCCCTTGCCCTAATAATCTCGCATGTGATGGATGTAATCAACTATCCAATATAGAAAAGAGTATATGAAAGAAAACAAATATGTACTACATGTCTCCATCCACAAACATGACACATAGTTTGACAAAGCATTCAACCAACAATCGAATACCTAAAATTCTCATTAATAAAACGAAATTAAGAAACCTTGAGAATCACAAATTCCACAATCAATCTCACCGGTATGGCCCTAATATAATAGGCAATTATGGAAAGGAATCATTTGAAGAAAAAGTTGAACTGTTTTCAGGGGGAACCCATAAGAGAAAGTGTTAGCATTTTTTGTTTGGGGATGGATCAAATGTTTCACATGCTACACGTCAAAAGGAAGTATTCAAATGAGCATGAAGAATCATTACCTCAAGGGGGTCAGTTTCACCCTCCAACTCAACCATCACTGGAGCATTCATGCTGCACATACATATTAAGCAGGAAAATCTTTATGTGTCAAAAATTATCTCAACATAACTAGAACTAATAAAGGCATTCTTCCCCAACAGCCAAACCATGATTAATTAAAGAAGAAAATACAAGTAAACGAATCAAAGTTTAATAAATTATCAAAAATTAAAAGAACAAAAACAAACCTAATTTGCAGGGCACGAGTACCCAGAATTCTAGCCCTTTCATATTTGGTCATATATTTTATAGTCTTCCTAGGTTTTTCTACAGCTTCCGGTTCTTCCTTATCTTCATTATCACCTACAAGTGGATCTGGAACATCTTCTTCCTTGTTATCTGCATCAATATCTTCCTCAGCCCCTTCCTGAATTATTGACGAAACTCAGCACATAAACCATTCAAATTTGTACGTATACAGAACTATTCATATAAATACAGAAACAATTTTCTTACATCGAGTTCGGGCTCGACTGGCTCGTCGTCGTATCTATAAAACGAAAAAATTGAAATATTGTTTGAGATATCATATACGAAAGAAGAATAATGAATAGGAGATGGTTATATAGCAAAGACTTACCCTCCGGCGTCCATATCAAAGTCATCATCGGCCATTTTAAGAGAGAAAAGCTGATGAAAAACCCTAGTCTGTCTTTTGATGGGGAGACGGAAGTAGAAGACGAAGGCTTTTGAGAGAAAGTAGGGTATAAAGACCAACAATTAAGCCGTGGGGTCCCAATAACAATGCGCCACGTCACCGGTTTTTTATTGTTATTAAGTTTGAGAATTTCGTTTTGTTTTTATTTTATTTACTACATTCTATGCTTCTTCTATGTGGTTAGCTGTTTTTAGTGTTTCTATTTTATTTTTTTAAAATCCAATTGAATTTGTTCTTCTAGTTGCATTTTTCATGGTCGTATTTCTTTAATTAATAGAGTCTTGGTTGTAGTTTTTTTTAATAATTTTGGTCCTTAAATAAATTAATAACTTGAATCCATATGGTTACATTAAGGACCTAGCTTATCGTAAAATTGTAACGTTAAATTTTAGAACAAGAAACAAACCCGTCAAAAAAATATAACCACAACCACAAAACATGTAATTTACTCTATTTTATAGGGCTATTTTTAATTTTTACCAAGTTATATTAAATATCAGTAACAACGTTTGACTTTAAAGCTAGTTCTTTCTTATCGGCAAATAGTGCCTTTAGTGTAGGATCGACACTCCGGGATGCAGATTGACACCCATCGTATAATTGAGAACTGCTATGTTATTGTATGGTATATTCTTATCATGTTTCATCATTCATATTTATCTATCGGTAGTCTGGAACCATGGATTCATTGTCTGTTTTGTAGAAGCTCCTCGTAAAGGAGAATAATGACTCATTTGAATTAGTTATTCCTCTTATAATAGTTGAAGTGCTTTCACCTGTCTAAATGCTTTCTGTAGCTCATTTAATCGAATTTAGAGTAACTTGTGAATGAACAAATTCAAGAATCAATAAAAAAGTAAACTGTATTTTCTAGTTTTTGAAACCTGCTTCAAAAGCTCAATTGGATTGTTTATGATAAAACATCCTAAATAAAAAAAAATTAAAGAAGTTCAAGATTTTTTCCTACAAGGTTACATTATTTTATTCACAAAGATATAGTAATAAGTTTCTCAAATTGTGTTAAATACATATTACATTTCTTTAAATACATACAAAAAAACAAGGGTTTTTGGTTGTTTTTCATTAACTACATATGGATTAAATTGTTGCATATTTAATTATTCATTGGACTGAATAAAACCATCTTAATAACATGTTAACTTTTACATCCCGCTGATTTTCTTAATTCAAACTCATGCCTTTGTTCCCATTTTACATTTTACATTATAAAGAAACATATAAAGTTTATCACCAACTTATAGAACATATGATTGACAACCTTTGCAACCAATTGATCGACAATATGTATATGATCGTAAAACTTTGCACCATTCCTATTACATTAGAAAGAACCCTAAGGTCCTTTGGTTATAGGAATACTAGATGTTGTAAGCAAATGTTAGCTTGCATGAAAATTTTACTTCAGTGAGGCGTCAAACAAGAGGAATTCGAAGAATCCAAAGCTACAATGAACCGATAAAACAATAACAGCTAATACAATACGAACAAACAAATGCACCAAACAGATTACAAGGTGAAGCTTACCATAATTAAAGGTGTGTGAGAGATATTAAAGATGGTAAAAAGGTTTAGGTTTGTGATCTTGTGACATGATTTTCACCTTGAAGATTCAAAGAACCCCAATCAAGTAATTGCTTAACATATGAACTTGGTCACAGATCAAAAAGAACGAAACTCTAAGGGCTGATGATGAGGCACAGGGTGGTGGTGACGACATGAGCTTTTCAAGGTGTATCATTTCAAGGGGCATGTTGTTCTAAGAAGGGTGTTGGGTCACCTATTGATTTGGTGATGACCCACTGATCGGTTCCTCTACATTAGCAACACTTAGTAGTTATTGGTTCTTTGTATATTGGTGTCTTGGTACATACTTAAGCCATTGGCAAAATCGAAGACTAGCCGATGTGAAGACAGAAGGTCACCGATGCGGTGTTGTGGATCAACTGTCTAATATATATACCAAGACTCCAAAGTAGCTGAAATGAATATTGAAAATATTTTGATGCTACAAGCCGATTGAAGGAAGATCTTCATAGACCGAAGATTGAAAATCTTCATGGACTCAAGATTAAAGATCATGGACCGAAGATTGAAAATCTTCATGAACTCAAGATTGAAGATCATGGACCGAAAATTGAAAATCTTCATGAACTCAAGATTGAAGATCATGGACCGAAGAATGAAAATCTTCATGAACTCAAGATTGAAGATCATGGACCGAAGATTGAAAATCTTCGTGGACCGAAGATTTGTGAGGAGCTGCTTGAAGCTACATATCCATCCAAAGGAGATCTTCCTACAGACTGACCATATCTCTGCAAAGTTTGTCTCTGCATGAACAATGTTGTATGCATGCTGTGTACGATAAAAATGAGATATCAACATTGGTCAAGTCAACCCCTGCCTTCTTATCCTCAAGTGACAAATGTCTCCATGCATTAAATGCTGAAGGTAGTATAAAAAGGCAGTGTGCATCTCCCATGCACACAACTGGCTTTAGCAAGATTACTTAGTGCATTCTCAAAGCAATCGGCTATTCTCTTGTACTCCCTTGATCTTCTGTGTGTGAAGAAATTCTCAGTGTTCTTCATTTCCTTTCAAAAACTCTCTGTGTTGTTCTTGAAAGTTCTTCTCTTTGTAAGATTGTTTAGGTTAGGTTTTCCTTTCCTATCTTCCGCAACAATCTTGTGTATTTCTGTGTGTATTAATTCTTGATTTAAATCAATAAGAATTAAAAAGTTAAAAAAAGTCTGTGTAATTGTATTCAACCCCCCTTCTACAATTACTTTCTGTTTATTGCCATTCCCTTCGGGACTAACAAAGGGTATGGATGGAAAAAGTAAGGTGGAATGGCTTAAGCTCTCTTTAAATGACTGATTGAATATGTGAATTTTTGAATATATAAATAATAAACAAACAATCATGTATGAGTTAGTGAATAAGCCATATATACTATTGTTAGGTTTTATATTTTGTTTGTAATAGAGTAGAAGGGCCAAAAATATAAATACCTTCAAGATGTATATATATAGGGCCAAGATCAAATGTTAACTATCATTTTTGTGTTAACTTTGTTAACGGATCTTGGCCATCCAATTTTAAAATGAACGGTCAAGATTAATAGTGATAAAAACTTAATTTTTAATTTTTAAAGTTTAATAAATCCAAGTGAACAATGATGAAAGGCGCTTTTTGGGAAGAAATAATTAACTTTTCAAACGCGGCATATATCAAATCATCAGTTACGTATCACTCCTCCCAAAAACCGTCGCTCATCACTATACTGTTTGCTGATCATAGGGCTTGAAATCTGGTTCAACATCTTCATAAAAAATGGTTGATTTGGGAGGATTTCCCGTCGATTACAACCCATTACGAGGTATGTTAGCAAAATTTAGGGTTTTTATTATCCTTTGATGAATAAAAGCATTCGATAACTTATGATTTCTAACTTCAGTTAGGAAGAAAAGTGAACGAATCATGAAGAGGACTTATTTCTCAAACTTCAAAAACACCATCAACACCCCTGTTGATGTCGATGCAGAGCTTGAAGTGAAGAAAACGGCTGATGTAGAAAGTATAGAACAAGCCGTAAGATAAGGGAAGTGCTTGGAAATCGTAGCTACCCAAGGAACCACAGGTAAACTACCGCAATTTGATGATTAATGTACATTGTTATTGTTGGGTTATTGTTTAAAGATTTGATGAATCGATTTTCTAAAGAGGTTCAAGTCGGTTCATGATTGATTTTCAGTTTTTAGGGTGCGGTTTATTATGCCTTTTTACATATAGCATGTTAAGCAACATATGTGTTCATATTTTGGTCCAAATGCACAAACATGCATACCCAGTTTCGTATTCGAGACAAGGTTTCATACATGTGAATTTTTGTTGATATTTGTAACAACGGTTCATATCAGTTTGGGGGGTGTTCATGTTGGTGTACATCTGTTCATCTACGTCAATATGTGCTCATACGGTCAAATATTTTCATCATCTTAACATTTTCATATGTTTCACACTATGTTCATGTACATACCACTTGTACGTGTGTGTCAATTTATGTTATTAAGTTACACAAGGGTTCATATAACACGAGATGTGTTTGTAAGGTTGTTCGAAGGTTCATATTGCTGAATTTTTGTTCATATCGTGTTCACTTTAATCACATATAAGTTGTATTAGTGATGTAATATTGTGCTAAGTAATACACATATGAGATGAATGATGCATTCATTTATGTGTACATTTCTTTAATATTACATTCATAATCCGTTTGATTATATATATATATATATATATTATGTCAGACTCAATATGTGTTCATATTTGGGTCAAAATGCACATATAGGACAAAACTCGGTTTCGTATTCGAGACAAGGGTGCATACATGTTACATTATATTGGTAATTGTAACAACTGTTAATGTCGTTTTGCGGGTTGTTAATATGGGTGTATATGTGTTTATCTTCGTCAATATTTGTTCATCTTGGTGGACATATGTTCACAAGCTGTGTCAATGTGTGTTCATATAACACAAGATGTGTTTGTAAGGTTGTCCGAAGGTTTACATTGTTGAATTTATGTTCATATAGTGTTCACGATTGTTAATCACATATAAGTTGTATTAGTGATGTAATATTGTGCTAAGTAATACACAGATGAATTGTAACTGTTGTATAGGGTTTAATTTGTAACACTAGCTAAATGATGCATTCATTTATGTGTACATTTCTTTGATATTACATTCATAATCCATTTGATAGAGTAGCATAGAAGTCCATAACGTGTCTTCCTACTCAGAGCATCTGCCACTACATTGG
>NC_037531.1:6198791-6202281 GCF_001531365.2 Cynara cardunculus var. scolymus
TTCGTTCCATAGAGATAGTGTCGCCAAAGCCTCAAAGCAAATACCACCGCTGCTAATTCAAGGTCATGAGTAGGGTAGTTCTTCTCATAATCTTTCAATTGGCGAGAAGCATATGCAATCACCTTGCCTCGCTGCATCAAGACACATCCAAGACCAAGTCGAGATGCGTCATTATATACTATAAAGTCTTCRTTACCCTCAGGTAGAGCAAGTATAGGCGCGTGTGTCAGACATTCCTTTAAAGTCTGAAATGCTCAATCTTGGGCCTTATTCCATTCAAATTTAGCATCTTTACGAGTCAAAGAGGTTAATGGAACTGCGATCTTAGATAAGTCCTTGATAAATCGTCGATAGTACCCTGCCAGACCCAGAAAACTCCAAACTTCCGAAACATTCTTTGGTTGCTCCCATTCTTGAATTGCTTCAATCTTGGCTAGGTCTACAGAAATATCGTCTCCAGATACGGTATGCCCCAAGAATTGTACTTGGCGAAGCCAAAATTCACATTTCGAGAATTTTGCATAGAGTCGTTCTTTTCTCAACAATTATAGCATTTGACGTAAATGTGACGCATTTTCGTTTTCGGACTTTGAGTAAACCAAAATATCATCGATGAATACGATCACAGACTTGTCGAGCATAGGGTAGCATACTCGATTCATTAAATCCATAAACGCTGCAGGTGCGTTTGTAAGTCCGAATGGCATTACAAGGAATTTGTAATGCCCATAACGGGTCCGAAAAGCAGTCTTGGGTACGTCGTCCTCCCGTACCTTTAGTTGGTGATAGCCAGACCGTAAGTCAATTTTAGAAAAATATCTCACTCCTTGCAACTGATCAAAAAGATTGTCAATTCGCGGTAATGGATATTTGTTCTTTATAGTTACCTTGTTAAGCTYACRRTARTCTATACACATCCGGAAAGTTCCGTCTTTCTTCTTAACGAACAGGACTGGAGCACCCCAAGGAGATGTGCTTGGTCGGATAAAACCTTTGTCCAATAATTCCTGTAGTTGTTTCATCATTTCTTTCATTTCCGCAGGTGCGAGACAATATGGTGTCTTTGCTATTGGAGCTGCACCCGGTATCAAGTCTATACGAAATTCTACTTGATGATCGGATGGCAATCCAGGCAGATCATCCGGAAATACATCTGGATATTCACAAACAATAGGAACGTCCTTCACCGTCTTCTTCAATTCTTTCACCGCATCCATAACATAGGCTAGAAAAATTGAGCAACCCTTGTTTAGATAACTACGAGCTTTTAGCATAGAGATTACCTTTATGTCGGTCACACGCCGCTCCCTGTAAATGTGTAGGTAATTCCTTTCGCTAATTGGTATTCGAATCATTCGTTGTGAACATATGATGTTGGCTTGATTCTTTGCCAACCAATCCATACCAATAACAACATCGAATCCATGTATATCAGTTGGAATGAGATCRATAAGAAATTCATAGTCATCTAAAAGCAATGTACACTCTCTAAATACCTTATCAGCAACTAATGGTACTCCACTCGCAGTGTCAATAGTGAAAGATTTTTCAAGCATAGTAGGCACATATTCAATATAGCGGACATAATCATTTGACACAAAAGAATTTGTTGCACCAGAATCAAATAAAATACGAGCAAGCAAGGAATTAACAAGAAATATACCCGTAACAACATCGGGATCGTTCATGGCTTCCTTCGCGCTAATTTGAAATGCCCTGGCCTGAGGTTTCGGAACCTCCTCCTTTTTGGTCGAAGCCCCCATTGTATGTATCGGTCGTTGTCTTGGTTGTTGTACCGACCCCTTACTTTCCTCTAGTCTATTCTTTGTACATTCTCGCATATGATGACCTAACACACCACAATTATAACATGCCTTTTCTCTTTGAGGGCACTGAGTTCGTATGTGCCCAGCTTCACCACAACAGAAGCATCGTACATAAGTTTGATCACCACTACATCGTCCCTGGTGATTCTTGCCACATCGGTTGCAGTTCCATGGCGTATTTGACTGTATTGTATAAGCATGTGAGGTAGTATGTGGTGTATTATGCGATTGAGCTCGTCTCGACTTGAAGAATCGAGATGATTTAGATGTCGGGGGTCGAGAAGGTTCTCTCAACTCTCGATCGTTTCTCCGGTACATCAGAGCCATCAGGGAGACTCAAGTCATGCTCCCGTTTCCTTGCATACTCAACTGCTTTGGTAAATGATGGTACGTCGCGATTGGTGAGGAATTCGCGAATATTCCGTCGAAGACCGTTGACGAAATGATTAATCTTATCCTTTTCACTTGGTACGAACCGTTGGGCAAACTGAAGCTTCCGATTGAACTCTGTTTCATATTCAATCACCGACATGAATCCCTGTTTGAGCTCTAGGAAATCCTTCTCAAGCTTTTGTTTCAATTCATCCAGACAATATTGTTCGAAGAACAGCACTTGAAACTCTTCCCATGTCGTTTTATCCCTAGTATTAGGATCCATTGATCGATATGTGGCGTTCCACCAAGTGAGTGCACGATCGGTAAATGTCGCTGTAGCATAACGTATTTTATCCTCCTCCTGTACGTAAACAAGTCTGAAGACCTTTTCAGTGTTTTCAACCCATTGCATTGCAAGTACTGCGTCCGTCTGTCCCGAGAACTCTGTAGCGCCACTACTTCTAAATGTTTTAAATGAAGGTCGGTCCGACTTTGGTTTGGGTATGTCTTCATTAACCGGCTTCGGTCCTTGGACAACCGAATTCTGAGCATTATCTGGATTTTGCACTTCGGATAACTTTCTTTCAAACTCTATTCTTTGTTCTCGTAGAGCAACCCGTGTTTGATCATTCATTATTTTCAATAACCTCTCAGTACGAGGTGATAGTTGGGCTTCATCGTCATTGTCCATATTTTCTTGGACATTCCCTTCTAAGTTGAGGTTGTCATCCCCAATTTCTTGAGAAACCGGCGCGTTACTAGATGCATCGTGATCAGACATCGTACTGAAATTATAATACATATATATAGGGGTCAAATAATATTCTAACCCTACCCCAACAAATCCTAGGTTTCTCCTATTGGTCTATATCCCATATAATCATAACCTAGTCACTATACAATGTCAATACCTAAGTATAATCATAACTTATTCACTATACAATGTCAATACCTAAGTTTGAGTCCGAATATCATTAATGATATCAAGTTCACTCAAATCACAGCTTTGATACCATATTTGTAACATCTGTCTTGAGCAAACCCCAAATTACCAATTCCTATAAAAATCTCCAATATAGTATAATTTATTGATTATTGGGACCAAAATTGATCCTAAATTATTCTAAAAGTTTTGTCAAAGCCATCTGAACCAAGGATGGAAAATCTGAAAATGCTGCTAWAAAGACTAAGTCTGGAGGAAGACCAGAGGCAATGGTTGGACCAGAGGCAATGGTTGGACTAGAGGCAATGGTCCAGAGGCTGCTGAAATGGCTAAGTCTGGAAGAAGA
>NC_037531.1:6202406-6203920 GCF_001531365.2 Cynara cardunculus var. scolymus
GACCAGAGGCCATGAAGGACCAGAGGCCATGAAGGACCAACCCTTTGAGACACACAGGTTGGCATAACATTAATTAACCTCAAAATATGGGATATTAATTTCTAGAAAAACATCAAAATATCCGTTCTATTTTAGTGATAAAACCACTCAAAACACAATTCCAAATCGGATATAACGAATTTTTACTTACAACCCAAATTATGTAACCAAAAGAATACGGGACAAGACTATATATATAAGCTACTATTTACCAAAAGCAAGATCGATATCTTCAAGGTCCCCGATAAATCTTCAAGTCAGACAACAGGTTCTTTCTATTTATTCGTCTTCTTTCCTGAGAAAGGTTGCCACTTAAATGGTAAGCCAACGCTTAGTGAGTTAAATAGTTAAGCATTACATATCAATATCGCACATGATTATAAACATACATAATAAACTCTTATCAATAAAAGAGTTCAAGACATCATCTATATATAAACCGAGACTTACAAGAAACCGAGTGAACCATTATGTATCGGATGCCAAGATCATAGGATTCCATATTCAAATCATCATATATACCATACCATTGTTGCTCAAAACAACAAGGAGACAGGTTCCATGACCAAATATATTTAACAACGTTAGAATACCAATAAATATCAAGAACCAGGAGATCAAATCGGTATACATAACGAAGACAGTGCATCACCCCGTCCTTCACCTCCCGGGCAAATGCCAAAGTCCGAGTCAGAATCATACATTACGGGAAACCTTGCACTGCCCGCCTTCCTCTACCGGGTATGTGCTAAGGTTTCCTACTTATTGCTCTTCCTTCTTTCTGAGCAATGAGTATTCACAACCGCAGAAAGTCTCACCCGTCCAACCCGGGATCTTGACTTCGCCATAAACTTCCAGCATGCCACATGAAGTAGTACCCGTACTATGACATACAATTCAAGGAACAAAACAACAAGTCCGGATCCAGAAAGCAAACCGATGTACCGAGATAGTAATAAGGAATCGACTCAAGAGACGGAATCAAAGACAAATCAAGATATTGTGACTCCATTCAAGACCAAAAACATTCATATGAAAATATATATGTTCAAATCAATATGTAACAATTAACTATATAACTCACCGGGCAACCGTACAATACCGAAAAGCTCCGAATTGAGTTCACAAAGCAAGTCCAATCTACCACACTTAGATTGCTTCCAAAGTATCAAAACATGTCTTAATTACCCCCTGGAGTAAATGTACAAAATCTCATAAGCAATCAATATAAGAAACCCATGATGTACACATATCCTATTTGAACATTTTACCTAAATTTCTATGTACAGCTGCTGCATGAAGAATTGTTTTGCCCATTTTAAGCTCGAAATCATGCCTTGATCATAAAATAAGAAATAAACTAGACTCAAATATCTAACAAAGGAAATTGGCCTCACCTCATTTGGAGTTTTCTACGATTTATACAGATTTTCAAAGTCTGCACACTTTCAATGCATTCAAAAGTCGAAAATTCT
>NC_037531.1:6204075-6206256 GCF_001531365.2 Cynara cardunculus var. scolymus
TGTCAACCAAGAACAAGTGCAAAAATAGATTATACCTTACTTGATGATCAAATTCTTCAAAGATCTTGTAGTTCTTCTTTGATTTGAGTTGATTCAAGCCTATGTGTGTGAAAATTGCACCTCTAGTGTGTGTGTGAGTTCTGGACTTAGATGACATGAAAAATGGGCCAAAACTCCAATTTATAATGCTAAAACTCGAGTTGAGCCGGTTTGGCCCGGCTAGGTACCCATTTTGACCATCAATACTTAAATTATTCATAACTTTTCACTCGGACCTCCATTTTCTATGAGGCGCCTACACGTTTATAAAGAGATAATCTATAACATCCAACAAAAATATTCCATAAATTATCTCCCAAGAAAATCAGTTTTACGTATCTATTTGACGTAAATTTTTTCCAAATCCTATAATATATTCTTAAGAAATAAAATTCTAAAACTTCAGACCCAAAATCCCACTAAATCATAAGTTCTCTTTAACCCAATAATTAAATATACTAAGCAATTAATTGGGCATATTATAAATTGGATGTTACAGTATTTGTAACAACGGTTCATATCAGTTTGGGGGGGTGTAAATGTCGGTGTACATTTGTTCATCTGCGTCAATATGTGCTTATATGCTCAAATATATTCATCATCTTAACATTTTCATATGTTTATGTTGATCCTCTCTCTCATTTATTTGATGATAATTCCTTTACTTTACACAAAGTATTTATGTTTCTGTTTTCAGTTCCAGCGATATTCACTGAGTCTGTTCAATGATCGTTGAAGAACTTGCAATGTAAATCCAATCAACAATAACGATACTTCAAGAAGACAAAAATCACACCAAAGAACCTTCAGTGAAAGTCGAAGACTGAAACTGAAGATTAGAGACTGGCGAGTACGTGATCTGAAGCGGTATTCAGTGATTACAACCTTGTCTACATATGTGTGAAGACTGCCCAAGCCTTAGTGAATATTGAAGAGACCTTCAGGTTATTCCAGCATTCAGCGATCAAAAGAAGCTTGTTAAGCACAAATATTTTTGTCTTGTCCTCATACACACAAAAGACAAACCCATACCCTGCTGCTGGTGGTGATGATGACGATGATGATGATGATGAAGATGAAGATGATGACGATGAAGATGATGAACCTACCATCCCTGACCCTGGAAGTGACCTAGATGGTGATGACGATGATGATGATGAAGATGACTTTACCATCAAGTACCAGAAGCCATCAACCGCCACCAAGGGAGTCACCCTCAAGGATTCTGCATCCCAAGGGGAGCAAAGGGAAGGTGAATCTGCTCCATCAAGGAACCAGGACCCCAAGTCAAAAGTCAAGGCGGTCGCTGAAGAAGGAAACTTGAAGGTATTGTTCAATATCCCTCAACAACCTTTATTTGAAGATTCTACCTCTCAGGTATTAATCACTTCAAAGTATCAACTTCAAATTCCATCAACCACCTGCGGTCGATTGGAGTGGTTCCCTGATTACCCTATCTCCAGTGCTCCTACCGACCAGCAGATGACTCAGCTAAAGGAGTCACTCGACCAGACTAGAGTAAAAATTCTTCTTCGTATCTCTAGTGGTGGTGAGTTCGACTTCCTTTCAGAAGCTGAAAGACTCGAGGCATTGCGGACTGAGGAAGAGCTAGAGCTTCAGAATAAGCAGATTGAAGACAACTTAAAGCTGGCCAAGTCACTAGCTGCAAAGGTCCTCTCCAAGAGAAAGTCCAAGAAAAAGGCGAACGGTGTCCAAGCCCAGGCTAAACTTCTTTCTATTGCAGAAGCTGAGTATGAGAAGAACCTAAAGCTGGTGGAAAAGGACAAACGGTGGAGTGAAGCAACGCTGAAGAAGAGAATCAGTCCCCGTCTGATTATCAGCGTCAGCATCAACGGACGTTCAAAAGACGTTGGAACGCTGGTCTCAATGCTCATCAGCAGGGACAATCTCAATGCCATCACCAAGTACCCTTCCTACCTTGGCCGATTTGGATACAACAAATGGATGGAGATCAGGCAAGCCATTCAGCGATCCAAGTCAAGACATAAGGCGATTATCGAGGACACCATCAGTAATCTCATCAAAAGGATGTCCAGGTATGTCGCGGTCCCTGACAGGCCATCTCTGAAGAAAGGTGGGAAGAAAAAACTAAAGCTCTCTGATCCTAATGATGGACCATTC
>NC_037531.1:6206592-6209150 GCF_001531365.2 Cynara cardunculus var. scolymus
CTACATCGAAGAAACCTTGGTGAAGATGTACCTAGCTACATAGATCTAAGTGTTCTAGAATAGTTTCTCTTTGTAACAACAATCTACTTTTCCTTGTAAATCTTTTGTACTATGTCTACTTTCAGTGATTATTCTTATAGTCTGTAAGCATTAGACATGTGCTGAACTACTTGTAATATTACCAATGATAATAAAATGAGTATTTCATGTACTTCACTGAAAAAGATCCCTAAGAAAAGTAACAAGGACACAAGTCTATGAGTTCCAGTGTTACTTTTACATTCAATGACAATCTATAAGTCAGCGAATAAGCTTTCAGTTTCAGTTTCCATATTTGTAATTTTCTCTTAGATATAACTTAAGGAAAATTCTCAAGCAAAGACTGACTCACTGAAAAAGATCCCAAAAATAGTAAAAAGGGACATGTACTTTATATGTAACTTTTTGTTACTATTATTTGATAAGACAACTTTCTTTATGTTGTCTTGTTATCATCAAATAGGGGGAGATTGTTGATCCTCTCTCTCAGTGATTTGATGATAATCCCTTTTCACTTATACGTTGTATTTATATTTCTGTCTTTTCAGTTCTAGCGATCATCACTGAGCCTGTTTAGTGATCGCTGAAGAACTTGTATTGTAATTCAATCAGAGACAACGATACTTCAAGAAGACAACACTCACACCAAAGGACCTTCAGCTAATGTCCAACACTGAAACTGAAGATTAGGGACTGACGAGTACGTGATCTGAAGCGGTATTCAGTGATTACAAGCATGTCTACATATGTGTGAAGACTGCTCAAGCCTCAGCGAATGCTGAAGAGACCTCCAGGTTATTCCAGCATTCATTGATCAAAGGAAGCTTGCTTAGCACGATTGTTGTTGTCTTGTCCTTATGCATACAAGGAACAAACCCATACCCTTCTAAATGTTGGTACGGTACGGAGCCGACTAGTTGACTCTATTGCCCACCAACTTTAGGTAAGGATGTGTGCTCATGAATAGTGATTTTTGTACTATTCACTGTAGCAAAGGACAAGCCTTCCTCTTAAGTCTTGACACACACTCTAACCCTACCATCTTGCATTAAATGAACATTTAATGCACTGGGTATAAATAGAAGTGTTTCTTCTCCATGCAGGGTACGCATAACCCACTCTCTAAACCTAATTCTTACTTTGAGCATTTTCTTACTTAAGTAAAGGAACTTTTCTTTACAACATTTCTTTTCTCATTTGCTAAGAATCTGTGTGTAACCAAAGATTGTTTAGATAGGTTTTCTTACCTTATCTTTCTACAAACAGTCTTATAAAATTTGTATTGATCTTCTTTATCAATATATATATTTTAAATTTCAAAATATTGTGTTGTATTCATTCCCCCCTTCTACAAACTGTTTTACTTATCTTGTAGACCCTCAAGGGACGAACAAGTGGTATCAGAGTAGTGTTATCTCTTCTTTAGTCTGTTTGGCTGTTTTTCTGTATTAGTTTATCTCTTTCCTTAGATAACTTTACTGCTTTCAAATGGCTTTGCAAATTACAAACACACACACACAAGACAATAGCTCTCTTGCCAAACCTCCTCGGTTTATCTATGACAACTTTAGTCTTTGGAAGAACAGGATGTCCCTCTTTCTTGAAGGTGTGGATCCTGAAATTCCACATTACATAGAAAATGGACCATATATTCCATTTGCTATTGCTCCGGCTGTTCCAGCAACAGCTACGACTGCCGCAATTCCTGAACGGCAGATTCCAAAGCTCCCTCATCAGTGGATCAATGAAGACAAGAAGAAGATAGCTAGCTACGCGCGCTCGATCTATGATAGCTATGTCTCTTCCTGATGAGATTTATCACTCTATGATGAAGCTCAATTCTTGACACACTTTGTGTTCAATATGAAAGATACTGTCTTACTAAATCGATCTTTTTGGTTTCTTGAACCACTCAGGTTCAAGAAACCAGAAAGATCAATTTAGTAAGACAGTACAAAAGCTTTCTATGTGGAAAGTCTGAGACGCTGTCCGAAGTACATCAACGTTTAAATTGTCTCCTTATTGATCTTAGGGCTGTCGGCAGGGAATATTCCAATTCTGAAACTTTAACTAAGTTTCTGGAATGTCTTCCTGAGTCTTGGGACACCTTTTCCATGTGTCTCAAGATGTCCAATGACATGTCTACTCTTTCTCTCTCTACTTTATAGGGGATTCTGCTTAACCATGAGCAATCTCATCAACTGAAAAGGAATATTGTAAAAGATTCCAGGGAAATGAAAAGCTCTCATTTAGCTTTGATCTCTGAAGCTTCTTCAGCTGAAACTTCTTCTACCCCTTTTGTCTCTTCTCTTCCTCCTGTTGTTATTACAGAGATAGACTCTTCTATCTCTGAGGATATTCTAGAATCTGATTTAGCAGATTTTGATGAATCCCTGGCCCTCCTGACTAAGTCTTTCAGGAGATTCGCCAGCAAGAGCAACTTCCGCAGATCTCCTCATGTCACACCCCGCTAAAGCGGAAACACGGGGTATGGCAGGTAGAGTCTCATAGCAATAGTG
>NC_037531.1:6212250-6216284 GCF_001531365.2 Cynara cardunculus var. scolymus
GTTCTGTCGTGAATAGTTGTGGATATTTGTTCTTCATAAAATCTTCTCGCTCCCAGGTATACTCCGGCCCGTGCCTTGAGTTCCAACGAACCTTTACAATTGGAATCTTAAAACCGAAGGAGAAGTACAGGAAGATGATGAACAACCAACGAAAGGCTAAAGGGCCTTGTCGCTGAAGAGCATGACTGGGCTGAATCATCCGATGAATCATCTTCAGATGAAGAGGATACAACCTATATATGCTTGATGGCCATATATGCAGATGAAGGGTCTTCAGAAGCATCTACTTCCTCTGAGCCATCCCCTTCTTTTACTACTCAGGTATGTTCCCTGAATGAACCCTCTTCTTCTTCTAGTCTTTCTGCACTGGATATGTTGACGGTTGACTTTTACAATGCCCTCAATGGCAAATCGAAAGCAGAAATGCTTGACATTGATCTTCAAGAGCAATTGAAGATTTGTCATTCTAAGATCAAAGAGCTGACCTCTGTCGAGGAAAATCTTAAAGATCAGGTTATTGTAAACCAAGCCATCACCATTGAACGTGCGAAGGCTATCGCTAAACTTAAGGCTGAGAAAGCTACCATTGAAGGGTGGTGTAAAGCTTCCATCAAGCCTCTGAGATCATTAACGCTTAGATCCCCGCCAAGATAACGACTAGTCTAGGATTCTCCTATGATCAGGAAGAACGTGTTACAGACAGGTCCATGCTTAAATTTGGCACCTTTGTCTCTTCTATTCCTAACACTTCTTTCTCTCAGTCTTCTCTTTCTGAGAGTCATCTTGAAGGAACTCCATCGAGTTCTGGTTGCAAAGACAAAGGTAAATTCATTGTCACTGCACCCCTTCCTAAGAAGTCTAACTAGTTTAATAGATACAGGTCTATTCCTTCAGCTTGTAAAGCTTCTTATTCTTCAGGGACTAAGAAATCTTAACCCTCTCAGAAATCCAAGTCTCAGCTCAAGGTGAACTTTTCACCTAAGGAATCCAATTTCTCAAAGGTTCCTCCAAGAGCCAATGAGAAGGGAATCCTTGGAGCTGGTCCTGTTTCAAATCTGATACTTTCTAGCCCTAAAGCTACCCTAAGCTTTAGGAAGTGTAAACACTGTGGTGAGAAAACACATATTGCCAGCAAGTGTTCTTCTGCTGCCAAGGCTGGTTCACCAGCTAAGGGCAATAAAGTAGCCAAGGCTGGAAAATCAACCACGGTGAAATCATCCACTAAGGCTGCAAAAGCAACCAAAGTGAAGAAAACCGCTGGAGCTTCTTCTTCAGGCTCAACAAAGACAACTCCTGCTGAAAAGTCTTCAGTATCAGACGTTGTAGTTCCTACCACTAAAGCCTCTTCGTCAGGCTCAGTGAAGACTTCCACTGAAACTACTTTAGTAGTGTCAGAGGTTGTTCCTCTCTCCACTCAAACCTCTTCAGGTTTAGTGATGCCATCTACTGATACTGATTCTTCAGTTCCTGTAGATGAAGCCTCTAACAAAGCTGGACCCCAATAGTTGGGTACTAATAGCATTCTTAAATTGTTTCCTTATTAAGGACGTCAAAGGTATATGGTATCTTGATAGCGGATGCTCAAGACATATGACTGGAGACAAATCCCTGCTAACTCATTTCRAGGAAGAAAGAGGACCTTCCGTAACCTTTGGTGGTAACGGAAAAGGATATACCAGAGGTTTTGGTATATTAACCAATGGTGTAACAACGTTCAAACGTGTTTCATATGTTGAAGAACTGAAGCACAGTCTTCTTAGCATCAGTCAACTGTGTGATAAAGATTATACAGTTAAATTTTCGAAGAATTCATGTCACGTTCTTGACAAAGATGATAAGGTTGCCTTAACCGGTTCTCGTCTAGAGAATGTATATATCATCAATATGAATTTCTATCTCACCGAGAATAGCTGCTTCTTCTATAAAGCCTCGTCAGACATTAACTGGCTATGGCACAAACGGCTTTCTCATCTTAACTTCAAGACACTTAGCGAGCTGTCAAGAAATGATCTTGTCACTGATCTTCCTCAACATTCTTTTGCAAAGGAATCTTTTTGCTCAGCATGTGAAAAAGAAAAACACACAAGAGCTAGCTTCAAGTCTAAGCAAATCTCTTTAGTGACTGCATCTCTTCAGCTATTGCATATGGATCTCTTTGGTCCAGTCAACGTGCAATCCTTAGCTGGAAAGATGTTTACACTTGTCATTGTTGATGAGTATGCCCGATACACTTGGGTCTTCTTTCTCAGATCCAAATATGAAGCACCTGAAGAAATCATTTCGTTCATCAAGAAAATAGAAGTACTCAACAATGTTATGATACGATCTATTAGAAGTGATCATGGTACTAAATTCAAAAACAGTACTATGGATAACTTCTTTAAGGACAAGGGAATCTCTCACAACTTCTCTTCAGTGAGAACTCCTCAGCAGAATGGGGTCGCTAAAAGACGAAATCGAACAATCATTGAGGCTGCTCGATCAATGTTTAGTGAATCCCATCTCCCTAGTCAATTCTGGGCTAAAGCTGTCAACACCGCTTGTTTCACTCAAAATCGATCGYTGATCGTGAAAAGATTCAAGAAGACAGCCTATGAACTTTTTCATGGAAGAAAACCTTCTATAAGTTTTCTTCATATATTTGGTTGTACTTGTTACATTCTCAACGATCGCGACCAACTTGGAATGTTCGATCCCAAAGCTGATGAAAGAATCTTTCTTGAATATTCTTCAGTATCCAAAGCCTTCAGAGTATTCAACAAACGAAGACAGACGATAGAGGAATCTATTCATGTCACCTTTGACAAATCTTAATCAACTAATTCAAAACCCATCTTAAATGATGAGGATGAATTAGAAAACTGSATGTTCTCTCACTATGGACAACCTGAAGCTTCCTWCAGTGCTCCTCTCAACACTGAATCTCCTGAAGCTGAAGATGATCCACTTATCATTCCAGTTACAGCTAGTCACTCCAACGCATCTTCTTCAGAGATCATTGCCGTGCCCATTAGCTGTGTTCCTCCTTCTACTTCAAACACTGATCAATCAGTGAATGAAATGCCTTCAGTTTCTGAACCCGTTTCAGTCGCTGAATCTGAGGCTCCTTTGGCGATAGTCCCTATTGTTGAAGATACTACAGCTGAAGCCTCATTTTCTGTTCCTGAACTTGCTTACTCAGATGAAATTCCTCTACCAGCTCAGCGATGGACTAAAGACCATCCAATTCATCAAATTCTTGGTGATCCAGATGCAGGTATCAAGACACGTCGTGGTCTAGGTAATATCTGTCACTTTGTCAACTTTCTTTCTTTAGTTGAACCCAAGAAAATCAATGATGCTATCTCTAACCCTAGTTGGGTCCTTGCCATGCAAGAGGAGCTCATTGAGTTTGATAGGAACAAAGTTTGGTACCTTGTCCCACATCCATCTAACAAATCAGTGATAGGCACCAAATGGGTCTATCGCAACAAGTTGGATGAAGATGGTGTGGTAACCGCAACAAGGCTCAACTTGTTGCTTAGGGTTATAGACAAGAAGAAGGGATCAACTATGAAGAGACCTTCGCACCAGTGGTTAGACTCGAAGCAATTCGACTCTTTCTAGCCTTTGCTGCCCATAGAGACTTCAAAGTCTTTCAAATGGATATAAAGAGCACTTCCCTTAATGGGAAACTTCAAGAGGTATGTATCCAAACAATGTCTATAGGTTGGATAAAGCTCTTTATGGGTTAAAACAGAGTCCTCGTGCCTGGTATGACACCCTTTCATCTTTTCTCGTCTCTGAGAATTTTTCTCGTGGAAAGATTGACTAGACCTTATTTCTTAGGAAAGTTAAGGGTCATATCATTCTAGTCCAAATTTATGTCGATGACATTATATTTGGTTCCACTAATCCCTGTTTATGTTTTCATTTCGTTGAACGCATGAAGAAAAAAATATCAGATGAGCATGATGGGAGAACTAACTTTCTTTTTAGGTCTTCAGATCAAACAAACAGATAAAGGTATCTTTATCAACCAAAGTAAGTATGTT
>NC_037531.1:6216651-6223426 GCF_001531365.2 Cynara cardunculus var. scolymus
TGGTGAGCTGGACAAGCAAAAAGCAAAATTCAGTGTCCACATCAATAGCTGAAGCTGAATACGTAGCCGCTGGTAATTGTTGTGCCCAAATTCTTTGGATGAAAAACCAGCTGATGGACTACGATCTTCAGTTTTCAAAGGTTCATATCTATTGTGATAGCACTAGTGCTATTGCAATTGCAAACAACCCTGTACTTCACTCCAAGACCAAACATATAGAGATCCGATATCATTTTATCAAAGATCATGTTATGAATGGTGATATTGAACTTCACTTTGTTCCAACTGAGTATCAACTCACTGACCTTTTCACCAAGCCTCTTGATGAGACAAGATTCAACATCTTGATCAATGAATTGGGGATGTTAAACACTGAAGATTAATCTTCAGCTATTAAACATCACTCAGTACGTGAAATGATTTCAGTGCTCTATCTCTGACACTGAACTTTTGAGTAAATATATCTATTCTCTCTCAGGTATGATTACTCTTCTCTTTTCTTCGACTTAAAACCCTCACTAAAGCTTTCCTTCTTCAATGACTAAAGTTTTGAAAGTTGGTTTAAGTAATTCTCTTATCACTGATCATATCTATAACTATATATTTATACTTCTCTTAAAAATAAAAAATGATCACCGAACCTTTCTCAATCAGTGATTAAAATGTTTGTTTTTAAATGCTAGTTTCAGTGATTCTCTTATCACTGACACTGATGCCTTAAAACCCTCACTGAAGTCTTTCATCTTTAGTGATAAATTTTTTAAAACAGTCTTATCAGTGTTTAGTTAAACACTGTATGACTCTTCATTTTCTTAAAAACCCTTTTGTTTTTAAAAGAAAATAGTTAATGAACCGTCTTAATGATGACATTCTCTATTTAATATGCACAACGCTTTGAAACGCGCAAAAAACACTGGTATACGCTACCTCATTTAATGTCATCCAATCATGGATGAGAACGTGGTATTTTTCATCATGACCACTTTCCCGAACCGTCGTCTTTTTACCCTCTCATATTCCTTCTCTCTCCTCCTACCTATAAATATGAGACTTCTTCTCCACTTTTCTCTTTACGCTTTCAAAATTCTTAGACGAACCTCTGCTAAGATTTCTCCAAAACAAGAACTCTCTCAATCTTCAAACTCTTTTCGACCTTCACTCTCTAATCCATTAAGGTCAATATTTCTCTTCTTTATCTTCTGTTTTAAGAAAATTGTTTCATCTGTTTTAAGAACCTTATTCTCTTAATACATTAAACAACAAAGATTATTTAATCAACTCTTCCTTGGTTATAATCTTGTTTCTGTATACACATTCTACTTGAAAAACCAAACTCTTCTTTAAGGATTTTTCAAAAGAAGTTTTTATTGTTTCGAAAACTTTTCTTTATTCTTCTCCCAAACAATCTTGGTTTTTATTAACAAACTGTTTATCTTATTCTTATTATTAAAATAGATGGTCGCCAAGAATGTCAAGTTCTCTCTCAATGAGGTATCCTTCAAGGCCAACAACCACATGCCTTATTGGATATTCCCTCATCCAAGGCGGACTACCAAGAAGCGGCCGACTTCCTCAAACAGTCGTCGCTGGGCTTCGCACTCAACCATGAGCCCATCATGGTGAAAGAACTTCTTCAGCAGTTCTGGTTCACTGCTGAAGTCATCGATGTCGAGGTCAAGCCTGGACGCCAAGTGGAGCATGCTAACTTCACCTTCAACCGCATGGAAGTGAAATTTGGCATCAACACTTTGAGGATGACTCTTTGCCTTCCCAAAGGTCCCTACGACAGTGAACCCACAACTGCCGAGATCATCGAGTGTCTCAACGCCATTGGCTATCAATGGCCAATGAAGGACTCAAATGCTCCCATGAAGTCCTTGTCCAAGATTGAGAAGAACAGGATGTCAGCTGTCTCGCAATACCTGTTCTCTCATTTCATCCAGTGCATGGGTGGAAAAACTGGAGGCCAGGACCAGGCTTCTAGGATCGCCTTGACCATAGGCATATCTGCGATTCAGTGTCGCAATATAAATTTGTTGATCCCAGATCTCTCAATAACACTAATAATCTAGTTATGAATAACCAAATTATAGTGATTTTATGAAGGAAGTTATGAAGACTCGAGAAGAAAAATAAGAATATTTATGAACAGTCTTGAGCTTCAAAAGTTTCACTTTATAAACTGAGAAACGTAAAAGCGACTATTTTTACAATAGGTCTAATCACCTATTTATACTAATYAGCTAATAAGAAGATAACTATATAATGCTACTTTCTAGCAAATCTTCTATTAACAGATGAGGTTTATCTTTTATATGGATAAACGTTAATATTAAGATAAATTCGAATTCCAGCTGTTGACTTGTCATCTCCATCTGTCATTCATGATATGATGATTTCATCCTTATCTTTGAATCTTCATTGCATGCTTGGATGAGTTGCTGGAAAATCTTCTAAGTTTTGATGACTAGAGGATCGATAAGAATGCTCTTTCCATCGGATCCTTGGACTGTCCATCGGTCCTTTGGTTGAACTCCAGACTTAGTCGTTTATGCCTTGATGTCTTCATTGGTCTTCTGGTTCTTCATCACTTGTTGTTTTTCATTACTTTTTACATTATAAATTGTGAGGTTTAACAATCTCCCCCTAGGTAATGCAATAACAAACATAGTCTAGTCTAGACACACTTGTGAAGAACATAAACTAATCTAGTAGAAAAAYATCAAATTCCAAATTTTCATTGGATGATGAAATTTCTTACAATACTTGAATCAAAATACATCAAGGCAAAACAAACAAAAACTTTTAACTCATCACGAGCTACCTGAATATATTTCTTTGAAGCGCATGAGCAGTCTTCGGTATGCGATGACTGTCGATATCTTGTGAATGAGCTGACTTCCTACTTCCCTCGGCACATGGTTTCTGTCCAGTCTTTCTCTAGTAATTTTCTGAAACCATTCAAGTGTATCCGATGAATACTTGAAGGCTTCAGTCAGTCTGAAGAAATTTTTAACCCCGAACTCATTCTTGTAAACAAGTCCAAGTTCGGGTTGAGTTAGAACTGAGGCAGATCGTTTCTCCTGCAGGCCCTGGAAGTCTTCGTTTGGAGGAGCGTAGGATAATCTTTCAATGCCTAGCCTAAAAGCAATTTCAAAATCACTCTTGGCTTTGTGTTTCACCAGGGATTCCATCGTTTTCACTATTGGTCAGTTTGCCATTCCAAATCTTATGCCGTGATCCTGCCTTTGAGCTGTGTAAGTATATAACTCAATCAAGTCATATGGGTTGAGATTGATGAGGTCGTTTTCGTTGAACATGCTAACTAGCCCATGTGCTCTCTCCACGGTGAACTCGATGTATCGGATAGCTCGGTTGGCAAATGTCTTTACTTTCAAGTATGTGACCCTCTTTATCCCATCATTCGAAAAGACAGCCTGGGGTGCTTGTGTAGCTGTCTGATGAATCGATGGTGTAAGAGGTCCATAGACTCAGGTGATAAGATTGGAGGGTTGGTGGACAAACTCTCATCGCGGTCTTGGTACATATATTGATGGATGTTTTTCCATCATGACTGGTTCCCTGGGCGGCAGTTGAGGACGTCTCCTCGTCGACTCCATGCTTTGTATGATTTCATCTACCAGGCCCTGTGGAGGTTGCCTTGAAGAAAAGGGAGTATCCGCATGCACCACGGGTTGATGGGTTAAGGGTTGTGTATCGGTTGGGGGTTATGTTTTGGTTTGGGTTTGTGTATGGGTAGAGGGTATGGTTTCTTCGGTTGGCTCCGTTTCATGGGCTTGGGTGGTTTCTGGTGCATGGGTTTCTGTTGGGGTTTGTGGTTGTTGGGGTGATGGTTGGTTTGTTATAAGTTCTGGTTGTGTAGAAGGGGTGAAGGGTTGAGTTGTGCGAGGTGTTGGTGAAGGGGTTAAAGGTAAGTTTGTTGTGGGTGAGGAAGTGAAAGTTTGGTTTGTTTCTGCTGGTGGTGTGGTTGGCTCTTCATCGGTTGATGAACTCAACACGATGGGTTTTGGGGTTATAGCTAAGGGAACATGTATATTTTGTGCATCATCAGAGGGCAAAGCCTCTAGTTCCCTCGCTTGGGTTTGTTCGGTAGAGGGTGGTTGTTGTGATGGTGATGGTTGTTGTGGTGTAGCGGATTCAGTGTGTTGTGTAGCCGCCACCTCTTTCTCCCCCTCATGAGGTCCAAGACCTTGATCATCGGGGTCTAGATCATCATGTCTTCATCGTTTTAGGGGGAGGCTGGATGAGCAGGAGGCTCTTGATCTGTTCTTCTTCCACAATCGAATGTGGTCAGCGAGAATACACACCCGATCCTTGTTGCACCGTTGTTCCATGGTGTGAAGGAGAGTGTTTGTTTGGTCTTGTTGTTGTAGAAGACTCTTCCTTAGCGCTATGGTAGGTTCAACGGATCGGGCGGCAAATTTCGCATTGATCTCATTGAAGGATGAGATGAGTGCCTTGGAGAGAACCCGAAGATCAGCTCTGGTGGCAAAATCTGTACTTGTAGTTGGTGGTGGTGGCATAGAGGGTGTAGTGGATGTTGGAGGATGGGGAAGGTTTGCAATGAGATTCCTCACCTCTGCAGTGAAGGAGGAGAAGGATTCATCAAAGGATGGGCCTGCAGAGGGAGGTGGGGGTTGACTTGGTTGTGGGATTTGGGCAAGTATGGTGGTGGGTAGTTGGGTGAGGGTGGTTTGTATGGTGTCCATTTAGGTGGTGAGTGTTGCGAGGGTTTCATCGAGTGATAAAGTGGATGGTGGTTGAGGTTGAGGGATTTTGGAGATGATAGAGGTGGGAATCTGATGAAGGTGTCGAAGGATGGTTTGTAGTTGGGTAATGATGTAGGTGAGGTTTTCATCGGCCTCAGTTGTCTGAGTCGTGAGGGTTGCGATGGATTGGATAAGGACTTGGTTTCTTTGGGTGGCTAGGGAGGATGTGGTATTGTGGTGTTGGGTGACGGTTTGTTGGAACATTTCTAGGCGGATTGTGTTGGCTTGGGTTTGGGTTTCTATTTGGGTGAGATGGTGTTGGAGGATTGTAAGCGATTGGTGGAGGTCTGAGGTATCGGTTGAGGGTTGGTTGTCCACTATCCCTTGTATTAGGAGTTTAAGGTCATCCAAGGACCGCGTCACTGTATCGACATAGGCTTGGAACTCTGCCTTTGTGACCAGATCAACTTGTTGGGTAACCCCTGCAGCAACAGATGCTACAGGTTGTGCCTCTGTTCCTGAGGCGCCTTCTTGGCCTTGTGCAAATGTAGGCCTCGAAAGACTTCCATCACGTCCTTGATAGCCCTCGAGAGAGGAGCTATCTTGTGATGTTGCGACATCCTCTTCCTCTTCCTCAGATGAGTAAGTTAAGTGGATGTGTGTCCCCTTCAGTAGATCAAATACTGAGGGGGGTTGTGCACGAATGAAAGATCGCTCTGAACGATCTATGGTTTCAACGTCAGAAGCAACACATGCTTCTGTGTGTGTGATGGGATGTGGCGAGCCCTGAGGCGAAGGGGCTCTTATCTTTTTATCACCTCTCTGTTGAGAGAGGGGTGATGGTAAACGTGGTTCCTCGGCTTGTCCATCTCCAGAGGCCTGAAGAATGGCCTCTGAATGGCTGGCTGGGGTTGGGGTGGGACTGGGTCGTCCTTTTTCAATACCTCTTTGGCTTTGATCGCTTGGGGTAGAAGATGTGGTTGCCCTTTGGGTAGTAGGGAGAGGAATAGTATGAGGAAGACCGAGGGAAGCACGAGTAGCATCATCATCATCATCTTCATCATCCGATAAAGATGACGCTTGTGCTCCCTCGTTTGGAGGGGGGACGACTCTAAATGCTCCGGGGTAGCTGCCCTCGGTTCTTGGGACATCATGGAGCGTTCATAGGTCTGGCGTATCTCATTTGTCGATGGTATGACAGTGAGCATAGCCTGGGACAACGGTCGATTGATGTTGTATCCCTCCTTCGAGAGGGTTGGTTGGTGTCCTTGCATCTTATAGACCGGGGTGAAAGGCTCCGTAGCAGGTAGACCGTGCTTCCTCATCACGTCCCCATTGAAGAGGGCGAGGAAGCGGGGAAAGAGAACTGCAGAGAGGGGCTTTCCTGTGGCTTGAAGTTTGCATTTTTTGATCACGGCCGCATGAATCTCGTTGTAAATGTGGAAGGTGTAGTCGAGATTTAAGTTAAAGAATAGCCCATACATGATTGTCATTATGTTGTGGTTCCTTTGGTCTATGGAACCCAGCTTGCAAGTAAGGGATCGGTTTAGTATGGAGAAGAACAAATTCCACATTGGCGGGAGGGATTGTCTTTTGAAGTCCGAAACATTACGTAGGTCACAATTGTAACCTAGCATCTTTACGAACCGGAGGATGTCGTCGGAGGTTGGTGGTTCATCGTATTGTTCAATCCCGAGTTCCCGTATGGTGGGAATGCATAACACCCTAGAAACTTTAGCTCGTGATATCTTTAGCGAGCATATCATGTCATTTGGGGCGTCCATATCCCCCATTATACCGTGACTGGCGGGATGAAATTCACAGGTTTGCCAGTATTGTTGTACGTACTTTAATGGTACGCCAGGGTCCACTAGAGTGAGAGCGGGGAGGAGGATGCAGTTCTTGAAGAACTCTATCATTATTCCAAAACGATCGTCGAATAAGGTGTTGCGCAGTTCAATGGCGTGATTGTTTGGTTTCATGGGCAAAAAGACAAGTGCGCGGCTGTCAGCGCCTGTTGATTGTACTTGGCTATCGTTATTGTT
>NC_037531.1:6223901-6225671 GCF_001531365.2 Cynara cardunculus var. scolymus
TAATCTTGAAAATGGTTTTCAATTTAGATGAGTTTGAGTGTAAAATTTATTGTCATGGAACCAGAGGAGCTCTGGTTAGGCATGACCCATTGGGTGAGGAGCCAGAGGAGTTCTGGTTTAACATCAATGAAGTTCATATATGTATTATTGGATTTGCATGATTTAGAAGCTTTGGTTAGCAAACCAGAGGTTCTTGTTAAGTTTGGCAATCCATTATGTAGAACCAGAGGAGTTCTGGTTAAATACATATATAGCATTTTAAGTGGCCAGAGGCTCTGGATAGTAGAACCAGAGGCTCTGGATGGAAAATGCAAATGCACAAAATGAGAAAGGTGAAAAAGTTTGCTCCCCCTCAAGTGATGCATGTGGATGGATGTTGAAAGTATCAAAAACTCCCCCTTACATAGATAAAACTTAAGAAATTTGGGGACAGAGGCTCTGGTCTATACAACTAGAGGCTCTGGTTTTGAAAGATGAGAAAAAAATGCTAAGTGGAAGTGTAGAGAGGTATATGAGACTAGAGGGGCGCTGGTGGCAAAGAAAACAAAGCCAGAGGCTCTGGTCTTTAGAACCAGAGGCTCTGGTTGTGAATGCAATGAATGTGAATAAGGAAGGAAATGGTGAGGGCCATGTAGAGTGCGATAAAAGGAAACTATTTGAAACCAGAGTGGCGTTGGTTGCAAAGAGTCTAAAGCCAGAGGCTATGGTCTTTAGAACCAGAGGCTCTGGTTGGAAGAAAAGAAATTTGCATGTAGTGTGTTGGAAACCAGAGGCTTTGGTCTTTGGAACCAGAGGCTCTGGTTGGTGAGTTATACTTAGTGATGAGAACTAGGTATAAGCTTTGGACCAGAGGAGCTCTGGTTCCAAAGTGTGAAAGAATGAATGAGATTTAGATGCGTGAGAGTCCAAGGTTTGAGACTGGGAAGTCTCAAAGTTTTGGAGACCAGAGGCTCTGGTCTATATAACCAGAGGCTATGGTTTGGAGAAAAAGACTTGGTTAAAAAATGACCAAGTATTTGCTTTGGACCAGAGGGGCTCTCGTTCCAAAGACAATATTTGCCATATTTTAATCGAAGTTATTCTAAACAGCCAGAGGCTCTGGTCTTTATGACCAGAGGCTCTGGTTTAGGATACTTGGAATTTATGGCTAAGATGTTATATCACTTTTAGGCATAACCATTAGATATTGAAGATCGCTGGTTTAAAGATAATTATTGCCTCTAAGTGGTGAGATTCAGCATACCCATCTTGCTGACTAGGAATAAAAATCGTTTCTCATCAAGAGCTTTTGTAAAAATGTCAGCAAGTTGAATCTCGGTGGGAACAAAATACATTTCTATGTTACCTTTTTCAACATTATCTTTTAGATAATGGTACCTTACATCGATGTGCTTGATCTTGGAATGCTGTACTGGGTTTGCAGAGATTGCTATGGCACTCTTGGAGTCATAGAGGATTGGGACTTTGTCATAATGGAAACCATAGTCCTTAAGCTAAGTCTTCATCCAGAGAACTTGTGAACAACAACTAGCAGCAGCAACATACTCTACTTCTGCTGTAGATGTTGAGACACAATTTTGTTTTCTGGAGGTCCAACTTACCAGCTTGTCCCCCAAGAGTTGACAGCTTCCAGACGTACTCTTTCTRTBAAGCTTGCAACCTGCATGATCTGCATCTGTATAGGCTATTAGATCAAAGCCAGAGTCCTTTGGATACCAGAGACCCAATGAAGGAGTTCCCTTGAGGTATCTAAAGATCCTCTTGACTACA
>NC_037531.1:6225771-6235274 GCF_001531365.2 Cynara cardunculus var. scolymus
CACCACTGGACCTGAGGCTGCTCCTCTTGATGCTCCTCAACATACGTATGTCCATCCTCTCGAGGACATCTTTGCTCATGCCAGTGACAATCCTTTTGATGTCACTGAAGGCCCCTCAGATATTCCATCTTCCTACCCTTTCTTTTCTTCTAACCTTGAGCCTTCAGCTCACATTTCTTTTTTTGCAGGTCCTTCTCAGGAAGTGACAGAGGAAGAAAGAGAGAAAGACGATGGAGGAGATAAAGATGTCGATGATGACTATGATATGGCATCAGACATCAAACTTCTCCTACCTGCCGTTGATACTATCCTCTCCAGGATCAACGAAGTTCACCAAGAGATGCCTCGCCAAGGCGATCTTGATGTGAACTTCCTTGCCTTCAAGGCGGATGTTCAAGTAGTTCAGAGTCAGCTCCAGACTCTCCAAGAAGCTGTTCAAGCCAACAATGACGCCATTGCTGTTCTTCACAACAGGGCCGACGATGCTCATGCAATAGTTGATCAGCAGACTGGTCTTCTTCAACAAATCCTGGATGCTGTCCGTCAACCAGCTCCAGTGATTGCACCTTCTTTCTCTGCCGATGATCGCGCCCAGTTCCATGAGACGCGTGAGGCAACGACAACTCTAGCCAATGCTTTGCAAAGGATGGAGGATTCAATGGTTCTCCAGCGTCAGCGCTTGGACGAACTCTCTGGCCAATTCTTGCGAGCCTTAACCAGAGAGGGGGAGATGAGGTCCAATGCTGGTGAATCATCTGATGCTGCTCCTAAAGCTTCTCAGGCTGTTGGTCCAGTATCAGCTTCAGTTGCAGTTGAAGCTGAGGCTCTCGGAGCTGAAGCAGTTGCTGCTCCTGTAATCMCKACCACCRAAGCTGCTCTAGCTGAGGATGTCAAAGCCATCCCTAGGGATGATGCCCATACCATCACTGCCGCTGGTGATGATGATGAAGACGATGATGAACCTGTCATTCCAGACACCGGAGATGATCTAGATGGTGATGACGACGACGATGATGAAGAAGATGACTTTGCCATCAAGTTCCAGAAGCCATCAACCGTCACCAAAGGTGTTGCTCTCGGGGACTCTGTATCCCAGGAGGAGCAAAGGCAAGGTGAATCGACTTCATCAAGGAACCAGGACCCCAAGTTGAAAGGCAAGGCGGTCGCTGAAGAAGGTAACTTGAAGGTACTTTTCAAAATCCCTCAACAAACCTTGTTTGAAGACTCTACCTCTCAGGTAGTGATTACTTCAGAATATCAACTTCATATCCCATCAACAACCTGCGGTCGACTGGAGCGGGTATCTTATCAACTCGTCTCTTGTGCTCCAACAGACCAGCAGATGTCTCAGCTGAAGGAGTCACTTGACCAGACTAGAGTAAAAATCCCTCTTCGTACCTCTAGTGGTGGTGAGTTTGACTTCTTATCTGAAGCTGAAAGACTCGAGGCATTAAGGGCTGAAGAAGAGCTAGAGCTTCAAAAGAAGCAGACTGAAGACAACTTAAAGCTAGCCAAGTCACTAGCTACTAAAGTCCTTCCCAAGAAAAAGTCCAAGAAAACGGTGAATGCTGTCCAATCCCAAGCTAGACTTCTTTTGATTGTAGAAGCTGAACGCAAGAAGAAGCTGAAGCTGGATGATAAGGACAAGCAATGGAGCAAAGCAAAACCAAAAAAGAGACTGAGTCCCCGCCCAATTATCAGCATCGGCATCAGCGGATGTTCTAAAGACGGTGGAACACTGGTCTCAATGCTCATCACAAGGGACAATCTTGATGCCGTTACCGAGTACCCTTCCTACCTTGGCCGCTATGGATACAACGGATGGATGGAGATCAGGCAAGCCATTCAGCAATCCAAGACCAGACACAAGACACTTATCGAGGACACCATCAACGAGCTCATCAAAAGGATGTCCAGGTATGTCAAGGTCCCTGACCGGCCAACTCTGAAGAAAGGTGGGAAGAAGAAACAAAAACTCTATGATCCTAATGAAGGACCATACCTAAGGAACGAACATGAAACAAGGTTCTCTCTAGATGAAATCCTGAAGGTTCATAAGAGTACAGACATTTCTATGCTGAATCTTGACTTGCCAGATAAGGGTCCCTATACACCCAACTCTGTGCATTTTAAACCTGAGTTAGGAGTTATATTCCTTGACTATGAAAGTGAAGTCAGATTTCAGAGAATGTCAGAGCTACATCTATGTCCAATGGATCACTTGGTTTATCTTTTGCTCTGGATAGATGATAGCATGTCTAAAAAAGTCGTAGATTTGAAGATACGAAGGGAATTCCTACGTCGAAGAAACCTTGGTGAAGATGTACTTGGTTACATAGATTTAAGTGTTCTAGAATAAGATTCTCTTTGTAACAACAATCCACTTTTCCTTGTAACTTCATGTACTATATCTCCTTTAAGTGATTATACTTATATTCTGTAAGTTCTGGACATGTACTGTAATACTTGTAATATTTCCTATGCTTAATAAAATGAGTATTCCATGTACTTCACTGAAAAAGATCCCTGAAAAAAGTAACAGGGACACAAGTCTATGAGTTCTAGTGTTACTTTTCGCATTCACTGACAGTCTATAAGTCAGTGAATAAGCTTTCAGTTTCAGTTTCTGTACTTGTAATTTTCTTAGATGTAACTTAAGAAAGTTTCTCAAGCTGAGACTAACCAAACTGAAAAAGATGCCAAAATAGTAAAAAGGGATATACACTTTGTATATAACTTTTCCTTACTATTATTTGATAAGATAACTTTCTTTATGTTATCTTGTTATCATCAAATAGGGGGAGATTGTTGATCCTCTCTCTCATTGATTTGATGATAATCCCTTCTTTTTCACGTTGTATTTGTGTTTCTGTATTTTCAGTTCTAGCGATCTTCACTGAGTATGTTTAGTGATCGCTGAAGAACTTGCATTATAAATCTATCAGAGACAGCAATACTTCAAGAAGACAACACTCACACCAAAGAACCTTCAGCAAACGTCGAAGACTGAAACTGAAGATTAGAGACCGACGAGTACGTGATTTGAAGCGGTATTCAGTGATTACAAGCCTGTCTACATATGTGTGAAGATTGCTCAAGCTTCAGCGAATGATGATGTGACCTTCAGGTCATTCCAGCATTCATCGATCAAAGGAAGCTTGCTTAGCACGATTGTTGTTGTCTTGTCCTTATGCACACAAAGGACAAAACCCATACCTTACAAAAGTTGTACTGTACAGAGCCGACTAGTCGACTCTTTGTCCACCAACTTTAGGTAAGGATGTCTGCTCTTGAATAGTGATTTTGTACTATTCACTGTAGCAAAGGACAAACCTTCCTCTTAAGGCTTGACTCGCATTCTAAACCTACCATATTGCATTAAATGGACATTTAATGCACTGGGTATAAATAGAAGTGTTTCTTCTCCATGCAGAAAGAGCGCAACTCTCTCTCTAACCTAATTCTTACTTCAAGCATCTTCTAGCTTAAGTAAAKKATMTTTYTTTTAGCAAYTTCTTTTCTTGTAATTGCTAAAGCATTGTGTGTAACCAAAGATTGTTTAGATAGGTTTTTATTATCTTATCTTTCCGGAGACAATCTTGTAAAATCTGTATTGATCTTTTCTATCAATATATATTTTAAATTTGAAAATATTGTGTTTGTATTCACCCCCCCCTTCTACAAACTGTTTCTCTTCTTGTAGACCCTTACAGGACCAACAATACACTTAAAAAACAGAAATAAAAGAGAAAATAGAAACGGAAAAACTAACAAAGCTAAGCTAGACTAGAACAATAAGATCTAAACAAAGCTTCATAGCTCGAGCAAAAAACACAACTAGACTAGGAAAAAGAAAAGAAAAATCTAAACAGACTTTTACAACCTAGTCGAGACTTATCACAAGATGAAAGGGAAGTAAAGGAACCAAGCACAAGAGAATTACAGTTTTGAACCGGAACCACGAGATCTTTACAGATCTACACAATCGAGACAAACAAACTGTTCATCTACTCAATCTCGAATTGAACAGACAAAAATGAAGCTAATCTGAGGCAAGATAACAATATATTTCTATAACCAAGCATTCGAGTATCACGGTTTACTTATCACAAGATGAAAGAGAAGCACAAGAGAATTACAGTTTTGAACCGGAACCACGAGATATTTACAGATCTACGCAATCGAGACAAACAAACTATTCATCTACTTAATCTCGAATTGAACAGACAAAAATGGAGCTAATCCAAGGCAAGATAACAATATATTTCTATAACCAAGCATTCGAGTATCACGGTTAGGTCGATAAAAAACGAGATCTAGAAGGATCTTTGAAAACCATGACACACAACCGTTCATCTACTTCACACAAACAAGAATAGAAAGGATATCTTCAAAAACCAGAATACTAACCAAACATTCGAGTATCACGGTTTAGGTCGGTAACAAACGAGATCTAGAAGGATCTTCGAAAATCAAGACATACAACCATTCATCTACTTCACAAAAACAAGAACAAAAGGATTTCTTAAAAAAAACAGAATACTAACCACTGAGTATCATCAATCAACTGGTAAAAAAACAAGATTTCGAAATATCTATGTAACCAGAGATAGAAATGAGCATTTACTCGATCTTAACAAAGAGCGAATACAAACAGAATACACTTCTTCAATCTAGAATACAAACAACCGAGTATTTCATCAAAACAGAATACAAACAGTCGAGTATTTCATCAATCAACTTGTAAAAGAACAAGATCTCGAAAGATATATGTAACCAGAGATATACATGAGCATTTACTCGATTTTGACAAAGAAACAAAGAAGAGAGAAGCCTTACCTGAGCACGGCTCACCACATCTTGGTGAAGAAGACAGAAGGCCGCAAACACTTTTCAATAAGAGAAAAACAGATTAACCTGGCTCTGATACCATGAACAAAAACATAAACTAAATTCTTATTCAATGTTATCAATTATTACAGCACAAAATATAAACAATGAACCCTAGATCTAAGAATTATTAACCAAAACGGTTAACAAAAGTATGAAGATTGACAAAGTGTTTGAGAGAGAAATCTAAAACTGATATGAAGAAAATGGTCGTATCTTATGAGCTAAAATCCAAAAAACCCAGCTTATATATAAAACTAATTTTTTTTTATTAACCTGGATATCCAACCTGCTATGCGAGTCAACTAATCCCAGGGCGACCACTTGCTTTGCAGATAGCACGGAGTCACCGCATTTGAACCTCCGTGGCCACAAGGGGATTTTTATTACTCATTGGATTTGAACCTGAGACCTCATGGTACTTTTGACCTTTGGAGTCAAGCTCAAACCAATCAGGCAACACCCTTGTTGAATAAGACTCCGCTACCCTTGATGTTCTCAATAAAGTGAGGCGCGGTCCCTCAACATAAACCAACACTTTTCTATAATAACAGCTTCAGCCCTTTAACTTTTTTAGCTTACAAAAATACAACAAAAGTAAAGATTGAAATTAGAAAATTCATATCTTTTAACAAATACAACCATCGTGGTTTGAAAAACAGACCGGACTTTATCCCTCTCTCTAACAACCGTTAAAAATATGTTAAATAAGGGGCATATTACACTAAAGAGGCTTCACCGACATATTTTCCACCAGTAATTACTGACGGATTTGTGGTTGATCACCTGCGGATTGACCATCACTGACGAAAGCATCCATTGGTGAATGAAAATCCGCCAATAATCACAATCATCTGCCACACTTTCTCTCGGCGATAAGGTCCACTGGTGATAACTTTTTTTTTGGCTAATTACCGATGGATTTTTCAGTCGATGAATCCTCTTTGTTTTGTAATGTTAGTATTTTTAGATTTCTATCTCATTTTTGTATTAAAAATTAAATATATTCGTATATGGTCCACTAAAAACTTCGCTATCTATTTTGGCCAAATCCATGTCTATACAACAACATCAAGATGAAACTCGAACCTTAAATTAACATAATACATTAGATACACCGAACAAAATACAATAGTTTCCCAAAAATTGAACAAAGTTTTTTCCAAATGAATAACTATTATATAGAAACCAACCATTTTTCAAAAATTGAAAAGAACATCAAGATCCCTCAAGATACAAACTCAAACCCTAAAATTAAAACCAAAATATCAAAATTAAAGCCTAAACAACTAAATCAATCAGGTCGCCAAATTTACAAGCGTCTCTTGGGGTTTCAATTTACCGACTATGAAGGTGGAATATACGAGGATTTACAACATCGTCTTCTGGGATTTCAACTTACAAGCGACGAAGATGGAAACCGATGAGGACGATTAGGTGCAACATTCCTGTTGAGGAAGTGGAGATGCTTAACCGCTTGAGAAGGTGAGCTGATGAAGAATTGGTTCTTCCAATGGGAGTTGCCTTCACCAATGAGAGAAAGGAGTCACCGGAGTGAGAAGCGACATGGAACACGGTGGGTTTCATGTGGTTTGTCAATATTTATATGTAACACGATATATCAAACTAACTACCGATTGAAATCTATTAAATAAAAAGAAATTTGAATCATTTCAAATGTAATTGAATGTTATATGATCACGCATTTTGTTGACATTGAATGGAATTCATTTGATTTTTTGTATGATATGAAGAACATAAATAATAATATATCATATATTTAAGTTTTAAATAATGTATAACTCAACATTTCTAGCAGTCAAGGGTTTTCATCTCACCATAAATGAGACACATTTGACGCGTTTAAATATTATATACTTTAAAAAAAGGAAAATTGCATCAAAATTGAACCAACTTTCACCTAATTCCTATTTTGGGAACCAACTTTCAAAATCGTCATTTTGGGAAACCAACTTGCACCTGATTCCTATTTTGGGGAACCAACTTGCAAAATAATCATAGAAAAATAACTAAAATTCGTTTTTTTTTTAAAAAATTAATGCAATAAAATCTATTTTTATTTCAAATCTCATTTTTTTAATTCAAATATCAAATTGAATATTTAAAAAAAAATCCAAATTACCACAATAAAATTTATTTTTTACTAATGCAAAAAAAAATAATTGATGCAATAAAAAAAATATCACATTCAAGATTTTTATATCTAACCAATTGCATCAATTAATTTTTTTCTATTAAATTAATTTTTTTGCATTAGTAAAAAAAAAAATTTATCGTGGTAATTTGTATTTTTTTAAAGGTTCAATTTGATATCTGAATAAAAAATCGATATTTGAAATGAAAAATAGATTTTATTGCATTAATTTTTGGAAAAAAACGAATTTTAGTTATTTTTCTATAATTATTTTGCAAGTTGGTTTTCCCAAAATAGGAATCAGGTGCAAGTTGGTTCCCCAAAATAATGATTTTGAAAGTTGGTTCCCTAAAATAGGAATCAAGTGCAAGTTGGTTCCCTAAAATAGGAATCAAGTGCAAGTTGGTTCTCCAAAATGACGATTTTGAAAGTTGATTCCCCAAAATAAGAATTAGGTGAAAATTGGTTCCATTTTGGTGCAATTTTCCCTTAAAAAAATTACTCTTTACAGCATAATAATAATAATGATAAAGGTAGTAATAATAGAACTGCATATTAAAAACAATGGAATGATATATACTTACTAAAACAAATTTGAGTTTATAGGACGCCACCATTTTTAAACATCTTTATAGACTGTTTTGGAAGACTTGATTTATAGGATCAAAAAATAACACATCTTATCTAAAAATGTTGTAATAAGTTTACATGACGTCTTTAATAAGTTTTTTAGGACACTTTTAATGCAAAATGTTATATCACCAATTTTATTGAACACTTTTAAGAAAGTGTCCTATAAATCGATCTTTTTTAGAAGAAACTTGCTTTTATAAGACAATTTTTTATGTAATGTTCTATAAAATTGCTAATGTGATGCTTTGTATTAAAAGTGTTCAAAAATATTTGTTAAGACATTCAAAAACATTCGATGAACTTATTACGTTCCCTTTAGATATGACGTTTTATTTTTTGGTCCTATAAATTAAATCTTATAACCATGTCTATTAGGACGCTTAAAATCTTTTAACGTCCTATACACCCAATTTTGTTGCAGTGACTATTATCTAAATAAATTTATTAATCCAAAATAGGGGGCAAATTGCATGAAAAATTAACGTATTTTCCTATTTTGGGTAACGTACTTTCAAACTTCTATTTTGGTATCTAAGATGTACAGTTTTAAACATTTAAGTACCCGAGTAACCGGTTAAAACATTAACTCTTTCTTCTAATAAACCACAATACATAAAAACTAATTTTAGATTAAGATATCATTGTCAGCAAATAATATTGAGTTGGATAACACATCGCTCGCCTTATCTGCATGATAACCGGTTAATGCTTCAATTGATTACCCAGGTATTTATGTTTACAACTTTACATCTTAGGTATCAAAATATAAGTTTTGAAAATACGTTACCCATAATATTAATCAAGTTAAAGTACGTTACTTTTTCATGAAATATATTTACCCGTCAAAATATAACTCAACTCCACATATTTTAGAAACCAAATAAGACATTTGATTTGAGTCTAACACGTCATTCTTATTTCACTCGGAATCTGCAAACCAAACACTCGTAATTGAATGAGTCACTTAAATTGAAAAACGAAATAAGAGTAACCATCCTCTTCGATCAATCAGGTTTTGCGAGGCCAAGGGGTGCGAATTTTAGGGGCTCAAGCCTCACACTACAAAATGAATGCTTTTTATACATAAAAATCACTCAGGGAAATTTGCGTCAATGATTACCAACGGATCATCCAGAAAATAATAATCGTTCGATAGAATATGATGTTTTTTGAGAAAATACCAATGGATCACCCAACGCACAAGCGGTGGAGCATGTAGTTTAATTCGATGCAAAGCGACCTCAACTCTATTTATTGGTCTGAGCAAGATACGACTTACTTAGAAAAAGTGAGTCACCGGTCTAGGTACAAGATACAAATCCCTGTGTAGTCTGTCATTGATTTGAATTACCCACCAATTTTTCTGACGGTTTTGTGACAGATCACCTTTTAATGATGGAATTTCGAGGGAAACATCTGTAAGTAAAAGTTTTTGATTTAATAGCGTCAAAACTCAAACAGGCTTGAAATAGATGTCATGAGGCTACTCATTTTGGACTAGTTGATGGATGAATATGTAAAATCAACTAAAATAAAAAAAATAAAATGATTTTGTTGGCATCTTTTATGTCATCTTTGAAATCGATCAAAAAATGAATTTCTTTTGTCAAGATCATTATTTTAAACCTTTTTTATTATTATTAGAATTGTACTCGTGCAATACAGCAAGATACATTTCAATTTTAATGTTATATTTTAATCTTTATATTTGTCAATCTTATAATACGATTTTATGTGGTTTTAGGAAAGTAATAATGATTTTATTTTTGAATAAAATATAAATTAAAGATATCATAAAATTTAAAAAAAAAATATATATATCAAT
>NC_037531.1:6235739-6246015 GCF_001531365.2 Cynara cardunculus var. scolymus
TTTATATTTAAATATTTCTTAAATTAGGATTATTATTAAAGAATAACCAAAGTACAGAGAAGCAAAATTATAAATTTTTCTTTAATAATAAGGATGATTTCATAATACTTAGGAAATTATTCTTTCAATCATTTTTACTGATAAAGACACATATTCCTTCAACACTCGTCATTGTACCGAATCAAATGATTCATGGTGTATAATTCTTGTATCATTTAAACCTTACGCCAAACAAACAAAATCGGTGGGGAAAAAAAAATACAAACTTTAAACTAAGTACAAAGTAAATGATTCCTTTAGCTTACTTTCTTTATTGATTCGTACAAAATCAAAAGGTTTAGAAAACGAGATTGTACATAATTTTTTTTGAAGTATATAATATTTATATACGAAAAATGCAACAAATAAACTCACACACCTTCCTCATCGTTGGTGAGGTTTGAACCCCTGACCTCCTAAGAGACCAAAGACTACGATACCGGTAGGCCGAAGGCCCTTTGGTAGAGATTGTACATAAATTGTTGTCCACTAAAATCTTAGAAAGAACAAAACCCAGTGTGAAAAATAAAACTTTGGATGAAGGGAGTTGATAGTTTTTAGGTATAACCTTGAGGGTTTTTTAGCAGATGGTATTCCCTTTGAAAATTGAGATCGATCAAGAACTTTAAGGTATCTGCTTGTATCTTTTTAGACGATTGGTTTTTTGATCAATAGAGAGTTGATAGTTTTTAGGTATTTTCTTGTACCTTTCTGACGAAGGTAGTCTCTACATTGGATACACAACTATTGTATACAAGTTCTTATGAGCTTACGATGACAAATTCGGAATGAGTTATTTGAACCATTTACATAAATAAAGGATAATGTATGGTATTTTATAAGACAATAAGTTATGATTCATGATCTTGTTATTTTATGCATTAAATTCCATTATCATGATAATATCATATATTTGAACATTAACAAGCTTACATATTTTTATTGATAACACTTTATCAATATTTGGATTTTCAAAAATAAACCACCCAATCTATTGAACTTCCAGTTGGTAATAGAATCACATGAATTACTTAAGTCCTTACAAACCTTAAGATTATTACATACATTTAACAAAATCCTTTTGGTACCTTGTAATTTATTCATTAAAAATATTAAGTTATAACATTAATAATTATATAGTTTTTGGTATGAAGCCAGTTTTGGCATGAAGCCAAATTCATGTTTTTAACACCTTAATGGCATTTCGAATGGTTTTGGAAAATGTCAGAATTATCATATTGAAAATTATGAGTATAAACTCATAATTAAGATGAAACATTTTAGGTGTTGTTTAAGATAAAATATTTTAGGTGTTGTTTATTTAGGGCTTAATTGGGCTTATTGCTCTATCTAGCTTATTCACACAACTTTTTTAGGTTGTTTACTTACGGATTATTCACAAAAAAACCACGTAATTGCACATATGAAAATAGTGTGTTGTCCCAATTTGGTGAAACAATTGATACTTATTATCAATAAATTCTACTAAACATAAAACACGCCTCTTTTTATACAAACACGCTTCCTTCCTATATGTGAGACACCCCTGCATCATCAACCTCCTTTCCAAAGACCAAAAACCATTCTTTTTGGCGACAATTGATTTATAGATCGATTTCTATAAAGGTATTGGTTTCTCCCTCTTCTATCTTTTTCTCTCTTTTTCTACATCAATTTCTAGATCGATTTCTTCTTCTATGGGTGTATGATATCTTGATTGGAATTGGAATAAAAAAAACAAAGGATCTTTCATTAAGCTATCTTGAATCTAGAAACTACTGGATTTTGGGTATGTGGGGTTGTATCATTGGTTTCTTCTCGTTAATGCTCTGGAGATTGGAACGAAATTGGTGCTTCCGATGCTGCAAAGGAATCGAAGGCAAGATTGGAGGTTCTTGGGAATTGATTGAAGGGCTTAAAGAAATAAAAAGGTCTTTTTTGCAGAGATTAATGGTTGCCAAGAATGAAGTGTTTTGCCTTTTGGGTGATATTTTTTGATGATTTTATATTTTGATGTTCAAAAATAAAAATGTGTTTCGGAAATATCATTTTGCTTAAAAATAAACTGTAATTTATCAAACATCGCATGATTAGTATCGAGGGGTAAATCGTTCATTTATGTCATTCATACTGTTGATTCATTTAAAAAAAAGTAAGCAACAACATAAATTTATTTAGACAGACAAATTTATCCATACAGAACTTTAACAGAAAAATTGGTAAAGAGCCATTTAAATAGTAGTAACTAATTATCATATCTCAAAGACAATATATTAGTTCAACTTAAATGGTCTAAATTGAATTAGTAATCCAAATAAGTAAATACAATTAGCATAATCAAACTAACCAACTAAATGTCAATACTGTAACTAACTGAAAATGCCTAAATAAGGAATGGTATGTCCAAAACAATTAAAGTTATTGTTAGACCCCATAAGAATTATGCATGAAGTAATGAGGACAAACACGTGATGAAGAACCAGAAGGCCAATGGAAGACTCCATGGAAAAATGACTAAGTCTGAAGAACATCCAGAGGGTCGATGAACTGACCAGAGATGTGATGGAAAGTGTATCTCCATAACCCCTCTGGATACTAACACTTGAAGTTTCCTTCACCAGTTCAACTAGAGGCAAGCAATGAAGATATGAAGATAAGATTGAACTCATATCCCATGGAAGACAACTGGAGATAACCATTCAACAGCTGTGTTCTACAAAGTTTATCTTGTTTTAATGTTTATCCTTATTATAGAAAAGCTTTATCTGTTAATAGAAGATTAGGTAAATAGTCTCACTAGATAGTTATTTTCTTAGTAGTTTATTTGTATAAATAGGTGGTTAGACCTATTGTAAAAAGGATGCTTTACGTTTTTACATTATTATTGAAAAAAGTGAAATCTTCGACACTCAAGATTATTCTTTGAATGTTCATACATTGTTCTTGAGTGTTCATCATTTTGTTCATTAAAACACTATAATTTGGTTATTCTTAACTTGATTATTAGTGTTATTGAGAGATCTGGGATCAACAATTGGTATCAGAGCCAATTGATTGTTTTTCCAATCAAATGATCATCCAAAATCTCTCAATTCATGTTTCTCACAAAATATCTTCACTAAAAATGTAAATTTTCTCTCTTCTAAAATCTTAATGGCCAACTAGAACTCCACCTATAGTGTTGGTTCCCTCACCAAACCTCCAACTCTTCAAAGAGAAGAGTACCCACAATGGAGGATACAAATGGTGAATTTTCTGGAAGGGATGGACGATAACCTTCTGCGATCTGTCATGGAGGGTCCCTATGTTCTACAGACTCTTGTTCCAGGAGTCCCAAGAACAAATACCACAACAGAAATTCCTGCCTACTACATGCCCAAGGTTGAAAAGAATTGGGATGAAGACGATAAAGAACGGGTAGAGACCGACAAGAAGGTCAAAAAACTAATAATCATGGCCATACTCAATGAAATCTTCCAATCCCTTGATGCATGTTCCACAGCCAAGGAACTATGGGATGAGCTGGCGACCCAATTGGAAGGAGGGGCAAAAAAAGAAGAATCGTAGAGCCTATTGTCTCAACGAATACACCAATTTTAAGGCTCTTCCTGATGAACCGATTCAAAAGACATACGATCGTTTCAACACATTGATTAATCAATATCGTAGAAATGATATCTCCAGAATAAAGGAAGAAAACAACGTTTTATTCCTTAAAAGTCTCGGTGATGAATGGTGTTGGACCTGTAAATTCAGTTTTGATATTGATCTCTTACTCTGAATGAACTCTTTGGACGATCATAGTGCAGCGGAAACAATTATAAGAACAAAACAGAGTAATTAAACCAAAAACACACAGTTTAATATGAGAAAGAAGATGAACACAGGAGAATAGCTTCAAAGGTTTTTAATTCATTCAATTGAAATTTAGACGATTACAATTCGGAAGCACACTGAATACAAAGGCCTAAGCTGCTATTTATACTAGACCCTAACGACCTTAMYKACATGATCTAGAAAGTGAAATCATCTAAGCCGTCCAAATAAAGTTTATTAAAATCTAGTCACGTGAGAAGCACATGCAACTAACAACCTTTGAAAAATAGCAGAACAGGATCTTCAGAGAAGACTAATCCGCAGACCCTCTGTGAGCCATCTTAGAGGCTCTGCTGTAGTAGACTTGTATGATCTTATTGTCAGAGGTCCATTTTCCAGAACCTCTATGAGAGACATCAGAGGTTCTGTTGAACTTTACTTGCACGATGAAACAGCTTCTGTTGCTAGTCCTCTGATGTCTTCTGTGGAAGATACCATTCTGTCAACACTTGCAGAATACTTTTTTATACTTTTACATTAAGTGAAAATTAGAGCTAACAATCTCCCCCTAAGTATGAAAAAGTAAAATTGGACAAATGGATGCAAGAAATGACTAAATGAAAGAATTACAAGAGGAGATTAAACTCATCATCTGAAAAGAATTACATAAAAGAAATGAATTGAAAAATTGTTGCTCAGGCCTATACTATTACAGAAGATTAGTCCAAAGCAAAGTCTGGATAGTCATCTACGGCAAATTGCAGATCTGACTTGATAGTTTTGTAGACTTTGAAAATCCACTCTCTGAAGGAGACTTGAACTTTGATTGCTTCCAGAATACCGGTTACTTCGTCCGCCCTTAAATGCCCTCTATGCACCTCTGCTGCTACTAGGTTGAACACCCACTCAAGTGACTCTGTTGAATACTTGTTCACCTCTGCCGGATCAAAGAACCTTAGAATGTCATCCTTGTCCAAGAACACAAACCCAAAGACGGGATTGTGGACAATGGTGTTGGGATGACATCTAAGTAACCAACTTGGCCTGTTCTTCAGAAGGAAAATCTTCAAATCTGTTTGGGCCAACCTCATCGCGATATCAAAGTCCTTCTAGCTGTAGTATTTTACTTGAGCGTGCATTACTTCGATCAGCCTTCTGAGAGAAGTCGAATAGCTTGACCTCTTCTCCATATACTTGTTAAGAATTTTGTGCAAGAAGATAAGGTCAACTACACAGAGGTTATGGAGGTCAGCATCTGTGAACGTGTAGAGGTTGTCGTCATCCCTCTTCACCACATATTGAGCATAAAGCACGGTCTTCTTCAACATAGTTCTTGGAGATATGGTTTCAAGAGAAGTTATCACGTGCTATGAGAAGACTTGCTCGCGTGGCCTTGTGAGTTTTGAGAAGTGAAACTTTGTAGCGGCAGAAGGCATTCCTGTAAGCTCTGGATCGTAAGGGGGCTCTGTGTCCACGGCAGAGTAACGCCACCGCAGAATCTCCTCCACAGTGGTTACGGGCTATGTGCGCACTGTGGCAAATTCTGCTATTCTGGTTTCTTCTTCTTCTAGTATCGGCCTCTGGGTGGACCCCTCTGGTAGGATTGGCTTGACAGTTCCTACCAGAGCGTCGAATGTACCCGTGGACGTTTCCTCCTTTGCCATTTTGGAGGAAGAGCCTTCTCCAGCTCTGGGGATAGGGGCTCTGCTCTTTCTTGCTTGTGCCTCTGCCAAAGACGCCTTTAACGCTCGAACTAGGTCTGGGTCGTCATACTCTTCTTCATTTATCTCCTCTGGCGTCTCAGAGCTTGACCCCTTCTATGGAGACTCCTCTACAGCTTTACCCTTGCCTTTCCCCTTAGTCTATGGAGATTTATCTTTTGAGAACAGGGCAGCTGTAGAGTCCACTATTTTTAGTGGTCTGACAGAGGTTGTCTTCTTTGGCTCCTCTGTCTTCTTCTCTATCTTCTTCTCCCCCTCATGACTATCATGGTCATCACCTCCTTGATCGTCATGGATTTTAGTGGCTTCTGCTTTGCAAGTAGTAAGGGGAGCCTTCTTCAATCGCCTCAGAATCCTGGTAGCCACCTTCTCCATTTTCTCGATCACCAACTCAGCATTCACAGAAGCGCTGCTTATGTCGATCTCTGTGGCCCACTTCATTTTAGAGAGGCTGAGATAGATATCGCTTCTCAAAGTGTCACCCTCTTTGACGAGCTTTGAAGTGCAGTCTCTTATTGATTGGTTGGAAGCTCGGGCTTCTTTGAGGAGTTGGTCTGTATATTTGCGCACAATATCTCCTAGGGCTTCAACCATTACGTCTAGCTCTCTGCGAGTGGCTAGATGGTTGATGTTTGCCCTGGAGGATTTGGTATCAACGCCATAGGTGACTGCAGAGGAGAACATCTGCTTGATCTCATCCTTGAAGGCGGAATAGTCTGTGTAGCCGGCGGAGATGAAATCAGCAGCAAACTGGGCGGCTACTTCTGATAACTCTGTCTTCAGCTTTTGGATTGAGGAAGGGTTGAGAGACAGAGCGCTGAAAGCTTATGTGAGGTCGTCTTTATGAAGGACAGAGCTCTGAAGGGCTGAAAGGGTCGCCTTAAGTTCTGAAGTCGTGGATGTCTACTTCTTCAGAGCCTTTGTTATTGGTGCAAACGCCTCTGTCGATGGTTGAGAGGTGAACAAGCTTTTCAACTCGTCCAACCTCTGGAATATCGTTGTGGCAAAGGTTTGTAACTCCCCCTTCGTCACATAGGTATCCTGGGAACCTAGATCACCAACACATGGTGACCTAGTAGCCTCGGAGTGTGAGGCACCCTCAGCAACTGGTTTTGCGATGTCAGCTTGGGGACTTCCACCGGATCCTTGAACATCTCCAAATGGAGAGCCTACCAGTGTTCTGTTGATATCGTGCCCAGTAGGTTCAGAGCCTAACTTGGCAGAGGGATCGAGTGGAGACTTTGGGCGTTCTAGACCCGCAGCTCTGTGAATCTCTCACATGCCTCTGAAGCATGACTTGGTTGTTCACTCTTGTGAGGGGAGGCAACGGATCCTCTTTGGGTTGTGACGAGCCCTTGGGCGAATGGACTCTTATTTTAAAACCAGCATCCTTTTGAGAGGATGTTGGAGTATGTTGGGGTTCCCGAGCAGTGCATTCGACAGAGGACGAAAGAATGTCCTTTGCGAGGTTGGTTTGGATTGGGTTCAGCGTGTGCACGCCGGTTCCCTCTAGAATAGGGCCCCTAGAAACGTGGGTAGCACTAGGAGGGGGGCTAGGATGTGTGCCTTCGGCATCTTTTACTCCCTCTTCTATCTCCAACTCTTCTTCTTCGTCGTCTAATACGACATCTGTCCCCAAATCAGCTACTTCCGTAGGAGCTTTAAACTCTTGTTGAATTTGGAAGATTACTTCGTGCATCTGCTCTGTTGGGGACTCTTCGTGAACCACCTTGCGCAACTTTCTGCGCTTTGGAGCAGCCTCTGTAGGGCTTTCTGGGATTACAGCCTCTGTGACCACAACCTCTGCGGGTTGGACCTTCTTTGATTTCTTCTTCTTTGGTGTTTGCAGAGGACTGCTTGGACCCTCTTCTTCTGCGGATTTTTTCTTCCCTTTCTTCTTCTCAGAAGAGTCAACACCCTTCTGAGTCTTCTTAGTCTTCTTTGGTGGGGGACTTGCTACTCTAGGTCTGTCCTCACTCACCTTTCTAGCCTCTGTTGGCTCCTCCCTTCTTCCCTCTACTCTCATTTTTTGCACTTTCTCACCTAGGGGGATACCTATGCGTAGAGGAGTTTCAGGGACCGGCTCTAGTCTCCTGTATCCACGTCTGTACTCTTTCCTATCTCCGTGGCTAAGGTATTTGAGCATGGCTTTCGATAGAGGTCTGAGGCTTCTGTACCCTAGATCATGCTCTGTGGGGTGGAACTCCTTCATTGGATACAATCTGGCATTAGGCTCGGCAGAGGGCAGCTTCTCTGCAATCATTTCACCAAAGACCAGACCAAAGAACCTCTATAGGATAAGGTTTGGATGATTGAGGTCCTCTTTCACCTTCTTCTATGCCTTCACTTTTGACTTCTCACCCTTCTGTGTCGCGCACTTCTTCTTGATTAATCCCACCATGTCGTCGAATATGAGCTGTGCGTAATCGAGGGGCAGGTTGAAATATATTGCATATACAATGGAAAGCATTGCGTGAGAGGCTTGGTCATGGCTGCCGACCTTCCCTGTTAGGCAACAATTCATGATCGAGAACAAAGTGTTCCAAATTGGGGGAAGGCCTTTTCGTTTGAATTCAGTCCTCTTAGCAATTTTTGTCTTGGCAGTGTAAGAGTGAAATTCAAGAAATTGGATCAATTCGGCGTCTGTTGGTGATGGGGCAAAGGTATCCAAATTAAGAGTTGCCAAGGAAGGTAGGCGGAGGGCTATTCGCAGGGTATTAACGTTTAGTTCCATAGGTACTAGGGATTTGTTGATTGGGTGAGAAGCATAACCAACGATGCTTAAACCAGAGTTGTCCAAGGTAGTGATATAAGAACTTAGCAAGAATTAGGTTATATAAGTTTCAGGGGTAGGTTTAGTGGTTGAAAGAGCAAAGTATAATGGATGGTTACGAAGAATTTCAATGAGGGGATAAGTGAATTCAGGAAAACTAGATGAAGAAGGAGCGAAGAAATAATTATTTGGTTTATTTACCAGAACTACTTTCTCGTATCGATGTTGAAAAAATGATAGAGGCTGAGAAGTTAGGGCTTGGGATTGGGTTACCACGTTGTTGCTTGAGACATTAACAGATTGAACGGAGGCTGAAGATGAAGACATAGTTGCAGGTTTTTAGTGAAGATTGAAATTTGCAGGTTCGTCGGAGAAGAAGGATATTGTAAAGGTTTACGTTTTGGAGGGAAAGGGGTATTTATAGTGAGGGATTTGAAAGCGAACCGTTTATTGGGAGAAAAAATGTGATGAGTGGCTATAGGGTGTGACGAATCAAAAATATGACACGCAATGTTGGAAAAACGCGCGATTGATGACGTGCGCCCCCGTTTCTGACACGTGCGTGATTTGCTTTAACTCTTATCCACAGAACCACGCGCACCATATCAATAATAGAGAACTATAAGAGAGTTCTGGCAGAGGCCTAAGGGTAAAGAGCCTCTGTGATATGTGCGGGGTCTTCTAGCATGTTACACCTTTATTTACCTAAACGGTTTGAAAATCCTCAGAGAGATGAGTACTTGCTCAGTTGAAACCCACAGAGCCTCTGATAGAAGCRTCAGAGGTTCTGATGAGTTGACCTCTGAGAACAAGATACTTCAAAAGTTTTGGCACCTTCTGACGTTTTGATTTTCATTTCAAAACTCCCCCTATGAGCCAGCTTCCATGGCTCCCCGTCGAACTAAAAACCATTTCAAATCCTAAGAAGAAGTATCGACAGAGAATCCATTCAAAGAGCCTCTGAGAGCTATCACAGAGGATCTGTGAAAAGACTTCTGTGATGAAAAAACATTTTGCTTCTTCAAAAGGTTTTATTCTTTTAAAACACATACTCCCCCTCAAACCTTGCAAGTCTCTGCARGWTAAACCTGTTAACTATGAAATCAAGCGAAGGTTAATCAAGAAATAAAACTATATACAAAAAGAAATTTAAAAGAAAAAACTATATACAAAAGGAGATTATTCAAAGAAAAACTTTTATATAAAAAGAATAAACAATAAGACATCCAACATCTAGAACTCTGGACATGCCATTCCTATTTTCTCAACAAGGAAATTAAACCTTTTCTCATCAAGGGCTTTTGTAAAAAGATCAGCCAATTGAAATTCAGATTTTACAAAGTATAATTCGACATTACMTTCTTCTACATGATGTTTTAAGAAGTGGTACCTTATGTTGATATGCTTTGTTTTTGAATGTTTCACAGGATTGGCTGGTATAGCAATAGCACTCTTAGAATCATAGAGGATGGGGATCTTGTTGATAGAGTAGCCATAATCGCGTAGTTGAGTCTGCATCCATAGAGCTTGTGAGCAACAACTTGTAGCGGCTACATATTCAGCATCTGCTGTGGAAGTTGATACACAATTCTGCTTCTTTGAAGACCAACTAACCAGCTTTCCTCCAAGAAACTAACAGCTTCCAGAGGTGCTCTTTCTGTCAATTTGACAACCACCATAGTCTGAGTCCCAGAGTTGGTGTCTTCTTTAAATATCTAAGGATCCTCTTTACTGCACCAGGATGTGATTCCTTGGGGTTTGCCTGATACCTAGCACATATACACGTGGAAAACATGATATCAGGCCTACTTGCAGTTAGATATAAGAGAGATCCAATCATACCTCTATAGAGCTTGCACTCTACAGAAGGACCATTAATATCCTTATGAAGTTTTTGGCCAGGGGCCATTGGAGTCCTCATGGGAGA
>NC_037531.1:6246500-6255514 GCF_001531365.2 Cynara cardunculus var. scolymus
AACACTTTGAACCCTCTGTGAGCAGCATATGCTAGAAAGATACGAATAGCTTCTAGTCTAGCCACAGGGGCAAAGGTTTCTTCATAGTCGATACCCTCTTCCTGGAAATATCCTTTAGCAACTAATCTGGCCTTGTTCCTCACCACCACGCCTTGTTCATCCTTCTTATTGCGAAAAACCCWCTTGGTGCCAATAGCAAGCTTYCCAGTTGGCAGAGGTACAAGAGTCCATACTTGGTTTCTGTCAAACTGAACGAAAATAGAATCTAATTTTATTCCGCATGTTGTGAAATGATTATTTGATAAATGTTTTGGTGACCTTCACCTGAATTACATAAAAGGGAACCTCACTAGACATTCATATCTAACCCTCATTTCGTGTTTTAAAAAATATGTGTGCAGGTAAAGATAATAAGGGAAAGAGTATTATGTGAATTACTTCCCTATGTGCTTAGCTGTTTTGGAAACATAGATGCTTGAATAAAAGAAGCATGTACTTTTAAAATTTTTGAGTGGTGTAATTCACATTGAAGACTTTTGTATTATGGACCTATGTGGGAGAAGACATGTATTCTATGTATAATATATGTGTTATATGCAATGTATGGATTGGGGGTGTTACAAGAGATCCTCAATATCTCATGTTTATGCCTATAAGTGATAAAATATCATAATAGCCATAAACACCAAGTACTCTAAACCAGAACCCCTGGGTGTAAAGACCTGAACGTCTGGCCATTTAGAAACACTTGATTAATTTTTGGCAAAAGTTTACATCGCCTTTGGAACCAGAGACCTCTGGTCCAAAGCAAATACTTGGTATCTTTCCACCAAGTATTCCCTTCTAAACCAGAGCCTTTGGTTGTACAGACCAGAGCCTCTGGATTCCAATTCTTTGAAACCATGGCCTCTTTGGTCTGAAACTTGGACTTCCTTGGTCATTCATACATGTAACCACGTCATTTTCAATCACCCTTTGGAGACCTCTGGTCCAAAGCCAATACTTTGTGAACTTTTTCACCAAGTAATCTTTCATCAACCAGAGCCTCTGATTCTAAAGACTAGAGCCTCTGGATTCAAAGCATTTGCAACCAGAGCCCTCTGGTCTTAAAGGCACATCCGTTCTACATACATGCACTTAACCAATTTTTCATACTTCTTTGCATCGCCTTTGGAACCAGAGCCCTCTGGTCTCAAAGACACACTCATTTCCATGTCCACTCTCACACTTAACCACATTTCATACCATTATTTCATCATCACTCACAACCAGAGCCTCTGATCATCAAAATGAACCTACCTAATGGTTCAAGGGGGAGTTTTAAACTCAATCTCCTCCCCATGCATCATTTAAGGGGGAGCTTTTCATTCATCTTAAAGGAGTTTTTCATTGCACAAATATGCATTTTCATCCCAAAGCCTCTGGTTCTACTATCCAGAGCCTCTGAACACCAAAATGCTATATAAAAGAGATGAATGAATCATGTGTATCAAACTAAAGACCTCCGGTCCTACACAATAGGTTGGCTATGCTTAGCAAGAGCCTCTGGTTTGTCAATCCAAGGCTCATTCTTCATACAACCCAACAATTCATCGATGAACTTTTTCATCATATTTAACGAGAGACCTCTTTTTCCCCATTCAATGAGTCATGACCAACCAGAGCTCATCTGGTTCCATGACAACATCTTTTCATACAAAACCCATCTTAATTGAAATATTTTTTGATTATAAAAATTGCAGCTTTTGTGACTAAAAACAATACAACATGGTTTTTAGAAGACCAAAACTTCGTAATTAGTATTAATCTTACAATTAAGTGGAATTTTCAAATACATTTTTTTTAAGATTGCTACTATTATTTGGGAAATTTTTTTTCTCCAAGTAATCCAACCGTCATCCTGCACAAAAGCCTGCCACATAACCAACCTGTTCCCCATAAACCTCTTCACATTACCCATTCACCCTCCCCATAACGACACGTGTCCTCCAACATTAATGGCATGACACTGTCAAGACGCTACACGATCCCCATCAAATCACCTTTTTGCCAAACGTCTCCCACTATCATGATTACCATTTAAATATTATTCTTTTTTGCCTGTTCCCTTCCTCCACCTATAAATACCCATCTTCCCCACACCACTTCCTCTTTACACTCCCAAAACCTGCAACTACATACAGACGAACTGAAACACTCAAAACCTGCATTCTTAACTAGCAAGGGCATCCTCCGCCTCTCACGAATCAAACAACAACGACAACCATGTGCAATCAACCGGCGCTGATAGCCGTACACTGGTGTTCCTTCCCTTAAAACCAAACAACCACGCGATCGATCTTCGAACTGTCACACCCCGTTAAAGCGGAAACACGAGGTGTAACAGGTAAGCGTGTCACATCAACAGAAAATAAATAACATCATTCAAATTCTACAAAAGTTCAAATTTAACAACCATAATCAAGATGGAATAGAAAACTTCTTTACAAAAACTTCAATTCTGGACTTAATCGGTATCGCCATAATCATGCTCCAAACACTTCATTTTTACTTACTTCTTGAAAAGCATGAAACATAAAACAAGGTCAACTACAAAGAGTTGGTGAGTTCATGGGTTTTCACATGCACAAAACGTTACAATGCATAACTCAATTCTTGCAAAACTATACGTAACTTTTGCACATAATAAATGTAAACCTATAACGATGTTTAGAAACTTGAGACACTACTGAGCCTTTCCTGACCAATGTGCCCCATTATTTTACGAACGACCATAAGTAGCCCGTACACTCACTTAGGTCCCACAGTTCGTAATAGTACTAATTCAACGATGGTCCAAATTCCACATGATTAGACCAATAAAACTTAGGTAATGTGCACCCCTTTCTAGGTGGGACTGTCAACACAATAGCGGCTATCCACAATACCACGGCCCGGGGACATGCCCGAATTAACAAGTAGCGTTTACGGACGGAGACTTTATTTGGAAACATACTCCCAAGCACATCAATTTAGCATTTATATCATAGTGCTAAACAGTAAACAAAACTTGACTAAACAGTTCTTTAGCCCAATGGTTTTGACTAAACAGTTCTTTAGTCCAAAGATTTTAAACAAAGCATCGACTAAACAGTTCTTTAGTCCAATGGTTTTGACTAAACAGTTCTTTAGTCCAAAGATTTTAAACAAAGCATCGACAAAACAGTTCTTTAGTCCAATGGTTATAAATAAAGTATAGTTTGCATAACTTCATCCTTTTCCCCCAGTTTAAATAAACAAAAAACATTAAAAGTGGGGCCGTGAAAAACTCACTTGTTAGACAATGAATATCCAAGGATTTGCTGGCGTCTCAAGCGCTGAACGTCCTGCCCTAACCTTCCTAAACTGTCCAATGACCAGAAATTAGATTACCTATGGGTTCTCAACAGAGATAAAGTTAAGTTATATCTTCTATAATGCCATTGGGTTTTATGAATTAAAGTTGATATTTTTATTAATTCTTCTAAAATAGTCCAGAAATGTGTATATTTTGTAATCAATTCCTTTGCGCAAAAAGCTGCCATTTAAACAGAATAAAATTCTAAATCTGACATTTTTGTCTTCACAAATCATTGCCCAAAAAGGAACCTTCTACAACTCCTTTTTATGTCCAAATTTTTTATCTACGATAAAAAGGGAGTAAAACAGAATTTTCCTGAATTTCAAGAGTTTTATATGGGTTTAAGGTAATCATCATTACCCTACCCTTTTTGAGTGACACAGCCCCAAAACAGATTGCACACTTTTCGAGTGACGGCCATTTGGGGTCTAAATTCATCATTTTTCAAAGATTTTTAAATTTATTTTAAAGCTAACACATTCAGCTAGCTTCTAAAAGAAGATTCACCTATTTTTAATGAGTTTTTATAGAATAAACCAACTTAAGATGCATGCAAGATTCTGTTAGCAAAGTTCTTTTTTTTACAAGGTAAACTTGCATCAAGAACTTGACGGTTCAGAACTCAGTTTTTAATGGTCAAAAACCCACATGCAAGCCTCTTTACCAACTTTTCTTGAGTTCTAATGTTTGCAGATCATAGATTACCATCATTTTAAAGACATTTTCATGTCATTGATGTATAATCTCCCACCTTAGATTCTCCAGAAAGTTTTAATTACTAGAACGAGAAGTAGGTGTGGATATGTTAGAATCTTTGTTATTACATTAAGATAATATAACTGGGCTAATACCTTTTTCTTTGAAATCTTGAATATTCTTCGAGATTGACAGGTTTTCTAAAGATTTCTTGAAAACGAACTAGGCTGGAGTGGTTTGATTTTAGAAAGAGAGATATTAGGGAGAGGAAAGGTTTTCTTTTGCTAAAATGTGGATAAAATGAGAATTTTCAAAGGAGGTGGAGTATTTATATGTGGGATTTAAGAAAAGAAAATGGGCCGGCCTCAAAGGCCCAAGTCCATTTAAAATTATTTTTCTTTTAAACAATTTATGGCCTAATAGATTTATATCAAAATACAATTTGTTAAGGATATTATTATTGTTATAAAATCAAAACTTCACCTTTTTGGCCAAATTATTTGGGCAACTACCTAAGACTTTAATATTTTTGATTTAGACTTAAAATATAAACTTTATTATCTTTGGAGCATTTGTTAATATATTTTGGCATTTCATAAGTTAACATTATCTGCTACTCGTCGAAACAAGTCTTACTGAACTATACTTTTGGGAACTAAGTGAGATGAATTCCAAATTAATCATGACTAGATCCTAAATAAATATAGCTCTAAATATAGGTACCCTACAAAGGTGCTAACCTGATGCTTCAAGAATGACGGATGTCACATGAACCAACCTGTTTGAAGAAAAGTTTGCCATGATGATAGAGTTCTTCCAGAACTGTGTACTACAACCGGCATTGACATTAATCGACAATGGCGTACCGTTTAAGTACGTCCATCAATACTGGCAGACTTGCGAGTATATCCCTAACAGCCGTGGAATCATGGGGGATATTGATGCTCCAAACGACATGATCTATTCCGTCAAAATCTCCCGGGCAAAGGTCTCTAGAGTCCTTTGCATTCCCATACGCCAAGAACTTGGCATTTACCACTACGCCGAACCACCCACGAGCTCCGATATCCTCCGCTTCATCTGCATGCTAGGTTACAATCATGACCTATGCAATGCCTCTGATTTTAAGAGGCAATTCCTCTCCCCCAATGTGGAATATATTCTTTTCCATATTGAATAGAGCCCTGACCTACAAGCTGGGATCGATGGATCAGGGCAACATCAACATAATGACCATCATATACGGCCTCTTTATCAACCTACTGTTGGACTACACTGTCCTCATCTACAATGAACTCCATGCAGCGGTAATCAAGAAGTGCAAGCTTAAGGCTGCAGGAAAGCCACTGTCGTCCATGCTCTTCCCACGATTCCTCGCTCTCTTCATATGGGATGCGATGACGAGACACGAACTACCAGCCGATGAATCATTCACCCCACAGTTCATAATGCATGGTCATCGCCCAACAATTTCCAAGGATGGTTACACCACCGAGAGGACAGTCTCTCGCGCCATGCTCAGCATTATACAAGAGACGTCTGAGATTAGGTAGACCTACGAACGCTCTCTGTTGTCCCATGAACCAAGGGCAGCTACCCCAGAGCACTTAGACCCGTCCCGTGACAATATCAAGGTAGCACATGAGTCGTCTTCATCGGATGATGAAGATGATGATGATGATGACACTCCTCGTGCATCCCCCGGCCCTTCACATACATTACCCTCCCCCACTACCCAAAGGGCAACCACCTCCACTACCCCTGGCGATCAAGGCCGAATGGGTATTGAACAAGGACGACCCAGTCCAATCCCACACCCAGCCAGCCATCCAGATGCCATTCTTCGGGCCTCTTTAGATGATATATCAGAGGAACCCCACCATCCATCGCCCCCTCCCAACAGAGGGGCGATGAAGAAATAAGTGCCACTTCGCCTCATGGCTCGCCACTACCCTTCACACACCTAGAAGCATGTGTTGCTTCTGTCATTGCTGATCCACAAGATCGTTCAGAGCGATCTCTTGTTCGTGCACATCCCCCTTCGATACTTGATCTAGCGAAGGAGAAACACATCTACTTCTCTTACCCTGCCTCTGAAGCCGAGGAAGAAGAAGAAGTTGTAGCAACATCACGAGATAGCTCCTCACTAGAGGGCTATCAAGGACATGATGGAAGTCCTTCACGGCCCATATTTTCACAAGGCCATGAAGGCGCCTTTGGAGCTGAGGCTCAACCTGCAGCATCCGTTGCTGCAGGGGTTACCCATATGGCTGATCTGGTCACAAAGGCTGAGCTCCACGCCTTTGTAGACTCGATCCAGCGGTCCTTGGAAGACCTAAAACTCATCATACAAGAGATTGTCGACAACCCTCCTTCCATTGACCTCACCACCCTTCGACAATCCCTTGTAACCCTTGAAACCCAAACCTGAGACAACACAACCCATCTCCAAATGCTACAACAGACAGTCACCCAACACCTCCTTCTCCCTTGCTACCCAAAGAAACCAACTCCTCATTCACTCCATCGCCACTCTCACGGCCCAAGCTACTGCGATTGATGAGACCCTAGCCTCCATCACCACCCAAATAAACTCCATCATCCATACCTTTAACATCCTTCCCGCCACCATCATCTCCCAAATCCCTCAACCAACCCCACCCCCAACATCATCAATCGATGAAACCCTCACCTCACTCTCCAACCAAATGGCCACCATCCAAAACACCCTAACCCAACTTGTTATAACCTGGTTTTAGATAACCTAGGTGAAGGTAAATTTTACGTGATTATTTAATAAATTATATGATGGTATGCGTGAATGTGACAACAATACATGATACATGAAATAAGTTCATACATATTTGGATAATATGAATATTTTATTGAGTTAGTGGTACCTTAGTAATGAAGCAAATAGGTTTTTAAAATAATAAAATCCACACCGTCATATCCAGTTTTATATTATTAAAATCTTTCACCGCCTAAGTGAGGTTATTTAAAGAAAAGTTTGGATAGGGTTATCCTTATCACTACCATTCTTTTAGAAAAAGAACCTGTGTGTGTGAGATAAGATGTTCTTCAAGAATTATTGCTTCAAAAGTACTTGAAGATTCTATGTTACAGTAAAGTTTTGCTGTGTGTTTATCATCAAGAAATCTGTTTGATAAGGTGAGTGGTTTTGAAACTAAATTCCTCATATATTTGTGTATCAACTGTTGAGTTTTGATATTGGTTTTGAAGTTAAGATGATAAATTATCTTTAACAGTTTTTATGATGTTATTGTTTTTGTTAGCTCCATTATTCCTATCTTGTAAAAGTATAAGAAAAGTATATTGTAAGTCTTGACATAAGGTTATCTCTACAGAAGACAACAGAGGACTAGCAACAGAAGCCGTTTGATCGAACAAGTGAAAAGTGGCAGAACCTCTGATGTGTCTCACAGAGGTTCTGGAAAATGGTCCTCTGTCAAAAAGAACACGCAAGTCATTTACAGCAGAGCCTCTGAGATGGCTCACAGAGGGTCTGCGGATTTGGTCTTCTGTGAAGTTTCTGTTCATTCAGTTTTCAAAGGTTGTTAGCATGTGCTTTTCACGTGACTAGGGAATAATCGACTTTATTTGGACGACTCAGATGAAGACACGCGTCAAAATCTTGTCTCTAAGGTCGTTAGGAACTAGTATAAATAGCGGATAGGACCTTTGTAATCGGTGGTGCTTCCAGTATTGTAATCATCAAAATTTTCAATTGAATCAATTGAAAAACCTTTGGAGCAATCTTCTTGTATTCATCTTCTTCATTGAGTCTATGTGTTCTTGGTATGTTTAGAATTTCTAATCACTTACTCACTCTGTTTTGCTCTTATTAATACTTTCGTTGCACATCAATTGTTTTAGAGCTTGTTTAGAGTGATATATCAATACCAAAGTTGAATTCAGATCCAACAATTGGTATCAGAGCAGGTTTTGAATTCTAATCCAATTAATTCTGCTTTTGGTATTAATCTGTGATTCCTTGAACACCATTTTCTTCAGATTACCCTGTTTCACTCACTGTTGAATCGGTTTCATCTTGTTCTTATTTTCTTCTTCAAATTTCAATGGCGAACATGGTTAATACCTCGTTCATGAGTACTGGATCTCAATCCAAACCTCCCACACTTATCCGAGAGGAATACCCTCAATGGAAAGTGCGCATGATCAACTTCCTAAAGGGAATTCACCCCAGAATTTGTGAATTTCTCTACAATCCACCTTACGTGCCAATGAATTTGATTCCACGAGTTCCAGTAACTGGTACAACCCCCAAGGTTCCTGAGCACTATGAGCCAAAACCAATTGCAAACTGGAGCGATGAAGAAAAGGTATTGGTTGAATTGGGAAGCAAGTGTAAAAGGCTGTTAATCATGGCTATACCTCATGAGATTTTCAAATGTATTGATCACTGCCATCTGTCTATGGACATTTGGGCAAAATTGGAGAAACAGATCGAAGGAGGGAAGAAGACTCTCAAGAACAACCGAGCCAYTTGTATTGATGAATATCATAGCTTCAAGGCTAAGGAGGGTGAATCCCTGTCAGACACTTACTCCAGGTTCTCCCTGTCAGACACTTACTCCAGGTTCAATACCTTAATCAGCAATTGCAAGAGATATGGAGTGATGAGAACTACAGAGGACAAYAACTCTATGTTCTTGAAAAGTCTTGAAAACGAATGGATGCATTTGACCATGTCAATGAAGGCCACTTTGGATTTAGAAGTATGGACCTTGGCTGACTTGTTTGGTTCACTCAAAAGCCAAGAGTCTCAAGTGCTTCGAATGAAGAAGAATTATGGTGGTCCTCTTGCTCTAGTTGCAGAAGATGGTGGCTCTGGTAAGGGGAGTGAATCAAAGAAGGAAGAAAAGGAGAAGAAGAAGAAGAAAAAGAAGATTCTGAT
>NC_037531.1:6257784-6260198 GCF_001531365.2 Cynara cardunculus var. scolymus
AAACCTAACAACTACTACTTCGCTCCATCCTCAAATGGCTTCCTTGAATACACTTATCCACTATTGGAAATCCTTCGCAACCACCCCATCTATTACGCACTCACTACAACAAAACCTACCCCTGAAACCTATCTCACCCAATTTCTTCTCAGTTCGTACATCTGCACCATGAAAGATGCTGGAATAAGCATAGTAGGCTATGCGTCACACCCAATAGTCAAATCCCTTGTACCAATGGAGATGAACGTCGAGACCCAACGTGTTGCCATCCACCTACCTACTCTGGACGATCTTCATTTGGATGCCTTTGCACCAACTCCATCAGATGCAGAATTGATCGAATTGCTCGAATTCCATTCATACACGGCAAAGACGAAAATCGTCAAACGGACTGAATTCAAGAGGAAGGGCCTTCCTCTTATGTGGAATACTCTGTTTTTAATCATCAATTGTTGCTTAACGGGGAAGGTCGGCAGCCACGATCAAGCATCTCATGCCATGCTCTTCATAGTCTATGGAATATACTTCAACTTGCACCTGGATTACACGCAACTCATCTTTGATGATATGGTAGGCCTAATCAAGAAGAAATGTGCTACTCAACGGGGTGAGAAATCGAAGGTAAAAGCACAGAAGAAAGCCAAAGAAGACCTCAATCACCCAAACTTGATCTTACAGAGGTTCTTCGGCTTGGTCTTTGGAGACATGATTGCAGAGAAGCTGCCCTCTGCAGAGCCGAATGCTCGTTTATACCCAATGAAGGAGTTTCATACAACAGAGCATGAGCTAAGCTACAGAAGCCTGAGGCCATTATCAAAAGCTATGCTCAAGTACCTTAGCAAAAGAAGATAGGAAGGCTTGTAGACGTGGATACAGGAGGCCAGAGCCGGTCCCTGAAACCCCTCCACGAATAGGTATTCCCGTAGGTGAGAGAGTGCACAAAATGAGAGTTGAGGGAAGATTGGAGGTGCCTGCAGAGGCAAGGGAGCTGAGTGAGGAAGGACCGAGAGTAGTTAGTAGTCCCCCACGAAGGCCAAAGAAGTCTAAGAAGACTCATAAGGATGTCGATCCTTCTGAGAAAAAGAAAGGGAAAAAGAGACCCGTAGAAGAAGAGGGTCCAAATAGTCCTCTACCAAAACCCAAAAAGAAGAAATCAAAGGCGGCCCAACCCACAGAGGTTGAGGTCACAGAGGCTGAAATTCAAGAAGGCCCGACAGAGGATGTACCTAAGCGCAGAAGGTTGCGCAAAGCTGTTCTAGAAGAGCCCCCCACTGAGTAACTCCAAGATATAATCTTCAAACTCCAACAGAGTTTTACAGCTCCCACAGTGGTGGTAAATTTGGGGACAAAAGTCGTATTAGACGACGAAGAGGAAGAAGTGGAGTTAGAAGAGGGTGAAAAGATGCCGAAGGCACACATCCAAGCCCCCCTCCCAGTGCAACCCACATGGCTAGGGACCCTGTTCTAGAGGGAACCCCTATTGAAGAAAGCGTGCACACGCTGAACCCTGAACCAACTAACCTCGCAGAGGACATTCTTTCGTCCTCTGTAGAATGCATAAACCGGGAACCCTATTCTAGTCCATCATCCTCTCAAAAGGATGGTAGTTTTATCATAAGAGTCCATTCGCCCAAGGACTCGACACAACCAAGAATGGCATCCGTTGCCCCTCCACACGTGAGTGAACCACCCAGTCATGCTTCAGAGGCATGCGAGAGAATCACCGAGGCTGTGGGTGTAGAACGCCCAAAGTCTTCACTCGATCCCTCTGCCGAGTTAGGTTCTGAACCTATTAGGCACAAAATCGACAGAACACCGGTAGGCTCTCCAATTGGGGATGTCCGAGGATCTGGTGGAAGYCCCCRAGATGAYAAYRCCAAATCGGTCACTGAGGGCGCCTTACACTCCAAGGCTACTAGGTCACCATGTGTTGGTGATCGAGGTTCCCTGAGTGCCTATGTGACGAAGGAGGAGTTGCAAACCTTCGCCACAGCAGTATTCCAGAGGTTGGATGAGTAAAAAAGCTTGTTCTCCTCTTCTCCGGCGACAAAGGCTTTTACACCTCTAACAGAGGCTCTGAAGGAGTTGACTTCTACAACTTCTGAACTCAAGGCGACCTTATCAGCCCTTCAGAGCTCTGTCCTAAAAAAGGACGATCTCACAGAAGCCTTCAGCGCGTTGTCTCTCAATCCTTCTTCTATCAACACTCTCAAGACATAACTGACAGAGGTAGCCGCCCAGTACGCTGCAGACATAGTTTCCGCCGGCTACATGGACTACTCCGCCTTCAAGAATGAAATCAAAGAGATGTTCTCCTCTGCGATCACTGTTGGCATCGACTCCTCATCCTCCAGGGCTAACATTAACCATCTAGCCACTCACAGAGAGATAGACGCAATGGTTGAGGCCCTCGG
>NC_037531.1:6260603-6262372 GCF_001531365.2 Cynara cardunculus var. scolymus
ACTCAAATCCATGATGATCAGAGAGGCAATGACCCTGATCGTCATGAGGGGGAGAAGAAGACTGAGCCAAAGAAATCAACCTCTGCCAAACCACTGAAAATAGTGGACTCTGCTGCAGCCCTATTCTCCAAAGAAAAATCTTCAAAGCCTATGGGGAAAGGCAAGGGTATAATGGTAGAGGAGTCGCCAAAGAAAGGGTCTAGCTCTGAGACACTGGAGGAGATCAATGAAGATGAATATGACGACCCTGATCTGGTTCAAGCCCTCAAGGCGTCTTTGGCAGAGGCTCAGATGAAAAAAGGCAGAGCTCCCATCCCCAAAGTTGGAGAAGGCTCTTCCAAACTTGCAAAGATACCTGAAGAAACGTCCACGGGTACGTTCGACGCTCTGGTAGGAACAGTCAAGCCAATCTTACCAGAGGGGTCTACCCAGAGGCCTATACTCGAAGAAGACACCAGAACGCCAGAGTCTACCACAGTGGGGAGGGTCTCTGAAATTATTGACTCGATGAACAAGATTCCTATGCAGAATATGCGTACAGAGCCCGTAACCACTGTCGAAGAGATTCTGCGGTGGCGTTACTCATCCACAGACACAGAGCCCCCATACGATCCAAAGCTAACTGGAATGCCCTCTGCCGAAGCAAAATTTCACTTCACTAAACTCACCAAGCCACCAAAGCAGGTCTTCTCAGAGCATGTTATTTGTTCACTAGAAACCATCTCTCCGCGCACCATGCTGAAGAAGACCGTGCTGTACACTCAATATACAGTAAAGAGGGATGATGGCAACCTCTACACTTTTATAGATGCTGACCTCCAAAATCTATGTATTTGATCTAATCTTCTTGCACAAGATTCTGAACAAGTATATGGAGAGGAGGTCAAGCTACTCGATTTCTCTCAGAAGGCTGATAGAGGTAATGTGTGCTCAAGTTAAATTCTACAGCCAGAAAGACTGAAATATTGCGATGAGGTTGGCCCAGCCAGAGCTGAAAATTTCTCCTCCAAAGAACATACCCATTTGGCTGCATAGGTTCCATCCCAACACCATTATCCACAATCCCATCTTTGGGTTTGTTTTCTTGGACAGGGATGAGATCCTAAGATTCTTCGATCCGAAAGAGGCATACAAGTATTCAACAGAGTCCCTCAAATGGGTGTTCAACCTGGTGGTGGCAGAGGTGCAGAAAGGGCGAATAAGGGCGGATGAAGTAACGAACCTTCTAGAGATTATCAAAATACAAGTCTCATTCAGGGAATGGATATTCAAGGTCTACAAGACTGTCAAGACTGATTTGCAATATGCTGTAGACGATTATCCAGACTCTGCTGTTGAGTAAATTCTTGTAATAGTATAGGCCTGCACAATTTTTACTTCTTTCAATAATGTAAATTTTTGAAGAGGATGAAATTATTCTCCTCTTGTATTTTTTCCTTTAGTTAAATCTTGCACCCAACTGTCCACAATTACTTTTTTATACTTAGGGGGAGATTGTTAGCTCCATTATTCGTATCTTGTAAAAGTATAAGAAAAGTATATTATAAGTCTTGACAGAAGGTTATCTCCATAGACGACAACAGAGGACTAGCAACAAAATCTGTTTGATCTAACAAGTGAAAAGTGGCAGAACCTCTAATGTGTCTCACAGAGGTTCTGGAAAATGGTCCTCTATCAAAAAGAACACGCAAGTCATTTACAGCAGAGCCTCTGAGATGGCTCACAGAGGGTCTGCGGATTTGGTCTTCTGTGAAGTTTCTGTTCATTCA
>NC_037531.1:6263542-6265271 GCF_001531365.2 Cynara cardunculus var. scolymus
AGATATGGAGTGATAAGAACTACAGAGGACAACAACTCTATGTTCTTGAAAAGTCTTGGAAACGAATGCATAACATGAAAAAGGGAATCTCACTAGACTTTTGTCTAACCCTCATTTTATGTTTTAAAATATGTGTGCAGGTAATACCAGTTATAATATCAATAAGGGAAAAAGAATTATATGATTACTTCCCTTATGTGCTTAAATGTTGAAGACCATATCTAGATGTGTTTGGAGAAAAGTGATGCTAGTTTACAAATGCATGTATTTTAAAATTTTTAAGTTATGAAAATTTGTATTGTAACCTGTAGCACAAAGTCTTGTAATTTTGGACCTACATGGGAATCTATGTATTCTATGAATGAATTCTATGTAATATGCAATGTATGGAGATTTGGGTTGTCACAGATTGGTATCAGAGCCTAAGTTTAAGGGATTTAGGTGATCAATTGCGTGATGATGCCTAGACTTAAACTTTTTATTGCATATTAGGGTCCCGGACATAGTTAGAACCTTTGAAATAAATATGATAAGTTTAGAGATCAGTGTGTAAGGTACATTCGGATTACATTTGGCCAATGTAATTTTAAATCTACAGGTACATATCTGAACTTGGACACTTTATTGTATTTGGAAAGGTGAAAATGTGTTATTTAATCATGAAAACTACAGATGACTAGCCGGTCCAGAAGATCACCAAGACTAGCCCATCCTGATCTTAGTGAGGCAGAAAATTCTCCCATTGAAGCCACTATTAATACCTCACGAGGTAGAGGCAGAGGAAGAGGGAAAAATCAAACAAGGGAAATAAATTATCAATCACAAGGTTATGTTAATCAAGCCGAATCTAACTCTTGGAATAACAATCCGGAACCAACACCAAGCACAAGAGGAGGGGATATTAAAATGTTTCTGGCATGCAAACCACCAGCTTTTTCAGGTGAGAGAGATCCAACTAAAGCTATGTGTTGGATAAATGAGATTGAATTAGTATTCAATACCATACGTTGTCCAGAAGCCGACAAAGTCAGGTTTGCTGTATCAGTTCTAAAGTCTAATGCTTTGTATTGGTGAGAAATAGAATTTCTTGGAAGGGTGGATGTTTTGCAAACCTTGTCATGGGCAGAATTTGTGAATAAATTCAAAGAACAATTTTGTCCCAAAGCTGCAGTTAGACAAATGGAAGAGGATTTCTTGAAGTTGGAACAAAGCTCTGGATCAGTTAGAGAATGCACAGAAAAATACATAGAGTATTCTAGATTTGCTGAGCATTACATATCTACAGAAGCTAGAAAAGTTGAGAGATATATCTGGGTTTGAAACCCTCAATTAGAGAATTTGTTATAGTAATGAACCCTACTACTTTTCCATTGGCAGTCGATGCAGCTGAAGTCACAGAAAAGAACAAAAATAGAAGCGATGCAGGAAAACAAATGGAAAAGAGGAAGTAGGAAGGATCTTCAACAAGATATCGAGGATCCAAGTCCTTTAAGTTCAACAAGAAACCAATGCAGAGGTTGATGGAGAAGGTCTGTCCTAGGTGTCGACAATATCATCAAGGAGAATGCAAACTAGAACCGATGAAATGCTTCAATTGTGGTGAGATTGGACATTCATCAAGATTCTGTCCGATGAATAAAAGATGTTTCAACAGCAATTCACCGGATCATTTTAAAGACAAATGCCCACAGCTAAAAAATCCACAACTAAGTTTGGGAAATAGTACAAC
>NC_037531.1:6266501-6283821 GCF_001531365.2 Cynara cardunculus var. scolymus
TGTGAATTTTGGTTAAGGGAAGTCCAATTCCTTGGCCATGTTGTGTCACAAGAAGGAATCAAAGTGGATCCATTAAAAATGAAGCAGTAGAAAAATGGGATACACCAAGAAATCCTTCTAAAGTCAGAAGTTTTCTAGGCTTGGCCGGTTATTATCGTAAATTTATTCAAGATTTTTCAAAAATAGCGATACCTCTAACCAAGCTGACTCGAAAAAACATCAAGTTTCATTGGGCCGAAGAACAAAGAAGGGCCTTTCAAACCTTGAAAGATCGCTTGTGTAGCACACAAGTTCTATCTCTACCCGATGGAACGGAAGACTTCATTGTTTATAGTGATGCAGCGAAGTTTCGCTTAGGCTGTGTTTTGATGCAAAAGGGAAAGGTAATCGTATATGCATCACGATAATTGAAAGATCAGGAGAAGCAGTACCCAACACATGATACGGAATTAGCGGCTGTAGTTTTTGCCTTAAAAATTTGGAGGCACTATTTGCTAGGAACAAAGTGCAAAATTTATATAGACCACAAAATCCTTCAACACTTGTTCAACCAGAAAGAGTTAAACATGAGGCAACGTCGATGGATAGAACTAGTCAATGATTATGACTGTGAAATTCTTTACCATCCAGGAAAAGCTAATGTTGTAGTTGATGCTTTAAGCCGAAACGAAAGAAGTGAAACTATCAAAACTGTGGCGATGAAAATAAATGTAAAACCAGATTTTCATACGAACATTCAAAAATGTCAAGCAGAGGCTATTAAAGGAGATCATTTAAAGGTCGAAAGATTGGGAAAAATGATTGCTAACCTAGAAAAGAACAATAAAGAAATTCTATGCTTCCAAGGACGAATCTGGATACCATGCTATGGGAATATTCGCGATATAATTCTAAAGGAAAGTCATGAATCTCGATATTCCATCCATCCAGGTACTAATAAAATGTATAAGGATTTTAAAACTTTTTATTGGTGGCCAGGACTAAAGAAAGATATAGCAAGGTATGTAGAAAAATGTATGACGTGCCTACAAGTAAAGATAGAGCATTAGAGACCCTATGGAAAACTGCAATCCTTGGAAATTCCTGTTTGGAAATGGGATCACATCACAATGGATTTTATTATGAAGTTACCCCGAACCCTAAGAGGGTATGATGCCATATGGGTAATAGTGGATTGCCTATCCAAATCTGCACACTTCTTACCAATAAAAGAAAGTTATTCATTGGAAAAGTTAGCCCACATTTATATTAAGGAAATTGTGACAAGACATGGGGTTCCACTATCTATCATCTCGGACAGAGATAGCAGATTTACATCGAAATTCTGGGTAAGTTTTCAAAAGGCATTAGGATCCCAAATTCGATTAAGCACATCATATCATCCTCAAACAGACGGACAAAGTGAAAGAACAATTCAGACACTTGAAGATATGCTAAGAGCTTGCATCATAGATTTTGGAGGATCATGGGAAGATCATCTTCCACTAATAGAATTTGCATACAATAATAGCTATCATTCCAGTATCAAAGCGGCTCCATATGAAGTGTTGTATGGTCGGAAATGCCGAACCCCTGTATGTTGGAATGAGGTAGGTAAGAAACAACTAACAGGTCCCGAAATTGTGCAAGAACTTCTGAAAAGATTGATCAGATTCGGGAAATAATTAAAATAGCTCAAGATCATCAGAAAAGTTACGCAGATAAGCATAGAAAATCAATTGAATTTTGCGTGAATGATTTAGTAATGTTGAAAGTTTCTCCCTGGAAAGGAGTTATGAGGTTTGGAAAGAAAGGTAAACTCAGTCCAAGATATATTGGTCCATTCAGAATCTGTAAACGAGTTGGGCCAGTAGCTTATCAATTGGAATTACCAGAGGAACTTAGTCTGATTCACAATACTTTCCATGTGTCAAACCTAAGAAAATGCCTTGCTGATCCTAGTATGGCAATACCACTTCTGGAGATTAAGTTGGATGAAAAACTGAATTTTGTGGAAACTCCAGAAGTTATAACTGACCACAAAACCCGTGTGTTGAGAAACAAAGAAATAAGTCTAGTAAGGGTACAGTGGCGATTTCACAAAGGTTCAGAAGCAACATGGGAATTARAATCATATATGAAGGAAAAATATCCATGGTTATTTGAATGAATTCCGGGACGGAATTCTTATAAGGGTGAGAGAATGTTATAACCTGGTTTCAGATAACCTGGGTCAAGGTAAATTTTACGTGATTATTTAATAAATTATATGATGGTATGCGTGAATGTGGGAACAATACATGATATATGAAATAAGTGCATACATGTTTGTAAAATATGAATATTTTATTGAGTTAGTGGTACCTTAGTAATGAAACAAATAGGTTTTTAAAATAATAAAATCCACACCGTCATATCTAATTTTATATTATTAAAATATTTCACCGCCTAGGTGAGGTTATTTAAAGAAAAGTTTGGATAATGTTATCCTTATCACTGTCTTTCTATTAGAAAAGGAACCTGTGTGTGTGAGATAAGGTGTTCTTCAAGAATTGTTGCTTCAAAAGTACTTGAAGATTTTGTGTTAAAGTAAAGTTTTGCTGTGTGTTTATCATCAAGAAATCTGTTTGATAAGGTGATTGGTTTTGAAACTAAATTCCTCATATATTTGTGTATCAACTGTTGAGTTTTGATATTGGTTTTGAGGTTAAGATGATAAATTATCTTGAACAGTTTTTATGATGTTATTGTTTTGGAATATATTTCTGGATAAATATGAAATAAAATCGTGTTCGTCAATAGCCTTTGAGAAGTTGCTGTTCGAACCTATTTTTGGGATTGTTTTGGAAAGAATTAAATAGTATATGGGTTTTTAAAACAGTTTGAAAGAGTTTGACAGAAAAACAGAGTTTTAAACTGTTTTGGGAGAACAGGTTGTTCTTGAGAATATAAGGTTTTGAGTATAAACCTATGTTGAAACCATGATTTGGTTTGGGAATTATGAACAGGTTCACTCTGACATATATGATTGAGGTCTGTCTTTGGATGAACTACTTCATATGAATTAATGGGAGGATATAAGGGTGGAACATCATAAAAAAGGAATTATTGGGAGGATATAAGGTTGGTCGTTGTCTCTGTGGCCTAACTCTTATTATGATATCTATTAAAGTTACAATAGATTTAAGTTCTCATTTCTTGGTGATTTGAGGATTTAGAGATGTTGTCTTTAGTAGAAATGATGGTAATGATGTTATGGGATTGGAGATAATATAGTTCATGACTATTGGTCGTGAATAAAAATGCTTTGGGTAAAAGCATTGATTATGAGGAAACAGAGAAGTTCTGGTTGTACCTTGCAAGGAACCAGAGGGGCTCTAATAGACCTTCATAATAGAACCAGAAGATTCTGGATATTGATTTAAAATGATGCAAAATCTTTTATAAATTATTAGTTTGAAAATAAGCTTTATATTTTCTTTTGAAACAAGCTTAATGCTTTATTTATAGTTTTAAAATGATATTTCAAAAGAGTCTCTATACTTAGAAATTTCTATAAAATAAACCAGAGGAGCTCTGGTCATGCTTATTGAAAAATATTCTAAGTATGGTTCGGAACCAGAGGCCGATGGACTGGAAAACCATTATTTTTCTAAGTATGGGATTTTGAACAAGAGGCCCAATGGACTTAAACATGATGCGATTCTTTTATTATTCTTCAATATGATTGAGAGATTCTTTGATAAATATTTTTGGTGATCTCACACTGCATAGCACGAAAAAGGGAATCTCACTAGACTTTTGTCTAACCCTCATTTTATGTTTTAAAATATGTGTGCAGGTAATACCAGTTTTAATATCAATAAGGGAAAAAGCATTATATGATTACTTTCCTTATGTGCTTAAATGTTGAAGACCTAGATGTGTTTTGGAGAAGAGCGATGCTAGTTTACAAATGCATGTATTTTGAAAATTTTAAGTTATGCAAATTTGTATCGTAACCTGTAGCACAAACTCTTGTAATTTTGGACCTACGTGGGAATCTATGTATTCTATGAATGAATTCTATGTAATATGCAATGTGTGGAGATTTGGGGCCCTGTCAAAGGCACTTGTCTCAACCTTCAATGAGATAAGTGCAAAATTCATCCACCGCGCCATTCAACCAACTAAGGCTCTCTCCCAGAGCCTTGCTGATCAACAGACTCGCACCACCTCTCTCATTCACTCGATGGAGGAGAGCAGAAGACAACAAGCCCTGAAGGCGTATCTTGCGACCTTCAGGAAGAAGACAATGAAGAAGAGGAACAGAGCATCATGCTTCAGCAGCTGCCTACACAAAAGGCCACGCCTTAAGGACCCAGACCCCGATGATCAAGGTCTTGGACCTCATGAGGGGGAGAACGAGGCCGCAGTTGCTCAATACATGGAATCCGCAGCACCATCACCACCTCCCCAAAAACAAGAACAACAACCACCCACAACCGAAGGCACCCAAGCGAGGGAACCAGAGGCCCAGCCCTCTGAAGATGTAAATAATGTACATATTCCCCTCGCCATTTTCCAAGATCCCATCGAGTTGAGTTCATCAACCGACGAAGAACCATCCACACCACCAACCAACCTACCCTTCACCCCATCACCAACTCCAAACTTACCATTAACCCCCTCACCAACACCACGCACCACACAACCCTTCACCACTCTACCCATACAACCTCAACTCACAGTCACCCAACCTTCATCACCACAACAACCACCAACTCAACCTGATGAACCAGAAACCACCCAAATACAACCTCCTGAACCACAAGTCACCCCATCTGAGCCTAATGAACCAGAGCCAACCCAAAATCTTCCATCACCTACCCTCTCTCAACATTTAACCCAAACACAAACCACAACCCAACAAACCCAGGTGCAAGCGGATGTTCCTTCATCTTCAAGACACCCTCCTCAAGGGATAGTCAATGAAATAATATCAAATATGGAGTTGCTCAGGAGACGTCCTAAGATGCCATCAAGGGAGCCAGTCATGATGGAAAACATCCATCAATATATGTGCCATGACCGCGATGAAGGGCTAACTCTCAATCCTCCAATTCTCTCATCAGAATCCATGAACCTCCTACACCATAAGTTTGTTAGACAGACCACCCAACCACCAAGTGCGGTCTTTTCAAACGATGAAATAAAGTTGGTCATGGACATCAAAATAAGGACCTTCGCCAACCAAGACATCAAGTACATCAAGTACATAGTGGAGAGAGCTCATGGTCAGGTCAGCATCTTTAGTGACAATGACTTGATCAATCTCAATCCTTATGACTTGATCGAGCTATATGCGTACACGACTCAGCGACAGGATTAGGGCATAAGATTTGGAATGGCTAACAGAGCGATTGTACAAACTATAGAGACCTTGGTGAAGCATCGAGCCAAGAGTGATTTCGAGATTGCTCTTCGGCTCGACATCGACAGACTATCCTGCACTCCACCTGATGAAGACTTCCCTGGGCTGCAGGAGAAGAGATCTGCCTCTGTCACTAGGTCTGGTATACAAAAATGAGTTTGGAGCGAAGAAATTCTTTTTGTTGACTAAGGCCTTTAAGTATTCTAATGAAACACTTAAATGGTTTCAGAAAGCCATCAGAGACATATTGGGCAGATCTTACGTACCAACAGAGGATGGACAGAGACTGATACATGAAATATCTACATTCATTGATTACAGAGGACTACTTATGCATTTTTGGGAAATATCACAGGCGAGACCCTAAATGTAGTCTTATATTTTTGTCTTGTAATCTTCATTTTACCAATGTAAAGATTCATCATTTGTTCCAATGAAAAATTTGGCAAAAGATGCTTTTCTTTAGAATAGCCTCTAGCCTTGAATGTTCTTAGAATAGATGATGTTTCCTCTTTCATTACTTAGGAGGAGATTGTTAGACCTCATAAGTATTATGCATGAAGTAATGAAGACAAACAAGTGATGAAGAACCAAAAGGCTGATGGAAGACTCCATGGAAAAATGACTAAGTCTGAAGAACATCCAGAGGGTCGATGAACTGACCAGAGATGCGATGGAAAGTGCATCTTCATAACCCCTCTGGATACTAGCACTTGAAATTTCCTTCACCAGTTCAACCAGAGGAAAGCAATGAAGATATGAAGATAAGGTTAAACTCATATCCCATGGAAGACAACTGGAGATAACCATTCAACCACTGTGTTCTACAAAGTTTATCTTGTTTTAATGTTTATCCTTATTATAGATAGGCTTTATCTGTTAATAGAAGATTAGCTAAATAGTCTCCCTAGATAGTTATCTTCTTAGTAGCTTACTAGTATAAATAGGTGGTTAGACCTATTGTAAAAAGGACGCTTTACGTTCTTACATTATTATTGAAAAAAGTGAAATCTTCAGCACTCAAGATTATTCTTTGAATGTTCATATATTGTTCTTGAGTGTTCATCATTTTGTTCATTAAAACACTATAATTTGGTTATTCTTAACTTGATTATTAGTGTTATTGAGAGATCTGGGATCAAGAGTTATACTAACTCAAGTAGTTTAATTTGTTATTTGAATTAGCAAAAAATAGGTTTAATAGATCCAATTAAATAAAACTAAACGCCTAAAAATGAGTCAAAATCGGCTCAAATAAGTAAATAGTATTGATAATTAAATAAATACATCAATAAAATAAGCTAATTTACTCTATATTAGAAAGCATTTGGTTCAAAGTCCTAAATACAACTTTCCAAGCAATATGTACCGCTAATTAATGTTAAATTACTTAATTTTCAAGCTTACAAATTATCATCGCTTTGGTACAACTTATTAAAACACACATATCTCCTCCTTATCCCTAACCTGTTTGAAACCTCAAATGATATCTACAACTTTCATGTGATAACCAGGTCCTAATTATTACCCAAGGTAATTATTATGTGAATTAATTGTTTATGTGGATACATGCTTACATGGATTAATTGCGTAAATATGTATATTTCACATGAGGTATATGCATAATGTTAATGTGCATGTGTGTGCATGGGTTTATGTACATATATGTATGGTTATATGCATGCATATGGGGGAGGGGAACCGACTTTCCAAATTTGGAAAGTATAAACAAGAGGGCTTTGGAAGAGGCAAAAGTTTCATACCTCTTTGAGATTTTGGAAATTTTGAGAGAAGAGTTGTCCAGAGATTCAAGTATTGAATCAAGTTGGTCTTGCATTCATCTTCTTCTTCAAAATTTGAATTTGTGTTTTAAAGGTGAGTGATTTCTAAACCTCTTTGTATAAAATTTGTACTAGTTTTTATTGAATGTTGCATATAGATTGAAATGAAATCAGTTATTCAATTAAGGGTTTTATTCGGACAAAAGGTGACCGGATTAAGTCTAAATCGGACAAAGCTTGTTCGGATTATTCTTAAACCGAATAAGAGTCATTCGATTTATTCATAAATCGCTTAAGTGTTGTGCGATTTAGGGTGTTAGTGAGAATTTTGAATTATGTAAACCGGTCAAAGATTTTGAACGGAGAAGTATGAATACGACCAAGTATTGAGCGGTTTAGCCTTAATTCGCTTAAGGGTCGTGCGGATTATCTGTAAACCGATCATGTATTGAGCGGTTTAGTCTTAAACCGATCATGTGTTGTCCGGATTGTTTTAAATCGGACACAGTCTTGTGATTTAGCCTTAACTCGACAATGGGTTGTCCGGATTAGTAAATCGGACAAAAAGGACAAGTGTTGTCCGGATTGTATATCCGGATAACTTGTCCGAATATCTTATATTTGATAAATTTTAAGTGTTTAATATTCTAGACATTTATATAGTTTAAAATGTCTATTATTGGGTTTGAGTATGAATTTATAAAAAGGGTATTTTATATCTTTTTGAATAAAAAGATATGTTCTTACCATGCGTGGTGTCGTAAGTCTGTTTTGGTATGAAACTATATTTTGGAAAATCTTCCTACCAAGCGTGGTTACGTAAGTCTATTTTGGTATGGAAGTGGATTTTATTAAACGATTTCTACCAAGCGTGGTGACGTAAGTCTGTTTTGGTATGAAACTTGTTTTAAGTGGTAGTTCCCCCAGACGTGGTGACCTTTGTCTGTTCTGATAAGTAACCTTGTTTTGATGGAGGAATAAGGGTGACATATCAAGGAGATGTGTACTTGGAATAAGGGAGGCATTGTCATATGTGGATATTATTATAACTCTTATTATTATTACTAATTGGATATAATAACTTTGAATCATCATTTCTTTGTGACCTGATGAATTAAAGATATTATTCTTGTTAGAAATATTAATTTAAATGTTATTGAGAAGGGGAAAATGGTTTGTCATAAAAGGCAAGTATTGTCTTAAATCTTTCCGTTAATATTTACAAAGGAATGGTCTAATGATTCAAAGAATCTTTGATTACAATATTTTTTCATATTGAGAATGTTGAATATTTAAGCAGATGTGTTTTAGTAATAGAACTGAAGTTCGTGAGTTTATTCTTTTATATATCATTGAGAAAAGTATCATTAGATTGTATTACAAATGTTTCTGAGCAAAATTATTTATATTTTGGTGTTTATCACCCTGCATTTGCAATGAAAGGATTACTCACTAGACCCTTTAGGTCTAACCCTCATTTTCTGTTTTAAAATTATGCAATACAGGAATGGCGGGGTCCAGGGATATTAAAGGGAAAGGGAAAATATGATCATTTTTCTAATTTGTTATCTGCTTTTGAAGATACATGTTGTATTACATGTGATAGTACATGATTTGTTTTGGACATTTTTATATGTAAATTTGTACATATAGGAAATCCTTGTACTAGTGGGACCTTTTGATGCAAACTATATTTCTATGTAATGAAATATGTGTTATATGCAAATGTGGAGTTTGGACGTGTTACAAAAGTGGTATCAGAGCCTTAGTTTAAGAGATTTAGGTATTCAAAGCATGATGCCTAGACTTAAACCGTCATTTGCATGATAAGATTCCCGGACATTATTAGTATCACTGGGAATAAAATATAATGTGTTAAAGAGGGCAGTATGTAAGGTGAATTCGAATTACAAATGGCCAATGTAATTATGAATTTACAGGTACATACCTATACTCGGATACCATATTATATTTGAGAATATGAATACGTGATATTTAATATTAAATATCTGCAGATGTCTAGTCGATCACGAAGATCAAAGAGAACTGCCCGCCCAACAACTGAAGAAAGGGAGGAATCTCCCGTTAATCCACCAACCTATACTTCAAGGAGTAGAGGACGTGGAAGGGTAGGGGTAGAGGTCGAGGAAGAAGTCAGATTCCTGAGAGGAGTCAGGCTGAGATTCGCCCTGATCTAGGGGAATCTATTTCTGGGAATGCTCAACAAGAAAAGAGGCAACAATCAGAGTTTATAACTAGGAACGATCTGGCAGAAGAAATGGGAAAACTGAGGGAAACTCTGATATCCATTATGGGACTGCCAACTAGAATAGAAACCAAGAGAGTTCGAATTAATCCTCCAGCTCCTTCAGCAGGCAACAATACTCAAGGAGGGATATAAAGATGTTTCTAACATGTAAACCTCCAACCTTTTCAGGAGAAAGAGATCCAGTTAAAGCAATGTGCTGGATAAAAGAGATTGAATTAGTATTCAACACCAGTAGATGTTTTGAAGAAAATAAGTTTAGATTTGCAGTATCTATGTTTAAATCTAATGCCTTATATTGGTGGGATGTGGAGTCCTCGGCACAACCAAATATATTGCAAACAATATATTGGGAAGAATTTGTGAATAAATTCAAAACACAATTCTGTCCTACGACAGAAGTAAGGCAAATGGAAGAGGATTTTYTGAAACTGGAGCAAGGGAATAGATCTGTACGGGATTATACCAAGAAATTTATCGAGTTTTCCTGTTTTGTTGAACATTACGTATCTTCCAAATCCTGAAAGGTAGAAAGATACAGTTGGGGTTTGAAACCTTCTATTTGGGAGTTCGTGATTGCTATGAACCCTAAAACTTTCTTTTTAGCCGTCAATGCTGCCGAAATTACTGAAAGAAATAAGAATCGGCAAGGTGAAGAGAAAATAATAGAGAAAAGAAAGTGGGAGGGGTCTTCAGTCAGTTTTCGAAGACCCAAGTTTATTAAGTCAGATAACCGTGCTCCACAATTACTACCTGTTGGGACTTGTCCATGGTGTGAGAAGGTGCATCAAGGGAATTGTCCACCTGAACCAAAGAGATGCTATCGTTGTTGGAAGGTAGGGCATTTGTCAAGGGACTACACTACAACCAAAAGATGTTTTTAGTGCAATTCACTTGACCATATCCGACCGAATTATCTACAATTGAGAGCTCCTTGTGTGACAATGAGAGAAAATACTCCCAGTAACCGTGGAAGGCCTAGTGCACCGAGGGGAGGCCGGAGTGGAGCCAGAGGCAGATTGTTTCAAATGACAAGGAATGAAGCAGAAACAACCCCAGATGTGGTAACAAGTACCTTTCTTCTGAATTCTATACGTGCCAAGGTGTTGTTTGATTCTGTTGCAAATTTTTCATTTGTATCACCATCATTTGCTCAATCTGCATGTTTAAATTTTGTGCTACTTGATGACAAATTAGTAGTTGACACTTCTAATAGTCAAGAAGCTATTACTAGAGTATTCAATAATTGTATTATTGTTATTGAGGGGTGTGAGTTACCAATTCGACTGTTTCCTATGCCAATTGAAGAGTTTGATGTAGTGGTGGGTATGGACTGGTTAGTAGAGCATCAGGCCAGTATTGTTTGTAATAAGAAGATGATCAAAATTATAGTACCAGATCAAGGAACAATTATTATTTATGGTGATTGTCGAGATCATCATATTAATTTATTATCAGTAATAAAATCCCGAAAGTCTATTTGGAAAGGATGCCAGGGGTGTTTAGTAGATGTTATTGATGCAAAAAAAGAAAAAGGGAAGCATGAATTGATTCCAATCATTAATGAATACCCAGAAGTCTTTCCATAGGATTTGTCTGGGTTACCGCCAGATCGAGTCATCGAATTTGGAATTGATCTTATACCTGGAGCAGCACAAGTAGCTAAGGCACCGTATAGATTGGCTCATACGGAATTGAAAGAGTTGGTTATTTAGTTGAAAGATTTGACTGATAAAGGATTCATTAGACCCAGCACTTCACCTTGGGGTGCTCCGGTCTTGTTTGTCAAGAAGAAAGATGGATCTATGCGAATGTGTATAGACTACCGAGAATTGAATAAATTGACAATTAAGAACAAGTATCCTCTACCAAGGATTGATGACTTGTTTGATCAACCGGTAGAAGAAAGGTATTTCTCCAAAATCGATTTAAGATTGGGGTATCATCAGCTTATAGTCAGGGAGGAAGACGTTGCTACAACAACTTTTCGAACCAGGTATGGGCATTATGAATTTCTAGTTATGCCATTCGGCTTAACTAATGCGCCCACAACTTTTATGGATTTATTGAATAGGGTATGTAAGGAATACCTTGATAAATTCGTCATTATATTTATCGATGATATTCTTATATACTCTAAAACCAAAGAAGAACATGCGGAACATCTTCGCCTAATACTGGAATTGTTGAAAAGAGAAAAGTTGTATGCCAAGTTGTCTAAATGTAAGTTCTGGTTAAGGGTAGTCCAATTCTTGGATCACGTTATCTCAGAAGTAGGGGTGAAGGTCGACCCAGCTAAAATAGAAGCAGTTGAAAAATGGAAAGCTCCAAAGACTCCTTCTGAAGTTCGAAGCTTTTTGGGACTGGCAGACTACTACCGTAAGTTCATTCAGGACTTTCTAAGATATTTGTGCCATTGACCAAATTAACTCAGAAGAATATTAAGTTTCAGTGGGAAAAAGAACAACAAGAAGCTTTCCAAGTATTGAAGGATCACCTTTGCAGTGCACTGGTGTTGACCTTACTTGATGGATCCGAAAATTTTGTGGTATATAGTGATGCTTCAAAGTTGGGATTGGGATGTGTTCTGATGCGAAGAGGAAAGGTGATTTCTTATGCATCAAGACAATTGAAGGATCATAAGAAGTAGTATCCGACTCATGATATGGAGTTAGCCATAGTGGTGTTTGCTCTAAAAATATGGAGGCATTATCTTCTGGGAACAAAGCGCCAGATTTATACAGATCACAAGAGTCTACAGCATTTGTTCAACCAGAAAGATTTAAATATGCGACAGCGTCGGTGGATTGAACTTGTTAATGATTATGATTGTGAAATTCTTTACCACCCAGGAAAAGCGAACGTGGTAGCTGATGTTTTAAGTAGAAAAGAAAAAAACGGGACTATTAAAACTGTGGTAATGAGAATAAGTTTAGTCCCTGATATCCGTAAAGAAATTCTGAGATGACAGAAGGAAGTTATGAAAGAAGATCTTATCAAGGCAGAAAGGTTGGGTAAGATGATTTCAACCTTGGAACCAAATGGTAAAGGGATTATGTGTTTTCAAGGGTGAATTTGGGTACCAAGTTTTGGGGATATCTAGAAAGTAATTTTGAATGAAAGCCATAAATTCCGATACTTTATTCATTCAGGTACCAATAAGATGTACTGAGACTTGAAACCTTTTTATTAGTGGCCCGAATTGAAGAGAGCCATAGCTAGATATGTGGAACAGTGTCTGACGTGTTAAGAGAGCCATAAGATTGAACATCAAAAGCCATATGGAAGTATTCAATCTTTAGAGATACCTGTATGGAAATGGGATCACATTACAATGGATTTCGTCATGAAGTTACCTCTAACTCCAAAGGGGTATGACGATTGACGCGATCTGGGTAATTGTTGATCGTTTGTCTAAATCTGCGCATTTTCTACCAATAAGAGAGAAATACTCATTAGAAAAGCTAGCACAGATTTACATCAAAGAAATTGTGACGAGACACGGTGTTCCATTATCTATTATTTCTGATAGATATTGTCGGTTTACTTCAAAGTTCTGGGGAGGATTGGAGAAAGCTTTGGGATCTGAAATCCGACTAAGTACAACTTACCATCCACAGACTGATGGGCATAGTGAAAGAACTATCCAGACTCTCGAAGATATGTTGAGAAGCTGTATCATGATTTCGGGGGATCGTGGGAAGATCATTTGCCACTAATAGAGTTTGCATATAACAACAGTTATCATCTCAGCATCCAAGCGGCACCATATGAAGTATTGTATGGACGTAAATGTAGAACGCCGTTGTGTTGGAACGAGGTGGGTGAGAGGAAGTTAACGGGTCCTGAAATTGTCCAAGAAACTTCAGACAAGATTGAACAGATCCGAGAAAGAATAAAAACAACACAAGATCGCCATAAAAGTTATGCTGATAATTGTCGAAAGCCGATTGAATTTTGTGTAGGTGATTTTGTGATTTTAAAAGTTTCGCCATGGAAGGGTGTCATCAGATTTGGGAAGAAGGGTAAACTCAGTCCGAGGTATGTTAAGTAAACGAATCGGGCCAGTGGCGTACCAGTTAGAACTACCAGAAGAGCTTAGTCTGATTCACAACACTTTCCATGTATCGAATTTGCGAAAATGTTTAGCTAATCCGAGTCTCGCTGGACCACTACCAGAGGTCAAAATAGACAGTAAGCTGAAGTTTGTGGAAACACCAGAAGCCGTGATTGACCGAAAGATTAGGGTGTTGAGAAACAAGGAAATCAGTTTAGGTAAAATACAGTGGAAGTTTCACAATGGACCAGAAGCAACCTGGAAATTGGAGTCAGAAATGAGAACAAATTATCCATGGCTCTTTGATTAAAGGAATTCCGGGACGAAATTCTTTTGAAGGGGTGGATAATGTGATAACCAGGTCCTGATTATTACCCAAGATAATTATTAGGTGAATTAATTGTTTATGTGGATACATGCTTACATGGGTTAATTGCGTAAGTATGTATATTTCACATGAGGTATATGCATAATATTAATGTGCATGGGTTTATGTACATATATGTATGGTTATATGCTTACATATGGGGGAGGGGAACCGACTTTCCAAATTTGGAAAGTATAAATAAGAGGGCTTTGGAAGAGGCAAAAGTTTCTTACCTCTTTGAGATTTTGGAAATTTTGAGAGAAGAGTTGTCCGGAGATTCAGGTATTGAATCAAGTTAGTCTTGCATTCATCTTCTTCTTCAAAATTTGAATTTGTGCTTTAAAGGTGAGTGATTTCTAAACCACTTTGTATAAAATTTGTACTAGTTTTTATTGATGTTGCATATAGATTGAAAAGAAATCAGTTATTCAATTAAGGGTTTTATCCGGACAAAGGGTGACCGGATTAAGTCTAAATCGGACAATGCTTGTTCGGATTATTCTTAACCAAATAAGAGTCATCCGATTTATTCATAAATCGCTTAAGTGTTGTGCGATTTATTCATAAATCGCTTAGAATTTTGAATTATGTAAACCGGTCAAAGGTTTTGAACGGAGAAGTATGAATACGACCAAGTATTGAGCGGTTTAGCCTTAAATCGCCTAAGGGTCGTGTGGATTATTTGTAAACCGATCATGTGTTGTCCGAATTGTTTTAAATCGGACACATTCTTGTGATTTAGCCTTAACTCGACTATGGGTTTTTCGGATTAGTAAATCGGACAAAAAGGACAAGTGTTATTCGGGTTGTATATACGGATAACTTGTCCGGATAGCTTATATTTGATAAATTTTAAGTGTTTAATATTCTAGACATTTATATAGTTTAAAATGTCTATTATTGGGTTTGAGTATGAATTTATAAAAGGGGTATTTTTTATCTTTTCAAATAAAAAGATATGTTCCTACCAAGCGTGGTGACGTAAGTCTGTTTTGGTATGAAACTATATTTTGGGAAACCTTCCTACCAAGCGTGCTGATGTAAGTCTGTTTTGGTATGGAAGTGGATTTTGTAAATTGTTTCTACCAAGCGTGGTGACGTAAGTCTGTTTTGGTATGAAACTTGTTTTAAGTGGTAGTTCCCCCAGACGTGGTGACGTTTGTCTGTTATGGCTTGGAACTGGGAATGKGTACTTTCAGACGTGGTGACTTTTGTCTGTTCTGATAAGTAACCTTGTTTTGATGGACGAATAAGGTTCACATATCAAGGAGAAGTGTATTTGGAATAAGGGAGGCATTATCATATGTGGATATTATTATAACTCTTATTATTATTACTAATTGGATATAATAACTTTGAATCATCATTTCTTTGTGACCTGATGAATTAAAGATATTATTCTTATTAGAAATATTAATTTAGATGTTATTGAGAAGAGGAAAATGGTTTGTCATAAAAGGCAAGTATTACTTTAAATCTTTCCGTTAATATTTACAAAGGAATGGTCTAATTATTCAAAGAATATTTGATTACCATATTGTTTCATATTGAGAATGTTGAATTTTTAAATACATGTGTTTTAGTAATAGAACTGAAATTCGTGAGTTTATTCTTTTATATATCATTGAGAATAGTATCATTGGATTGTATTACAAATGTTTCTGAGCAAAATTATTTTATTATATTTTGGTGTTTATCACCCTGCATTTGTAAAAAAAAGATTTACTCACTAAACCCTTCAGGTCTAACCCTCATTTTCTGTTTTAAAATTATGCAATGCAAGAATGGCGGGGTCCAGGGATATTAAAGGGAAAGGGAAAGGGAAAATATGATTATTTTCCTAATTTGTTATCTCCTTTTGAAGATACATGTTGTATTACATGTGATAGTACAGGATTTGTTTTGGAAATTTTTATATGTAAATTTGTACATATAGGAAATCCTTGTACTAGTGGGACTTTTTAATGTAAACTATATTTCTATGTAATGAAATATGTGTTATGTGCAAATGTGGAGTTTAGGGGTGTTACATTTCATTCCCATCCCTAACCTCTATCATACACTCAAATAGTTTTTCATCCAAATCCTTCTATCACACGTTGAAAAATTTTAGATGGAGGGGAGGATGAGTTGAAGACGGTTCGTTAAGGAGATACAAATCATTTTTCATCCTCATCCTTCTTGCATCTGCTCCTACTCATATATATTTGCAGCAACTTCTTCAATCTCTTGCTTTTGTTCTTCAAGATTCAAGCAATGTCAGTATCGAACAAAGTTCCTTTCTTCTTTTCTTATTTCTTATTTTGTTCTTCGACATTCAGTTTCTAGGGTTTGCAATTGATTTTTGGAAGTTTGTAATTGCTTGATGCATGTAAAATTTATGATTTTCAAGAAACTTACATTACCAGGACTCGAAATAAAACCCAATCTTATCATATCACATTGAGAAATGGGGTACATGAAGTTGAAGTAAACTGAGATTTAAAACCCTTGGACACAAGATTGTTCAAAGTATTAATGTTGTATTGAAAAATTTTGTTTTGTTGGTGGTTTGGGAGGTAGGAAAAGGGATTATAGGATATTGATGATTTCTAATAGGAACGAATTTGGAATTGAGTCTTCGATTACGATAGGTTCTTATTTCTTGTTGTTATTTGTTTTCATAGTGTAGCGCCGCTGTTTTCAGTGTATCATCACCGACACCTTTCTTCTTCTATTGGATTCTCATCTGAAAAATACTGATATTGAAAAAGAAGGATATATGTCCCCCCTTCAAGTTTTTTTTATCACAACCGAGTGTGATAATTTATGTAGTCCACACTGTTTATCAATTTGAGATTAAATTAAAGCATGTTTGCTTTATCTTTTCTACACTGCACAAAATTTATAGAATATATTTTATTCTATCTTTACATTCATAGATATGCTTTTTTAAGCTATCAATGATTGAATGGAAGTCTTGGTGAGATGAACGTCAAAAAGTCTCATATATAATGTACATTCATTGTACTAAATATATTTGTTATATTCATAGTCCAATCTTTTTATAAAAGATTGAAAATGGTTTTATAAGTTGAAACTTTCCCAATATAATGATCTGAAAAGAATAAATAAGCGGGTTTGAAAAGATTTGCTTAAAACTTTATGAATTAACGAAATATTTTCCTGAATCATTCATTTCGAAGTATGATGCTTATGCTCCTCATTTACATCCTAAGGGGGAGTAGTTATCGAATGAATAAGTCATTTATGAAGATAGAGGGAGTTGATATCAGAATGAATGAATCCATCTGAAGTACTTCTGACAAAGGGGGAGTAAAGAAAAATCATTGAAGATTATTGCTAAAGATTCTTGACTTGTTATTGTTAGCATCAATTTGATGCTAATAATTAACTTAAAAAGTTTTATTAAGCAATCTGGGCTAAAGATGGATCATCTGAAGACGCTTCTATGCTA
>NC_037531.1:6284426-6297426 GCF_001531365.2 Cynara cardunculus var. scolymus
TAATTTCCATTCAATAAAGAAAGCGGTGTTGTTTTCTATTTCATCTTCTTCTTCTACAAATCTCTCTTGATTTCCTTTATTAAATTGTTCTACTGTCAGATCTGGGATATAACAAGTGCTCTGTCGTGTCTCACAGAGGTTCTGGAAGCTTTCTTCTACGTCTAGTGTGCTCTGAAGTTATATCCAGCAGAGCTTCTGTGATGTCTCATAGAGGGTCTGTAGCATGTCTTCTGTCTAGATCTTCTTTAGCTGTTTTACTTAGGTCTTTTAGCTGCTCATGCTTAACACGTGTTCTTGTCTGTAACTTATTTTGATCCTACGGCTTAGATTAATTTACTTTAGGTCGTGTCAGAAAACGGTTATTGACTTGTATAAATAGAAGCATAGGCCCTTGTATTTTAGTGTGCTTCAGTATTGTAATTGTTAACATTTTCATCTAATTGAAAATCATTTGAAGCTCTCTCTCTTGTGTTCATCATCAATCTTCATCTGTGTTCTTATTGATTTCTACTTTGGTTGATTATTATTATTTCCGCTGCATTCTCACTATTAAACAGATCATCCAAGTAAGTAATCTTTACCAAGAATCTGAGTTATCCGATCCTACAATTGGTATTAGAGCCAAATCGATTATCTTCAATCGATACGATCTTTCTGGCAGAAGATTCAATTTTCTTGAAAAAATACTCTAATGAACTGCTTGCTTTGTTCGACTGCAGTTTGGTCTCAAGAAACCCTAATTTCTTCTTCATATGCTTACATGTCTACAGAGTTTCTTGGAGTCAGTCGATTTATTGAACCCTGTTCTTGTCAAATCTACGCATAGGCGTTTAGCAAGACTTTATGGTACTCAGCCTAAGGCAATTGGTGGTTTATTTGCCAAACATATATTTATCACCAATTTATTGAGTATTATTTCATCTTCTCTCTTTGTGGATTTAAATCTATAATAGCTTACTGTTTTTCTTGCCTGTTATCTATATTCCTTCAGGTTTAATGGCAATTTCCTTCATGCTTTGCTCTTAGAAGCATTAACAGCATCTCTGTCAATTCTTTTAAAAAAATTGACCTGCTGTTTCTTGAAGTTATACAGCTTAATTGTCAATTCTTCTCTCCGGTTCTTAATTTCAATGGTGTTTGCTTCGGTTATTCGAGTTATCTCTAATTGAATCTAGCTCTAAAGCTGAATTCCTACTCAATTTGCGGTTCATTGAAAGTTTCTTTGTCATTAGACTGTTTGCACTGTTTTGTCAAGTAATCCACACATTTATCTATCATGTTTTGGATGAATTAGCTACTTTTGGGGTGAGTGGCTATTCCGTGCTTCAAAGAATGTGCTGGATTGTAGGCAGATTAAAGCTGCTTCTTGTGCATTCAGTAGTGATGCATTCACATTGAAACTAATTTGATCTTAGAGTTGAAAATGAAGAACATAGAGCTACATTCCGGGGGGAGCTTGAATATTCCATTCATGCTAAAAACACTAAAGCTTTTTTAAGATAGCAGAGGGGAGAAGACATGAAGACTTCTTGAAGATGCTTGCTTTATAAAACTTTGGGGGAGATTGTTAGCATCAATTTGATGCTAATAATTAACTTAAAAAGTTTTATTAAGCAATCTGGGCTAAAGATGGATCATCTGAAGACGCTTCTGTGCTAAAATGTCTAAGTCTGGAAGAAGACCGGCCGCTGTGATAAATCGACCAAGTATGGACGACCAGAGCCTCTGTAAGAAGAACCAGAGCCTCTGTGATACGTCACAGAGCCTCTGTGAAGACACAAGTACCAGAGCCTCTGTGAGAGACACCAGAGCCTCTAGAGGACCAGAGCCTCTGGTTGTATTGACCAGAGCCTCTGGAGTGACAGAGCCTCTCTGGTCTGTCTATCCTCTGGTCCTTCAAGACGACTATCTTCAGAATCCTAATATGGATAAGGCTAATCCTATTCAGATTATCATGGAGTTATGCCTATATATAGCAGTGTTTCAGGCAGAGAAAATGTACGAGAGCATTTTAGAGAATTCTTCGTAAAACAGAGATTTAGATTCATCATATGAGAGTCGATTAGGGTTCTTGAGAGTCTGTAATTTCCATACAATAAAGAAAGCGGCGTTGTTTTCTATTTCATCTTCTTCTTCTACAAATCTCTCTTGATATCCTATATTAAATTGTTCTACTGTCATATCTGGGATATAACAGTTATTGACTAAGGGGAGTTACAGTTAAAAGAGAGTAATTGTGAAGATTATTTCTGATTTGTTCAAAGGGAGAGATTGAAAGAAATTGAAGATAATTACTAAGGAAGATTTCAAGTATGTTTTCTATAATGTTCAAGGGGAGAGTGTGAAAGAATGAAGAAGCTATAAAAATTCTTACTAAGTTCTTATTCAGAGTATATGAGATGCACAAGTACAACACTAGTACTTTGATCCAGAATCACAAGTCATTAGAGAAAAGACTCTGCAAGAGGCCTAAGATTACTTCAAAAAAAGAATGGCCAAGATTGAAGGATTTGATCAAGCGGATGAGGGTGGAGACTGACTCACAACTTGCATACAGAAAAATCATCATTGAGAGCTTCATTCCTATTCTTAAAGACAGGAACTTTCAAATTTCAAGCAAAGGGGGAGATTGAAAGGTATGAAGAATATTGCTTCTAAATTTGCAAGTATAGAAGTCTATAGAGTTCGCTTCAGAAATCTAAAAAGCAGATTTCTAGAGATTTGAACTGAAGAAATGTTAAATCGACTAAGTCCAAGTCTGAAGACTTATCTTCAAATCTCTAAACTTGAACACTTCAGAGTTCGGGTTATAGATTCTCAAGGTGTACAAGTACAAGTATGAAGAGACATTCTTCAGACTTATTTCAAGAGAAGACCCTAAAAATGCACAAGTGTTAGTTCTGAAGACGAAGTCTGAAGACCTTGAATTTAGAGTTATTCTAACTTTGAACAAGAGGATGGTGCTGATCCTATTTTCTGTTATTAGCGATAGATTTTATCTTTCCCTGGTTATAGGATTCAATTTCTTTGTTTAACTTATCTTATTCTTTATATAAATAGGATTACTTTTCTTTAATTGTACTCGACTGATTCATTATTCATTCAAATATTGTAAGCAGATTGCTTTGTCTTCTTTACGTTCTATAACAGATTAAAAATTTTGACTGCCAATATTCTTTGTTCTTAATATTCTTGATATACGGGCACTTTCAATTGGTATCAGAGCATGCGACTGTTGAAATCTAATCCATAACGTCGTTTTCGATCTCTCTATCAAGAATGTCTAAAGAGTACGTTAGCATCGGGTCAGATACCAAACATCCTACACTATTCGTAGGAGAATATCACCAATGGCAGATCCGTATGATCCAATTTCTAAAAAATATCGAAGAAGAACTCATGAATTCAATTATGAATGAGCCCATTGATCCCTTTATCAAGATTCCTGATGTTGAAAGAACAGACACCCCCCTGCTATCCCTACATCAAGGATCAGAAATAATCCAAGTATATATAATGCAAAAAAAAAACCGTGCAAAAAATGATAGAAGGGCACTCACTCTTCTCACAATGGATCTACCTGATGAGATCTTCAACAGGGTAGACATCTTTACTTCTGCTAAGGCTATGTGGGATGAAGTTGAGTCCCAGATGCAAGAAGGATTTAAGGGTAGGTAAATATTTGCATAGGAGCCTATGAGGGATTTAAGGCTATGGAATCAGAATCTCTCTCAGAAACTTATGAGAGATTCAATGACATTGTCAATGACTTGAGAAGACACGGTGTTCAAAAGATTAATTCCGAAATCAACAATAAATTTTTAAAAATTCTCAGGCTAGAATTGGATACTTTTGCAGACTTTCTTCTAACAAAAAAAAAATGACATTTTTGGAATGCTTAATCAACATGAAGAAAATGTCATTGTAAGAATGTCTGAGAAAAGGAAAGTTCATGATTCTCTAGCCCTCATCTCTGAGAGAAAGTACAAAAGCATCTCCAAAAGAGCATCAAAGCTAATGGAAATCCCAAAGGTAGGCCCCTCACCTGGCTCTGAAGATGATGACTCTGGCATAGAGTTGAAGAAGATGGCAGAAAATCTGGCCCTGCTCACCAAGGCCTTCAACAAAAAGTTTGCAAAAAGAAGTCACTCAAAATGTGGTGATTACTTTAAGAAGGGAAGTGGTGAGATGAAACATGGATCTAATAAGAAAGTTGAAAGAAGAGAGGAGAGAAAGGAAAAGGATGAAGGTAAAATCCCTAGATGCTTCAACTGTGGAAAGGTTGGACATCTTGACATGGAGTGTAGGTTCAAGAAGTCTAGAGACTCGGACTACTACTCCAAGAAGCTGCACCTAGAAAAGAAGAAGGAGCAAGGCCAAGTCCTTATGGCTGAAGAGGAGAACTTGCTTGAATGGTCTTCTTCAGATGAAGAAACTACTCATTATGCAAGGTCATACTTCATGGCGTCTATGGAAGAAAAAGGGACTTCAGGATCTGACTCAGAGGAGGTACATATACTTGACTCTGAACTTCTTACTAAGTTAGAATCAATGAACTCTGAATTTGAGGACCTAAAAAACAGACTCAAAGGAGAAAGAATTCTGGTCAACAAATTCAGAGAAGAAAAAGAGAGCTATAAAAAAATTATTTGCATGCTGAAAAGCAAAATAAAGATCCGAAAATTGAAAAAACTAATCTATCTAAAAAAATAACTGATTTGTAAAAGGTTTTTGAACAAATAAAGTTGACAATGAAATTCTGAGAGTTCAATATGAATTCAAATCAAAAGAAAGGATTGACTTGAATAAAAAGATTGAAGAGTTAAAGGAATTGAACTTCAAAAGAGGCCAGATTGAACAGACTCTTAATTTGCTACTAGTAATCCAAAGGATACTAGGTTTTACAATCCAAAGATGGGATTAAGACTCAATGAAAATTTTGTTTTGAAAAAGGTACCTACTAATTTCTATGACTTCTCTACCACTGGAGGATCACAAAATCTTTTTGAGAATAGTACTATAAAACATGCTTCTGAAAATCTTGTTGAGAGAATCCCTCTAGGACATTTTTTGTCAAGTCTGAATCTACCTCTAAAGAAAAGCTCAAAAGTGAAGTGTAATATGAAAAACCTATGATTCAGAGTTGTGAAAAGAACTTTAAAAATAGACTGGGTTTTGACTACTCTAACTCAATAAGAGTTATGAGAATAAAAAACCACAATTTCATATAAAGACTATGAATTCTCAGGACAATACTCAAAATATGAACTCAAGTCTGAATACGTGTGTGGAGTTTCTAAGGCAAAAGTCTGATGCTCCACAAATCATAATTATATTCATGAAGAGGATACGAGTTTTCTTGCAAATCCCTATGCAAAAAGTAAGGAGTGACAATGACACAAAATTTAATAATGAAGTTCTTCTGAGTTTCATGTCTTCTGTGGGAATATCTCACAACTTTTCAACTGTTAGAACTCCTCAACAGAATGGGGTTGTAGAAAGAAAGAACAAAACATTAGTTGAAGCTGCCAGGACCATGCTTGCTCATGCTAATCTTACTATGTTCTTATGGACTGAAGCCATTTCAATAACATGCTTCACACAAAATAGATCAATTGTCAAAAAGAGGTTTTTTGAAACTCCTTATGAAATTATCAATAATAGAAAACCTAACATCAAATTTCTTTATGTGTTTGGTTGCAGATGCTATGTACTAAATGATAGAACCAATCTGGAAAAATTTGACAAGAAAGCTTTTGATGGCATCTTTGTTGGCTATTCACTTTCCTCAAAAGCCTTCAGAGTTTATGTCAAAACTTCCAGAGTTATTGTGGAAAACATTAATGTCAGTTTTGATGAAACTGGTTAGAATTTTGAACACATTAGTTCAGGACTCAATCTTTAAAAGGAGGATTCTAAAAGGACAAAGGATACTAACTCTTGATCTCAAATTCAGAGTTAGATATACTTTTTAAATTATTGTTTGATGTGTCTCTGGATATTTCTGCAGATTTTCAATATCCAATTACATCCAGGGAGGTTGTTGCAGAACCAAGTTCAGAACAACTCACATCAAGATATGCATATCAGGACCCACAGAGTCTGTTGTGTCTTCCTCAAATAAGCCAAATTAATCTATCTCTGAAACCCCTATGCCTAACTCTAAACCAGCCTATTTAGAGTTACAATCTTCATAGATACCTGCAGTTCAGGGGGAGCAACAAAGAAAGTCCTGCAATAATTGATTAGAATGTCTGTCAGACCAATCAAGATACAACTCATCCCCTTCTCAATTCACACAGATGGACCAAAGATCACCCATTACATCAAGTGATTGGAGAAGTGTCTGAAGGAGTGCAAACAAGATCTAGCAAAGCTAATTAGTGTTTGTTTGTCAAATTTCTTAGTACAATTGAACCTAAAAAGGCATCTGAGGCATTACAAGACCCTGATTGGGTTCTTGCTATGCAAGATGAGCTTAACCAATTTGAAAGAAACCAAGTTTGGAGACGCATCCGAAGGCCAAAGGGTAAATCTGTAATTGGCACCAAATGGGTTTTCATAAATAAAAAGGATGAAAATGGAGTTGTAATTAAAAAGATGGCAAGGCTAGTAGTAAAAGGTTATTGCCAACAAGAAGGCATAGATTTTGATGAAACCTTTGCCCCTGTGTCAAGGATATATGCTATTAGAATCTTCTTAGGCTATGTTGCACATAAAAACTTCAAAGTTTACCAAATGGATGTTAAAAGTGCATCTTAAACAGAGTTTTAAATGAAGAAGTGTATCTACAGCAACCAGAGAGCTTTGAGGATCCTAAGCACCTAAATCATGTTTATGTCTTGGATAAAGGGTTCAATTGATACTACTTAATTTCCAAAGAAACAAGGTGAGAATTTAATCTTGATACAGATATATGTAGATGATAATATTTTTGATTCTACTAATCCTAGGTTTTGTAGAAACTTTTCAGACATAATGTAGACTAAGTTTGAGATGAGTATGATGGGTTAATTAAACTTTTTCTTAGGACCTCAAGTTAAACATTAGTCACACTTAGTATGTAAATGAAATCTTAAAGAAATCTGTCACAACCCGCTAAAGCAAAAACACGGGATGCTAACAGACAAGCGAGTCTTGGCAACAGTTTAAGAGAAACACATTTTACAAAGATTCACAATAAATAGTTCATCGACTTAACCGGATTCCAAGGTTACAAAAGTATTTTCAAATACAATAAAATTTGTCTTAATCGATGTGATCCAAGTAATGCCCCCAGAGTCCACATAACTTACTTAGTACCTGAAAAGCATGACATAAAATAGAGTCAACTACAAAGAGTTGGTGAGTTTCACGGGTTTTCACATGCATAAAGACAGTAGATGCATAAACCAAGTAATAGCAAGCATATGCGGTTTCATTCAATAAATGTAAATCTTATACGATGAAATACTTGAGATGCTACTGAGCCATACCTGACCAACTTGCCCCATAATTAATCGAACAACCAGAAGTAGCCCGTTCACTACTTAGGTCCCACGGTTCGATAAAGCACTAATTCAGCGGTGGTCCAAATTCCACATGATTAGGCTAGAAAATATAGGTAATTGTGCACCCCTTTCTGGGTGGGACTGTCAACACAATAGCGGCTATCCACAATACCACGGCCCAGGAATGTACCCGAGTTAACAAGTAGCGTGTACGGACGGGGACTTTTATTTGGAAACATATATTCTCAAGCATATCAATTTAGCATTTATGTTATAGTGCAAAACAGTAACAAATACAACTTAGAAACCCGACTATGCAGTTCCATAGTCCGGAGGTTTCAAAGAATTAAACATGCAAAGCTTGCTGTCATGCTTTTCCCCCATAAAATAACAAAAACAGTAAAAGTAGGGTCGTGAACTCACAATTTGGCGAATATCAATTGTTTCCTTAAGAGACCTGCTATCACCTGCTCGGACTTCCWGACAGAGCAACCAATACTTAATAAGAACTTCTAAACCTCCAAAACTTAAGTTGGGTAAAAACTGCTTTCAAGCAACCCGCCAGATACTAATACCAATGTAGCGGATACTTTAAATATTAGCCTTAACGAATATCTCCAAAATTCAAATAATGGCATCATTTAATGCCCTTCCAAAGMWAWTGATGGCAGCCGCCATCTGTTGGAATTTGAWGATTTTRGGTGGGTTTAACACCCTTCCCAAGAACAATTAAAACCTTGAGTCGCACACCTCCCCAAATCCGGTTGCATGCCCAAGAATGGCAGCAAATGGGGATGGTTTCGACTCTACATTTCTAGGAATAGAGACAGATAATACCCCAAATTCTCATTTCTTGAGTAAGATCCAGAAAGGAAAAGAAAACAATTGGGAATTTTTGGGTCTCGAAAAGCAACAAGATGAAAGATTTGATTTAGAGATGTATGCAAGACCCAAGTCACCCGAAGGTGCAATCGGTCCCTAGAATGTAAGAACTCTCTTCTTCTCTTTTGGGATTAAAAAGGTTTCTGGGTCACATATTATCATCTGATGAAGACATATGCATGTCTTCGATGGATTATCTCACCATCTTTAAATTCCGAAACTTGAGTTGAGCAGGAAGAGAAAATAGGAATTTGAACACTTTAAAGAGGAATAGATGACTTTAGGAGCATACCCTTTTTGAAGAAGAGGCAGAAAAGAACAATTCAAACACAGCAGCGATCCTAAACTTGCAGGGAGAAGAGTTCAGCTCGAAGGTGATGAACTTTTTTAGAGAGGGAGAACGAGAAAGACTATAGCTTTTTGAATAATGAAGAATTTTCAAAAGAGAAGGGGGTATTTATATGAGGCTTCTAGAAGAGTAATGGGCTGGCCTCTAAAGGCCCAAGCTCAAGGACTTATACATTTCCTTAATTTAAGACCCAAAAATCTAAAATAACCAAAATGTCCAAGTCTGGAACAAGACCAGCTGGCGCACTGAAATGATCATGGGCAACCAGCGCCTCAGAAAGAAGACAACAGAGCCTCTGCGAAGAAAAGATGCCAGGGCTTCTGTGAAGAGACACAGAGCTTCTGCAAAGAGATGCCAGAGCCTCTGTGAAGAGACACAGAGTCTCTGTGAAGAGTTGTCGGTGTCTCTGTGAAAAGACACAGAGTCTCTGAGAAGAGGCAACAGAGCCTCTGTAGATAGTACCAGAGCCTCTGTATCTGCCACCAGAGCCTATGTGGCTATCATCAGAGCCTCTGTGGCTGACGCTAGAGCCTCTGATCGAATAGGCGACCTCTTCAAGATCATACTCTGGATAAGATTAATCCTAAAAGTCTTAGTTTTCTAATGAAGATTCCGAAATAAGGTCCTAACCTGGAAATTCAAAAGTGCAGAGTTGTTACAGCCTCCCCAACTCAGAAAAATTTCGTCCCGAAATTTAATCGTCTGTGCTTCAATTCATGGTTGGTTTGAGAAGAGGTGGGGATACTTGTTCTTCATGAAGTCTTCCCTTTCCCACGTATACTCTGGTCCATTCTTGGAACTCCAATGAACCTTCACGATGGGTATTCTACTATGTCTCAGCTGCTTAACTTTTCTATCCAAAATCTCCAAGGGTTTTTCAACAAAATGCAGTTGATCAAAAACTTGCAAGTCTTCCAGGGGTAAAACCTAGGTTTCATCTGATAGGCATCTCTTGAGATTCGATACGTGGAATGTATCATGGATAGCGCTTAACTCTTGGGGCAGATTTAACTTATATGCTACTTGTCCAATTCTTATACGCATAACTCCCTTCCAAGGCGAGACCTTTAGAAAAACTTTATCACCTTTCTGAAATTCTAAAGGCTTCCTCCGATTGTCAGCATAGCTTTTCTATCGATCCCTAGCAGCCTTGAGTCGATCCTTGATTACCACGATCTTATCGGTGGTTTCTTGGATAATATCGGGTCCAGTTAATTGTTTATCACCAATTTCTGACCAACATAATGGGGATCTGCATTTGCGCCCATATAAGGCTTCACAAGGCGCACATTGAATGCTAGTATGATAAATGTTGTTGTAAGCAAATTCCACTAAAGGAAGATGCGTGTCCCAACTTCCACCAAATTTCAAAACACAGGCCCGCAACATGTCTTCCAGGGCCTGTATGGTTCTCTCGGTTTGTCCATCCATTTGGGGATGATAAGAAGTGCTCAAGTCTAGTCGAGTACCCATTCCTTGCTTAAGCGATTGCCAAAATCTTGATGTAAAGCGACTGTCTCTATCCGATAGGATAGAAATAGGCACTCCATGCCTAGTGACAATTTCGCTTATATATATCTGAGCTAGCTTCTCCATCTTATAGTCCTCCCTGATTGGCAAAAAGTGGGCAGATTTTGTCAAACGATCCACAATACCCAAATGGCATCATGCCTTTTTCCTGATCGGGGCAGCTTAGTTACAAAGTCCATTGATATTTGCTCCCATTTCCATTGAGGAATTTCGGGCTGCTGGAGCAGACTAGAAGGTTTCTGATGTTCAGCCTTAATTATTGCACAAGTTACGCACTTATTTACATATAGTGCAATGTCTTTCTTCATTCCAGGCCACCAGTAATATGCTTTTAAATCCTTATACATTTTGTCTGCTCCCGGGTGTATTGAATACTTTGATCGATGAGCTTCGTCCAAAATAATTGATTTAAGATTGCCAATCCTAGGTACCCAAATTCTATTTCCCAAATAACACACTCCATCAGACTCCATCTGAAATTTGGACTGTATGCCATGAAGGGTTTCATCCTTTAAGTTCTCCTTCCTTAGAGCTTCCTTTTGATCCTCTAGAATTTGAGCTTTCAGACTAGTTTTTACCAAGATTCCCAAAGCCCGCACCCTTGTTGGCTTTATACCTTCCTTCCGACTCAAAGCATTGGCCACAACATTGGCTTTGCCCGGATGGTATTTGATCTCACAGTCATAATCACTGAGCAATTCAACCCATCTTCTTTGTCTCATATTCAACATTTTCTGATCAAGGATGTGCTGAAGGCTTTTATGATCCGTGTAAATGGTGCATTTTGTGCCATAGAGATAATGCCTCTATATTATAAGTGCAAACACCACTGTTCCGAACTCAAGGTCGTGCGTAGTATAGTTCTTTTCATCACTTTCAGTTGTCTCGATGCATAGGCAATTACTTTATCTTTTTGCATCAATACACAACCTAAGCCTTGATGTGATGCATCACAAAAGATAGGTGCATTACACAGCTTTTGTTTGAGAGTCTCGAAGGCCTCTTCTTGCTTCTCGCTCCAAATAAATTTCTTATCTTTTTGGGTTAAGGCTGTAAGTGGTAGTGTAATTTTTGAGAAATTTGCAATGAAACGCCTATAGTAGCCTGCCAACCCAAGGAATTGACGAATTTCTGTAGGTGTTTTAGGGGCTTCCCAGTTCCTAATAGCCTCAATTTTGATAGGCTCCACTTGAATTCCTCTTTCATTAACTACATGACCCAGAAACCGAACTTCTCGTAACCAGAACTCACACTTAGAGAATTTAGCATACAACTTCTCTCTTCGAAGTACTTCCAAGATTGCCCTCAAGTGTCTCTCATGGTCTTCCCGACTTCCTGAATAAATTAATATGTCGTCTATGAAGACGATTACAAATTTATCCAGGTAGGGTCTGCAGACTCTGTTCATCAGATCCATAAAGACGGCTGGTGCATTGGTTAGTCCGAATGGCATTACCATAAATTCATAATGGCCATACCGATCCTGAAGGCTGTCTTGGGAATGTCCTCCTCCCGAACCCTCACTTGGTGATACCCGGATCGCAAATCAATTTTTGAAAAGTAGGATGCCCCTTGAAGTTGATCGAACAGGTCATCGATTCTGGGGAGAGGGTATCTATTCTTGATGGTTAATTTATTGAGTTCTCTATAATCAATGCACATTAGCATTGATCCGTCTTTCTTTTTGACGAATAATACCGGTGCTCCCCATGGTGAATGGCTTGGCCTTATAAAACCTTTGTCTAACAATTCCTGAAGTTGGGTCGACATTTCCTGCATTTCTGAGGGTGTCAAATGGTATAGTTCCTTGGCCACCGGAGCAGCTCCAGGGGTCAAGTCGATACCGAACTTCACTTGTCTTTGCGGGGGCAGGCCTGACATATCTTTAGGGAAGACATCGGAAAATTCCCGAACTATGGGTAAATCCTCAATGTTATCCTCCCTGATTCTTTCATCTATTACGTGGGCCAAGTATGCAGGGTAATTCTTCTTTAGGTACTTCCTCATCTTCATGCAGGATACCAGCTTAATCGCTTGGTCCAACTTATCTCCTTGGACCACTATTGGCTCCACTCCTTCTTGAGGAATTCAAATAAGCTTATCTGAATAAATGATTTCGGCTTGGTTTCCGGACAGCCAGTCCATGCCTACAATTACGTCGAAACTTCCTAGTTCGATCGGTATAAGGTCTATGGTAAAGTCCTTATTGGCTAAATTCAAGGTGCAGTTCGGAATTATATCCCTGGTTTTGAATTTCTGGCCATTGGCAAATTCTATGACAAGGGCTTCTTTCAACTTCTGAGGCTTTAAGTTAATTCTCTGCTTAAAGTCTAGTGACACAAAACTTCTGTCCGCCCCAGAGTCAAATAAAATCGATGCAAATTCATTATTCAGAGGAAACGTACCTGAAACTACATTGGGATCCTCTCTGGCTTCCCTGGCTCCTAATTCAAAAGCTCTACCTCGAGCCTGACTTCCTGAATTACCCGCACTATTCTGTCGATTCTGGTTTGCATTTGCCCCTGTTTTCCATTTTGGGCACTCATTCCTTATATGGTCTGGGCTTCCACACTCATAACATAAGCACTTCTGGCAGTCCTTTGCCGTGTGGCCCCCTAGACGACACCTATGGCAGATGATACAATTTCCTCGATGCGGGACTTTGCACTTATCGCATCTGATTACATCGCCCTGTTCAACTACCTGTGATTGAGCTCCAAAACTTCTTGTTGTTCTTCTGTTCCTGTCC
>NC_037531.1:6298536-6299270 GCF_001531365.2 Cynara cardunculus var. scolymus
AACCAATAGACATAATAGAAATTCCTCCAAAAGATATCATGCATCACTTGGTCAAGAAAAGATACAAAATAGAGTTTCAAGTTTCAGGTCAAAAGAGTAACCAATCCAAATTCTTCCTATAGCAACAACCATCCAATGATCATTCTTAGTGCTAGCATCATCAGGCTAAAAACAAACAGCCACCTATATAACTTCCTAATCTCTCGCCTGGCGGCAGCAGCCATCTCCCCATTCCACTCTATACCCTGATGATGCGCTTCCACTATTTCCGATAGGTTGTTGAGGATGTTGTGGTGATAACCGAGTCGAGTCTGGTCCATCTGCGTTTCCTCCGCGATCCTCCTTACCCATTCCTTCTCCGATGGTTTCATCCCTTGCGGATAGGATGCCGGTATTCCTGTCATAATTTGGGTCATCCTGCTCCCGCCTTGGGGTCGAGATGACTCTCCAACGCCCCTCTGTGAGTTTCCAAACGTCACCCTCTGTGGTACAGAGACACTCTTTCGAGGCGTGAGCCTGATCCTTGGTTCTTGTTGGGCTCGCGACGGAACATCAGGGACTGGCTCCATTGGGGGTAGACAGGACACCTGTGGGGCGACCGCAGTGCCACTAGAAATCGCATCCTGGTCGTATGGATCTATCTCTTCGTTACGAGTTGGGTTCCTATGAGAGCGACCGACTACGTAACCGGAATCGTCTACGGAATACTCGCTTGAATTTGAAGACATCGTCGA
>NC_037531.1:6300358-6301431 GCF_001531365.2 Cynara cardunculus var. scolymus
CAACACTAAGCCTCAACAATCATGCTAGAATCCTTAGACAACACCCCTGAGTTCTATCCCAGAGCTTCTGCTAATGAAACCAGAACCTCTGTTTCCTCACAGAGTTTTCGAGGCCAGAGCCTCTGTTCACAAGATGCCTACCAGGGCTTCTGGTGTCGAGGCTAGAGCCTCTGTACACAGAGTGTCTACCAGAGCTTCTGGTGTAATTTCATTACTTAGATATACTAAGGGTTCAACGACCCTCTGGTCCTACATCTTGCTCCAACCAGAGCCTCTGGTAGCGGAACCAGAACCTCTGTGGCAACCCCTATGCTTATCATTCATGTAACTCATGCATGGATCCTCTGGTTCTCTTATTCACTTATGGCAGAGCTTCTGATAATGAGACCAGAACCTCTGCGAAGGTAATGATTCCAAATTCATTGTTTCTGGTCTTCTTGACCACTGCCTCTAATCCTAGGAAACAGATATTCGCAAAAGTGGGACTAAGCTCATGCTTTTCATAATAGTGTCACAACTAGGGCATACCTCTAGTCAGATCGATTAAGTTCTTTTTATTACACATAAATTAAGCACAGGTGATCAGACTTTACTTAACCGATGTGTAACAACAAGGCCCGCTTTAAACACATGATTGAAAATCGTTTAGAAATCATTTTAGTTATAGTCGATGGTTTTTAAAGAAAAACCAGCGTTCTCTATAACCGAAGCTCTGATACGAAATCTGTCACAACCCGCTAAAGCGGAAACACGGGATGCTAACAGACAAGCGAGTCTTGGCAACAGTTTAAGAGAAACACATTTTACAAAGATTCACAATAAATAGTTCATCGACTTAACAGGATTCCAAGGTTACAAAAGTATTTYCAAATACAATAAAAACTGTCTTAATCGATGTGATCCAAGTAATGCCCCCAGAGTCCACACAACTTACTTAGTACCTGAAAAGCATGACATAAAACAGAGTCAACTACAAAGAGTTGGTGAGTTTCACGRGTTTTCACATGCATAAAGACAGTAGATGCATAAACCAAGTAATAGCAAGCATATGCGGTTTCATTGCACTTAATAAA
>NC_037531.1:6301777-6316933 GCF_001531365.2 Cynara cardunculus var. scolymus
TGTATGGACGGGGACTTTTATTTGGAAACATATATTCTCAAGCATATCAATTTAGCATTTATGTTATAGTGCAAAACAGTAACAAATACAACTTAGAAACCCGACTATGCAGTTCCATAGTCCGGAGGTTTCAAAGAATTAAACATGCAAAGCATGCTGTCATGCTTTTCCCCCATAAAATAACAAAAACAGTAAAAGTGGGGCCGTGAACTCACAATTTGGCGAATATCAATTATTTCCTTAAGAGACCTGCTATCACCTGCTCGGACTTTCTGACAGAGCAACCAATACTTAATAAGAACTTCTAAACCTCCAAAACTTAAGTTGGGTAAAAACTACTTTCAAAGCAATCCGCCAGATACTAATACCAATGTAGCGGATACTTTAAATATTAGCCTTAACGAATATCTCCAAAATTCAAATAATGGCATCATTTAATGCCCTTCCAAAGCAAATGATGGCAGCCGCCATCTGTTGGAATTTGAAGATTTTGGGTGGGTTTAACACCCTTCCCAAGAACAATTAAAWCMTYGAGTCGCACACCTCCCCAAATCCGGTTGCATGCCCAAGAATGGCAGCAAATGGGGATGGTTTCGACTCTACATTTCCAGGAATAGAGATAAATAATACCCCAAATTCTCATTTCTTGAGTAAGATCCAGAATGGAAAAGAAAAAAATTGGGAATTTTTGGGTCTCGGAAAGCTACAAGATGAAAGATTTGATTTAGAGATGCATGCAAGACCCAAGTCACCCGAAGGTGCAATCGGTCCCTATAATGTAAGAACTCTCTTCTTCTCATTTGGGATTAAAAAGGTTTTTGGGTCACAGATTATCATCTGATGAAGACATATGCATGTCTTCGATGGATAATCTCACCATCTTTAAATTCCGAAACTTGAGTTGAGCAGGAAGAAAAAATAGGAATTTGAACACTTTAAAGAGGAATAGATGACTTTAGGAGCATACCCTTTTTGAAGACGAGGCAGAAAAGAACAATTCGAACACAGCAGCGATCCTAAACTTGCAGGGAGAAGAGTTCGGCTCGAAGGTGATGAACTCTTTTAGAGAGGGAGAACGAGAAAGACTAGAGCTTTTTGAATAATGAAGAATTTTCAAAAGAGAAGGAGGGGTACTTATATGAGGCTTCTAGAAGAGTAGTGGGCTGGCCTTTAAAGGCCCAAGCTCAAGGACTTATACATTTCCTTATAAGACCCAAAAATCTAAAATAACCAAAATGTCCAAGTCTGGAACAAGACCAGCTGCCGCACTGAAATGATCATGGGCAACCAGCGCCTCAGAAAGAAGACAACAGAGCCTCTGCGAAGAAAAGACGCCAGGGCTTCTGTGAAGAGACACAGAGCTTCTGCAAAGAGATGCCAGAGCCTCTGTGAAGAGACACATAGTCTCTGTGAAGAGTTGCCGGAGTCTCTGTGAAAAGACACAGAGTCTCTGAGAAGAGGCAACATAGCCTCTGTAGATAGTACCAGAGCCTCTGTATCTGCCACCAGAGCCTCTGTGGCTATCATCATAGCCTCTATGGCTGACGCCAGAGCCTTTGATCGAATAGGCGACCTCTTCAAGATCATACTTTGGATAAGATTAATCCTAAAAGACTTAGTTTTCTAATGAAGATTCCGAAATAAGGTCCAAACCTGGAAATCCAAAAGTGCAGAGTTGTTACAAAATTCATTATGTATGATTGTGCTACTCTGAAAACTCAAATGGCCCTTGGCACAAAATTGATGCAAACTTAAGTGGAAAGTTTGTGGATAAAAAATTATATAGAGGAATGGTTGGTTCTTTATTATATCTCACTGCAAGTAGACCTGATATAATGTTTGCCACTTACTTCTATGCAAGATATCAAGCCAATTCAAAAGAATCCCACCTCATGGCTGTTAAGAGAATCTTAAGATACCTAAAATGCACATCTACATTGGGCCTTTGGTATCTCAAATATTCTGGGTTCGATCTAACTAGTTTCACAGATGTAAATTATGGTGGCTGTAGGCTATACAGAAAAAGTACTTCAAGCTCATGCCAGTTTTTCGGTGACAAACTAGTGAGTTGGACATCTATGAAGCAAAATTGTGTCTCAACATCCACTGAAGAGGTGGAATGTGTGGTTGCTGCAAGCTGTTACTCAGAAGTTCTATGGATGAAAACACAACTCAGAGACTATAGTTACACATTCAACAGAGTTCCAATCTGTTGTGACTTAAGAAATGCCATAGCCATCACTGCTCATACTATGGAATACTCCAAGACTAAGTACATTGACATAAGGTACCATTTCATTAAAGATCATGTTGAAAAAGGGAATATTGAAATGTATTTTGTCAATGCACACTTACAACTTACTAACTTTTTCACTAAGGCTCTAGATGAGAGGAGATTCAATTTTCTAGTAAACAAGTTGGGAATGTTAAATTTGAGTTCATAAACCTTTCACACCAAGCAAATACAACTTAGAATCCTTAGGTTCAGAATTCTTAACTTTCTCATTTCAGATTTGTCCTTCAAACCCTGGAATTCCATAGTTCAGACTTCTGGCACTTACAATTCTTGGATTCATAACTTTAAACATTCACATTCCAGAACTCTAAAGTACTCTCGTCCAGACTTCTTCCTTAGAATCCCTAGATTTAGAACCCTTTTCTATCGCATTTCAGATTTGTCTTTCAAACTCTGAAATTCTCTAATTCAAACTTCTGACACTTGGAATTCTTAGTTGTAGGACTATTAACTATTGTAATTCAGAAGCATCCTTAAAACTCTAAAATACCCTCATTCACACTTCCTTTAGCTAAAATTTGTACAACATAGAACTCATAACTGTTGTTTTTCAGAATTATTCTTTAATTCTATAAAGCTTTCGTTCAGACCTCTAAGAAGTTGAATTCATTCCAAGTTAATAAGTTTGAAGTGAAACATTTCAGAGATATACTAAAACTCTGGAATTTGGAAATTCAGACTTCTGAAAATGTTGTTTTAGATAAGTACCTATACTTTCCAGATCTACAAATATGAACTATCCAGTTATCCACAACTCTGAGAAAGTGAACTTCAGATTTACTTCTAATCCAAGACATACACATAAATATCCTTTTAAGTAAACTAATCTTGAAATGAACAACCTGTCCACTGTCAAGGGGGAGCAAATAACATGGTAAAGTTTGTTCATTCTTCATCTCTAAATTTAAAAAATTTGGATAATGCTCAGACTTGTTTTTGAGTCAACTTTGGATTTCTTAAGTCTAAATAAGTACTATTATACTTACTTTAATCCTTAAATCACATGAAAGATGAACAGCTTTCATGGTGATAAAATTTGTTTTAAATGTTCAAACCACCTCAAAAATCCAAAACGTTTCATGATTTCAAGAGGTTGGATTTTCAAGACTTTGGTCTTCAGAATTCCTCAACTCTAAACTTTCTAACTCTAGGATTGGCTTATTCAGAGTTAAACACTTGCACTTCTGAGTGTTTACTTGTGTAAATTCTCATCCGATTTTGAACTACCTCATGTCGAGTGTAACGTGTCTTAATTTCATTGGACCAATTATTATCACGTCTCTAAAATACAATATTCATTTTTGGTGATAATACACTCGTTTGAAATCTAATTTGTTTTCTGAATATATTAAAAATAATTCTTCATTGTTGAACATTTCATTATACTTTGAATGCTTAATCAGTAAATTTAAGAACTTCTTTCATTTATTCTCATATCATTTTATCTTTGAATATTCTTTGTATGCTTAACTAAAATATATTTTTGATCAAACTCTTGTGATCAAATAAAAATTTATAAGCTCAATTGCATACATCATTTCCTTGAGCTTACATGCAAAATTCTTAGGTGGGACTAACTGCTTATCAGGTACACCTCTATGAACTATCTTAATCGTAGCCCTATCCAAGAGGACAACCATACTGAGTGAACTTAAATGAACATGGGTATGTGTGATGAGCTAAAAAGTGTAAATGAGAGGGGTAGTTGAAGTAAGCTTAAAAGAATTAAATGAGAATTGTGTACATGATTAAAAGAACATCAGAATTTTGATCCATCCATTATAATCCGGGTAAACCGTACAATCTATTAGTTCTCAGTTCTTTCAAGACTAACATTGAAAAAGGTAAAACCCAGGGCAACTCTTGTTTAAAACCCCAACAACTACTCATTTATCTCTCAAAAGGTAAGTGTTTCATTAACACTTGGGGGTATGTAACTCATAATCTGTTGGTTACTCATTTTGAAAATACTGATGTTGAAAAAGAAGGATATATGTCCCCTTTCAAGTCTTTTTGATCACAATTGAGTCTAATTGAAACACCCCCAAAAATTCACATTGCATATAACACATATTTCATTTATAGAATAGATGTTTAAGCCCGCAAAGGTCCATAATACAAGAGTCTACAATAAAAATACACAACTCAAAAATTCCAAAATACATGCCCTTGTATTCATAACATCTATTCTTCAAAACACATCCAAAAATGATTTCCATAAAGCTAAGCACATAGGGAAATAAATTCACATTTTTCCTTTTCCTTTACTATCATTATATTCTGCAAATCCTGCAACACATATTTGAAAACAAAAAATTGAGGGTTAGACCTAGAGGTCTAGTGAAGTTCCCTTTTTCCTTTAGATATGTACCTTTCTATATTCCTTGATTCGAAAGAGATGTAGTGCTCTGCGAACCTCGAGTATTCGATGAACTTTTCTGTATATTCCCTTACTGTTCTGTTTCCTTGTTCTAGTTTCAGAAAATCCTCTTCCATTTGTCTAACAACAGCTTTTGGGCAAAACTGCTCCTTGAATCTGTTGACAAACTCTGGCCATATCATAGTATGTATAATATTTGTTCTGGCCAATGATTCTACTTTCCACCAATACAAGGGGTTTGATTTCAGCATTATAACTGCAAATCGGTCCTTGTCTGTCTTTGCACATCTGATGATATTAAAAACATACTCTATTTCTTTGATCCAACACATAGCTTTAATTGGATTTCTTTCTCCTGTGAAGGTTGGTGGTTTACAAGTCAAGAAAATTTTGATATCCTCTTCTTTATTATTGACAACCGGGATTGGTGGATTAATCTCAACTCTGCCAGTCTCGATTCTGGTAGGAATCCCCATAATGGAAGTCAAGGTTTCCCTTAGCTTTCCCATTTCTTCAGCCAGCATATCTCTAGTCACATATTCTGGTTGAGGTATCTGTTCCTAGTTCGTATTCTCATAATTTGATTCCCCTTGATCTATTTTGACAACTGTCTGGCTAATTCTGCCTCTGGTCTATCTTCTATTTTGGCTTCTACCTCTACCTCTGCCTCTGCCTCTGCCTCTGCCTCTGCCCTCAGATGTAACTACAGAGGCAAGAATAGGAAAATCCTCTTCTTTATTGGGATTGGGGCGGGTGATCTTTTCAGACCTTCTGGATCTACTAGTCATCTATAGATATCAAAGTTAATAAACACATTTTAACATTCCCAAATATAATGAAGTGTCCAAGTTCAGTTATGTACATGTAGATTCAAAATTACATTGGCCAGATGTAATCTGAAAATACCTTACACACTGATCTCTTAACTTTATCATATTTATTCCAAAGGTGCTAACTATGTCTGGGGCCCTAAAATTCAATGAAACTGTTTAAGTTTAGGCATCATACATGTGAATACCTAAATCCTTATAGTCAGACTCTGATACCAACTCTGAAACACTCCCAAAACTCACATTGCATATAACACATATTTCATTTATAGAATACATGTTTAAGCCCACAAAGGTCCATAATACAAGAGTCTACAATAAAAATACACAACTCAAAAATTCCAAAATACATAACCTTGTATTCATAGCATCTATTCTTCAAAACACATTCAAAAAATATTTCCATAAAGCTAAGTACATAGGGAAGTAAATTCACATCTTCCCTTTTACTTTACTATCATTATATTCTGCAAATCCCGGAACACATATTTGAAAACACAAAATTGAGGGTTAGACCTAGAGGTCTAGTGAGGTTCCCTTTTTTCATGTAGTTGCAGGGTGATAGGCACCAAAATAGTTAAAATAAAATCATTTCACATTTCAACATGTAAAACCACATTCTATTTGAGTCCATCGGACCTCTTATTCTATTGACAAACTTAGAAAATATTTCAGCGAACAAGAGGACCAGAGCTCCTCTGGTTCCTCTATCAGAGATTCTGGTTAAGCCAACCAGAGCCTCTTACTCACGTAGAGATTCTCAAATAATTCATCGATCAACCTCATATATATTAAAATAGCTTTTCCATAGTTAAAAATACATTTTTGAAGAGACCTTGTGTGACCAGAGCTCTGGTTCTACTAGCTAGAGCTTCTGGCTCAAATAGCAAGACTTCAACCAGAGCCTCTGGTTCAACCCGCGTAGGCCAACCAGAGCTTCTGGTTCAAAATGTTAGGCCAACCAGAGCCTCTGGTCCAACCCGTATAGGCCAACCAGAGCTTCTGGTCCATCTTATTGTAAGAAAAACTTCTTAAGTATAAAACCCTTTTTTAAAACTCTAAGAATATGATTTTGACACAGAAGCTCTTACCTATAGATATTGTGCCTCTGGTCCAACTAAAAACATTTAGTAACGACTATGCATAATTTCCAAGATCAACGACCAGAAACCTCTGGTTCTATAATGAGGACCAACCAGAGCCCCTCTGGTTCCTTTCAAGGAACAACCAGAGCCTCTCTGGTTCCTCTGTATCTGAAACACTTGATCAAAAACAGTTTTTATCCAAAACCAATGACCATAGGCCAAGTTTTCCCCTTCTCAATAACATTAATACTATCATCTCTAATAAGAACAACATTTATGAGTACTCAAATCACAAGGAAGTAAGTACTCAAATCTATTGTAATCTTAAAAGACATAATAGCAAGAGCTATAATAATCACACACAATTGCCACCCTTATATCCAAAGGTACACCTCTCCTTGATCTGCCACCCTTATAACCGAAGGTACACCTCTCCTTGATATGCCACCCTTATCCCAAGGTATACCTCTCCTTGATATGCCACCCTTATTTCCTCATCAAAATCTATGTATTAGTTCCAAACGAAGACACACCGAAGTCACAACCGTCTTGATGAAAACTTCCTCCATAGTTTTCAACCAATAATGGTTTCCAAAACAGTTTTATCATTGAAACCTTCAAACTCTAGAATAATGTGTTCTTTCATAAGTTTCCACATATCAAATCTCTTGTAAATCTTTATTAAAATAGATTACCAACTTTCCAAAAATTGTTTTAAAGCACAGTTACTGTTTTATCTTTTCAAAACAGATTTTTCAAAACTCCTAATCATTAACACTTCATTCAAACTGTTAGAAAGCAGGTTTTACCAAACTCTTTCAAAATCACAAATTCCCAAACTCAACAGTTTATATAACTACAAATATAAAGATTTTAGTTTATCAAAACTCACCTTGTCAACACAGATTCTGCAGATTACAGCAAACTGGTTCTTCAAATAATTTTGAGCAATAGATTCTTTTCCAAGAACACTTCTCACCGCTAGAAAATACCTTTTTCTCTCCACCCGGATTTCTCTTCAATTAAAGTGATAAGATAAAGATCTTATCTTTTTCTTTCTTTAAATACTTTACAAAGGCGGTGGAGATTATTTTAATAGCTTGGGCGGTAGAAGATAACATTTAAAAACCAAACCTTTCTTAATCCTGAAGGTTTGAGTTTTATATGTTATAATAACATTTTTATATAACATTTTACCACATTATTTAATATTTCCACATGTATGATCAACATTACTTTATCACACATATGCACACAATCCATGCGTTTATATTAAAATAGCATGTATGTTTATCACATATTTCACATAGTAAACACAAACACATAAGGTTGGCTTGACCCAGGTCTGATGAAAACCTTGTTATAATACTAATAATTTATGTAGTCCACACTGTGTATCAATCTGAGATTAAATTGAAGCATGTGTTGCTTTATCTTTTCTACATTGCATAAAATTTATAGAATATTTGTTATTCTATCTTTACATTCATAGATATATTTTTTAAGTTATCAATGATGGAATGGAAGTCTTGGTGAGATGAAAGTCAAACAAATCTCATATATAATGTACATTCATTGTACATAATACATATTTGTTATATTCACAGGCCAATCTTTTTATAAAAGATTGAAAACGGTTTTATAAGTTGAAACTGGAACTTTTTGAATATAATGACCTGAAGAGATTAAATAAGCGGATTTGAAAAGATTTACTTAAAACTTTATGAATTAACGACATATTTTCTTGAATCATTCATTTCGAAGTATGAAGTTTATAAACTCATTCACATCCTAAGGGGGATTAGTTATCAAATGAATAAGTCACTTATGAAGATAGAGGGAGTTGATATAAGAATGAATGAATCCATCTTAAATATTTCTGACAAAGGGGAAGTAAAGAAAAATCATTGAAGAAGAATTTTGACTTGCTATGATTAAGGGGGAGTTACAGTTAAAAAGGAGTAATTGTGAAGATAATTTCTAATTTCTTTCAAAGGGAGAGATTGAAAGTGTTAGGACCTTTAGATTCAGCTAATGATATTAATCAAATACTCTGGATGATCTTTTAGACAATAACAGTGCAGCGGAAGCAATATATGAACAAACAGAGTAAGAAATCAATCAAGAACACAGATGATGAATATGAAGAACACGAGAGAATAGCTTCAAATGATTTTCAATTCTATTGAAAATATTGACCATTAGAATACGGAAGCACCACGAATTACAAAGGCCTAAGCTGCTATTTATACTAGTTCCTAACGACTTTTCTGACATGACCTAGACAAGTGAAATGATCCAAGCCGTCCAAATAAAGTCGATTACAAACATAGTCACGTGAGAAGCACGTGCAGCTAACTAACCTAAGTAAAACAGAAAGAAGAGGTTATCCATAGAAGATGAACTGCAGACCCTCTGTGAGCCATCCCAGAGGCTCTGCTGGATATGACTTGTAAGCACTTGATGCCAGATGATCAGTTTCCAGAACCTCTGTGAGAGACAACAGAGGTTCTGTCATTCTTGACTTGTACGCTTTTGTATATCTTCTGTTGTTGGTCCTCTGTGGTCTTCTATGGAATGAACCCTTCTGTCAACACTTGCAGTAATACTTTTTCATACTTTTACATTAAATGAAATATGAGAGCTAACAGAAAGAAAATTGAAGATAAATACAGAAAAATATTACAAGTTTGTTTTCTATAATTTTCAGGGGGAGGGTGTTAAAGAATGAAGAAGATTGTAAAAATTATGACTAAGTTCTAATTCAGTGTATATGAAATGCACAAGTACAACTCTGGTACTTTGATCCAGATTCAAAAGTCATTAGAGAAAAGACTTTGCAAGAGGACTAAGATTATTTCTAAAGAAGAATGGCCAAGATTGAAGGATTTGATCAAGTGGATGAGGGTGGAGATTGACTCACAACCTGCATACAAAAAAATCATCATTGAGAACTTCATTCCTATTCTTGAAGACAGGAACTTTCAAATTTGAAGCAAAGGGGGAGATTGAAAGGTATGAAGAAGATTGCTTCTAAATTTGCAAAGTATAGAAGTCTATAGAGTTTGGTTCAGAAATCTGAAAAGCAGATTTCCAAAGATCTGAACCGGAGAAATGCTAAATCGACTAAGTCTACGTCTGAAGACTTATCTTCAGATCTCTAAACTTGAAGACTTCAGAGTTTGGGTTGAATCTTCTCAAGGCGTACAAGTACAAATCTGAAGAGACATTCTTCAGACTTATTTCAAGAGAAGACCCTAAAAGTGTAGAAGTGATAATTCTGAAGACAAAGTCTGAAGACCTTGAATTCAGAGTTATTCTAACTCTGAACGAGAGGATGGTGATGATTCTATTTTCTGTTATTAGCGATAGAGATTATCTTTTCTTGGTTATAGAATTCCGTTTCTTTGTTTATCTTATCTTATTATTTATATAGATAGGATTACTCTTCTTTAACTGTTTTCAATTGATTCATTATTCATTCAATTATTGTAAGCAGATTGCTCTGCGTTCTTTACATTCAATAACATATCAAAACCTTTGACTGCTAATACTCTTTGTTCTTACTTTGTTCTTACTATTCTTGATAAATGGGCACTTTCACTATATTTAGTATAAATATAGCAATCTGGGTTCAAATTGCTTTTTTAAACTATATACATGTTAAAATATCTTTATTTTGGGGTCTTGAACACATTTCCATGATTAATTATGAATAAATGGCATTTTGTGGTATTCAAACATTGAGTATATTTTTTGTTGCAAACCATTGGAATCAAGTTTTGGAGGAACTCTTAATTATTTTGCCTAAAGTTGTACCATATGATGCGAATATTTGACATTGTTGGATATTTGGACACTTTTAAATTTGTAAACCCTAAAATCTTTATAATTGAATTATGATGCTTCTAAAGATGAAAATCACTTGAGAGTGATATAGTTTGTGTGATAACCGGGCTTCGATTATATAACTTGGGGTGGTTTTAAAAGTTTTGATTAGTAAATTATTTAATTTGTTTATGTGTGATTACCTATTTATTAAATTCCACCACCTTAAAATTTTTTATGTTAATAAGATATGTATTATATCTCATCGATGAGTGTGAAAATATGAGTTATAAAATATTAAATCTTCACCGCCTGTGTTTTGATAGTATAAAAGGAATAAGATAAGATTTATCTTATCTATTCAGTTTTGAGAGAAAATAAGGAAAGAAAAAAGGAGAGAAAAGTTGATGTGTTTGTGTGATCTTGTGTAAAAGACTACGTGAAGTTGTTTGAAGTTGATCCTGTGATCATATTTGGAAATTGTTGCTATGAGATCCATTCTTGTATACGTGCATATAAAATGAGTTTTTGTTATTAAATTTTATATGTTTAGTATTTGAAATACTTAAATTGGTTGGTGTTTATGTGGAAGAAAGGTAAATTGTTCTTTAAAGCTGTTTGAGTTGATAATGAAACTGGGTTTCGAATTGTCAAAGTTCTTAATATGAAGTTTCTATAATGAAACTGTTTTGAGGCCATTCTTGACAAAAATGACATATTTGGTTATGTTGTATGACGGAATAAGAGTGGCATATCAAGGAGAGGTGTAACATGGGATAAGGGTGGCAATTGTGAAATCTAAGTTTTGATCATAACATTTGTTATCGCATCCATGAGATGCAATGATTCTGAGTTATCATTTCCGTGTGATGTGAAGAATTGGAATTATTTCTCTTATTGATATGATAACAATGATGTTGTGTGGAGGAGGAAAATGGCTTATAGCCAGTTCTAAAGGAAGTAAATAGATCCGACACATATAAAATAAGGGGAAAAAAAGGATTGCTAAAAGTGGGGAAAGTAGGGCTACTCACATTGATTTACAACCAAAAATCCTATCTTGAAAATGACATCTTCGTGAAATAGAAAGAGATCATTTTGATTCCATTAGTATTGATGATTCAGAATATTTTTTTCAAGCGTGGAAACCCCAGAATCASAAGTAGTAGTAAGTCTCATAATCTAATAATAAAGTAACGCATTTTTGTTGATCTCATATCTCTCAATAACACGAATTTTCAAGTTATGAATAACCTAAATATATCGTATGGATGTATAATAGTGAAGAACAACTCAAGAATATTCAAAGAATAATTGGACCGTCAAATGATTCACTATTATTGATTTTAATGGAATGGAAGCGTAAACGATTACAAGAAATATACGACCTATTTATACTAGTAATCTAAATAAGGAGAAAACTATCTAAGGAAGATATCTAGAAAATCTTCTAAGAAAAGATAGTATTCTAGAATTATGGAAACTATATCAAAGTAAATAAAGCAATGTAAATCTAGTTGTCGATTTGCCATCTCCAGCTATCTTCTTGGAGGCGTGTTCAACCATCAGTCTTCGAGTCTTCTTGAATGAATATCTCTGGTTGAACTGTTGTTGGAATCCTCTAAGTGTTAGAGACCAGAGGGGATGGAGATGCGTTGTTCATCGCACCTATGGACCTTCATCTCATCTCTAGTTGGTCTGGACACTTAGGATTTCTTTCTGCTTGTCTTCCATCGACCTTTTGTACTTTCACACTTGTATGTTTTTCATTACTTTTACAATAAGAATGATGGGGTCTAACAGTTTTTGTTATGCTACTAATACAACATAGGAGGGAGGGGGCCTCGTTCCTTAAAAAGCCTTTCTGATTGCCTATCCCCCCTGAAAATCGGACGTGAAACTTTTCTTGCATTGTCTTAATTGGTGGTCCTCGTTTCAAAAAAAAAATACGCTGCCTGGGGGCAAAATTTACTTTAATCGCTTGTGTTTTGAATAAACAATGTTTTTGAGTATGGGATATTACACTTCAAATTGTTCAAATGAGGTAAAGGTTTGATGAGAACCTAGAAGGGCTCCAGGTACTTTTGACCTTTAGAGCCAAGCTCAAACCAATCAGGTACCACCCTTATGGTTCACAAATTGATGTTTGGTACCACTTTAGGTGGGAATGAATGAATACTTTGTTTGATCTCCCATATGTTGTACACAAGCCATAGAAAAGGCTGTTCAAAGATTAAATATTAATCTTGATAATTACAAGAAATTAAATTACTAAACAAATTCTACCTTTTACAATTGTTTACATGGTTCACTCTTGCAAAAAAGCATCTCACTCTCCCAATTACGTTTCTACCATAATGAATTTGACAATCGTGAGAACCTAAAGAACTTGTGAACCTGGAATACTCATTATTTGGTGCAAAGATTACTCAAATGAGTTGATTTCTCTGAATGCTTGGATCCTTGTATTTGTGCACCATTTTTTTCTTCGCATAAGACGTATTTATACCTTCAAAGAGGAGATAGACGCTACTCGCCTTGATGCATGATCAAAGGATCGTATTGTGTTTGTTATCTCTTCATTCTTGTTTGTTTGATATCTTTCCGGTTGTAAAGTAGTAGCCTACTAGTTGGTCGAAAATTTAAACGAGATATTCAAGATGAAAGTAAGAACAATAAGTAAACTTGAAAATGCCGAATGCTTTTATTGATAAAACGATGAACAATTGAAGCAAAACGTAATCTCACAGAAAATGCATATAGTATAAGTCGGTTCCTTCAGGTAATTTAAACCTGAGGCGAAAGCCTCCTTATACACTCCTAGGTCTAACAAACTATGCTATAAAGTAGGCGTGAAACTCTCTCTGAGTTGACCGGTCTGCATCCTTATCTTTGACTTTCCTTGAATAGCGGAGCTGACTTGGTCAAGCTGCCTTAAATCTGTTAGACGCTTGCGAGAATGTCTGAGCTAACACGCGCGTGTTCCATGGAGAAGGTAGCCAGAATCTCTGCATGAACATACAGAAGCTCTGCATGTACTATACAAAGGCTCTGCACATGCAGAAGCTCTGCATGTACTATGCAGAGGCTCTAGATCTTAGAGTTGTAGCTTTAAGTCAAGTGCTTATGCTTTTTGGCGCACAAGGCTTGAGCGTCCACGGGAATAGAGTGCGGGCTCTGTATGAATGGAACCTTCACTCTTGAGTAAGAGCTCTGGTTCTTGATCTTCTACACGAGAGCTCTTAGCCATACAACTTCTGTAGACTAAGTCCTATTGACTAGAGTAAGAGACTTCTTACTTACACTTTCACAAGTTGGGGTCTAACAATCTCCCACTAAGTGTAAATAAGGTAGGCTCTTACTTGAATTACAAAACAGAGTCTCTAATTGAAGCAAGAGGTTAAAAGGAACCTCTGAATTACATTTACTATCTAAATAAGTACAATACGATTGGAATGGAAATTACATCGAATCAAAGATAGAAAAGTACTTACAAAAGATAAGAGGTTTAAACATTTTGAAGTCTAATGAACTTCCTAAGAAGTTCACGAAACTCTAGCATGTTGCGTATTGACCTGAGGATAATTCTTGCTCGCTCATTTGCTCCAGGGGAGTTGTCTCTGCTCCTGACTAGATTGTCTCTTATGTAACGCAGAGTAGAGTTAGAGTATTTGTAGTTCTGGTTGTCTTGAAAGAAGATCTTCTTTTGTTGTGCGTTTTGAAACACCACTCCTACTTCTGGTTCCACCAATACCGTCCAAGAGGGGATGCTATTGATGCCCTGCAGATCTTCATTTGGTGCAGCGACAGTCAATTGATCCACTTTTAGATCCAGAGCTAGTTGGAAATCAAACTTGCATCTGAAGTCGAGTAGGTCTGTCATTGTTTGGCGTATGGCAGAGTTGGCAAAAGCGTATTTGACCCCCTTGTCCTTCTTGTGATCTTTGAAGTAAAACAAAGAAAGAAGATCCCACAGATTCAGGTTTATAAGGTCACAATCTATGAACCTACAGATCTGTCCACGAGACCTTTCCATTGTATACTCGCATAATATAATCTGGTTAAGCACGAAGGTACGCTTCTTTATGTCGAGGACTTTCTTGATTCCAACGACAAAGTGCACTGCAGTGATAGGCTGAGTGTAGCGATCTAGGAATCTCTACCTGATATGCTCTTGAGCCATAGGATGGAGACTGATCTTTTTGTGATAACCAGACTCTAGTTATCACCCAAGGTAAATAATATGTGATTATCTGATTAAATGATTACGTGATAGCATGATAAATTGATATGTTTAATCATGCGGGTATGTGAGATTGTGTATTAATTGGATATATATATATATATATATATATATATATATAAATGCATGATATATGTGAATATATGCATAGATATATATATATATATGATTATACACACATGCATGTTGTGAATGCATGGTGTGTGGATGTATGCATGTGCATGAATTGATTTTATAAAAAAAGGGATGTTAACCGCCTTTCCTGATTTGGAAAGTATGAAAGGAGGGCTTAGCCTCCATATTTTCTTCTGCTTGCATTTGCTAAAAGTTGTGCGATTTAAAAAGAGGAAAGGTTGATCGGATTTGCAAGTGCCTGATTTCAAGAAGTTGAATCTCATTTGATTGCATTATGTGAGTAATTTCTAAAACTCTTTTGCACAAAATTATTATTGGTTTTGTATGAATCTTGTTTATTTTGGAAAGAAATCAGTCTT
>NC_037531.1:6317103-6328954 GCF_001531365.2 Cynara cardunculus var. scolymus
AGTTATTGAGAATTATTTCCAAGTGTAAATCGAACAAAGTTCATTCTGTGTGTTGTCCGGATAGTTGACCGGATTTGAAGTCCGGCTAAGTCAAGATTGACCGGATTTGATGTAATGATGTGTTTTCGATAAGAAATGTTATTTTATCATAAAAAGGAAGTTTTGAAAGAAATGATTTTGTATTGATAATAATTTCAATGGYTGYRGTTTATTTGAAATTATTCTGTGAAAATATTTTGATGAGGAAATAAGGGTGGCATATCAAGGAGAGGTGTACCATGGGATAAGGGTGGCATATCAAGGAGAGGTGCATAATGGGATAAGGGTGGCATATCAAGGAGAGGTGTACCTTTGTATATAAGGGTGGCATTTGTATGTGTGTTATATAATATAACTCATTCTATTATATCTTTTAAGACTACCATAGTCTGAAGTCTTTATTTCTTTGTGATTTAAAGATTTAGGATCAAGGTTCTTATTGGAAATCATAGTTTGAATATTATTGAGGAGAAAACGTCAGATTTGGCCTGAAACTTTATATAACCTTGTTTGATTAAGAAAAGGTTTAAAAGTGACATTATGTGAAACCTAATTTGTTCAGAATTATGAGATTTGAATAAGCTGAATACTTTGCTTGAAAAGTGGAAAAGATCTGGTATTTTGTTTCTATTTATTCATATATCTATTTTATATATGAAATAATGTTTTCTGTAAAGGTTTTGGTGATTTTCACCCTACAATAACATAAATAGGGCATCTCACTAGACCTTTCAGTCTGACCCTCGTTTTGTGATTTTAACTATGTGTTGCAGGAGGTACGGACAGTAAGGGAAAGGGGAAAATTTAATATTTTCCTATGTGCATTTCTACATGAAGATTTGCTTTGATGTATAGTTTTGATTGATTAGTACAAGTGATGTATTAGGATTTTGGACCTTGTATTTGGTCATATTAGATTCTTGTACTAATGGACCTGAATGGGATAATATTATGTATTTCTTTTATGTGAAATATGTATTACATGCAATGTAGGGTTTGGGGGTGTTACATAAAGTGGTATCAGAGCCTGAGTTTAAGAGATTTAGGTATTTAACAGCATGATATCTAGACTTAAACTGTTTTATTGCATGTTAAGGGTCTCGGACATAGTTAGCACCATTGGAAATAAATATGATGAGTTAAAAGAACAGTGTGTAAGGTAAATTTTAATTACATCTGGCCAGTGTAATTATGAATTTACAGGTACACATCTGAACTTGAATACTTCATTATATTTGGGAATGTGAATACGTGATTATTAACACTAAACTCTACAGATGTCTAGCCGAACTAGAAGATCTAAAAGAGTGGCTCGTCCACAATCTAAGGAAACAGAAGAATCACCCATAAATCAACCGACTAGTACATCTGAAAATAGAGGTCGGGGAAGAGTAAGAGGATGAGGCAGAGGAAGAAGTCAATCTCAGGGAAAGGGTCAGACTGGAATACATTTTGAACATGAAGAATCCCACTCTGGAAATGTTCAGGAAAGATCAGTACCACATCCTGAATATATAACTAGGGATATGTTGGCAGAGGAAATGGGGAAGTTACGTGAAACTCTAACATCTATTATGGGAATACCAGCTAGAGTAGAATCAGAAAGAGTGGAAGTTCGTCCCTCTACTCCAGTCACCCATAATAAGGAAGGAGATATTAAGATGTTTTTGGCATGCAAACCACCATCCTTTTCTGGGGAGAGAGATCCAGTGAAAGCTATGTGTTGGATTAAGGAATGGAATATGTGTTCAACACTATTCGGTGCCTGGAAACAGATAAAGTTCGATTTGCTGTTTCTGTATTAAAGTCAAATGCTTTATTCTGGTGGAAAGTTGAATCATCTACCAGAACGGATGTTTTACAGACTCTGTCTTGGGTAGAATTTGTGGATAGATTTAGAAATCAATTATGTCCTAAAACGGCAGTAAGACAAATGGAGGAAGCTTTTCTGAAGCTAGAGCAAGGAAATGGAACAGTTCGGGAGTATACCGAAAGATTCATTGAATACTCTCGTTTTGCCGAACATTATGTTTTGACTGAATCCAGGAAGATAGAGAGGTTTATTTGGGGTTTGAAACCCTCAATCAGAGAGTTTGTTTTTGCTATGAACCCCAATACCTTTCCACTAACAGTAGATGCAGCTGAGGTGACTGAACGAAATAAGAATAGACAATCGGAAGGAAAAGTTGTTGAGAAAAGAAAATGGGAGGGGCTTCATCTTTTCGAGGACCGAAAACTGTTAGATATGATAACAGATCTGAGCAGAAGATCAGTGAAAAAGTCTGCTCACAGTGCCGACAGGTTCACCAGGGAGAATGCAAGATGGACCCAAGGAAATTTTATAAGTGCGGTAAGGCAGGTCATTTATCCAGAAATTGCCCAGCTAACCGTAGGTGTTTTAATTGCAATTCTCCGGATCATATTCGACCAAATTGCCCCTTGTTAAGAACTCCACAGTACAGTTAACAATGGGGAGTAATGTGTCGGGTACACGGGGAAGATCTACTGTGAATAGAGGAGGGCAAGGAGGGGCGCGGGGACGATCCTTCCAGATGACTAAGAACGAGGCAGAAGCATAACCGGATGTAGTAACATGTACATTCCTCCTGAATTCAATACGTGCTAAGGTGTTATTTGAATCTGGTGCAAACTTTTCGTTTGTATCACCATTGTTTGCTCAAACTGCATGTCTGAATWMTGTGCTACTTGATGATAAATTAGTAGTTGATACTGCTAATAGTCAGGAAACTATTACTAGTGTGTTCAATAACTGTATTATTGTTATTGAGGACTGTGAACTTCCGATCTGGTTATTGCCCATGCAAATGAAAGAATTCGACATAGTAGTGGGTATGGACTGGTTGGCAAAGTATCAGGCTAGCATTGTTTGTAATCAGAATTATTCTGCCAGACCAGAGAACAATTGTTATTTATGGTGATCGTCAGAATCATCCTACTAGTATTTTGTCAGTAATGAAAGCCCAGAAAAGTATTCGAAAGAAGTGGCAAGGATGTTTAGCATATGCAATTAATTTAAAGAAAGAGAAGAGAAAAGAGGATTCGATTCCGATTGTTAGTGAATATCCAGAAGTCTTTCCAGAAGACTTATCTGGATTACCACCAGATAGAGTCATTGAATTTCCAATCGATCTTATACCTGGAGCTGCACCAGTAGCAAAAACRCCATACCGTTTAGCTCCATCTGAATTGAAAGAATTGGTGGCACAGTTAAAAGATTTAACTGATAAGGGATTTATTAGACCTAGCACTTCACCTTGGGTTGCTCCGGTCTTATTCGTTAAGAAAAAGGATGGGTCTATGAGAATGTGTATAGACTATCGTGAACTGAATAAGTTGACAATTAAAAACAAATATCCTTTACCAAGGATTGTTGACTTGTTTGATCAACTAGTAGGAGCAAGTTATTTCTCCAAAATCGATTTGAGGTCAGGATATCATCAGCTTAAAGTCAGGGAAGAAGATGTTGCCATAACAGCATTCAGGACAAGGTACGGTGTTAGGACTGAAAAATCAGTATTAATTGTATTCGTCTTGAAAGTTAAATATAGTCTATAATTGTAAAAGTCAGCGTGTTTGACTTTCTTATAGAAGTTTGACTTTGACTTGTCTTTATATGTTGACCATATAAATAGTGGTTAGTGTTTGTAATTAGAGAAGAGAGCTTATTGTAAATACTTTACGTAATAAGAGGTTTGACCATAATTGTAAGGATTGACTTTTCCTCTCAACTCTCATATGAATGTTCTTAATGATAAATCCAAATCTGCCATTATTGTTGTGAAGATATGAAGATTGATCAGTGAAAAGGGACTCCACAATTGGTATCAGAGCAGGATTGCAAGAGATCAGAGATGAAGAAATCAGATTCTTGAATAGATAAGTGAAATTTTATTTTCTGATTTTTCGTGTTCTTCATTTTATTTTTGATTTTGATCCGAATTTTTTATAAAATCTTGTGTTTTCGTGTTATAAATTGGATCAAATGCTCGAAATTGAATTGTGAATCTTTGTTATTCACAAACTTTTGTGATATGATCAATTTTAATCAAGATTTAATCGGATTTTGTGGTTTTAATTTTTTTTTGTGTTCTTGAAATTTTTAAAAAACCAGTGTTTTTGATCCATTTTTTTTAAATTTTGTTTTTGTTTTTGTGTTTTTGATAGTTTTTGATTTTTTTTAGTTTACTTACTTTTTGTTAAACCGGTCAAAAGCCTAGCCCATTATCTAGGCCCAATTCCTTCATTTGTTCATCTCTTTCATTGTACGCACACCATTTGAAGAACTCAGATTGAGCGGTGTTCGTCTAAACCGCACGTAGCTTGAACGGAGAAAAGGTAAACCACACACCTCTTGAACGGATTTCTTGAGCGATTAAGCTACACCGGACGTCATTCCATCGTTTCACACAAATCAGGTAAATATTGAGTTTAGGTTTTCATTTTTGAACGATTTATACCTAAACCGATTACTTCTTAAGCGGACTATTGAGCGGACTCTTGACCGGTTTAGGACTTAGAAATTCTGTGCATAGAGCTATCCGGATTTCTAATCCGCTTAATTCATCTTACCTAGAATTTTAATTGTTCATTGTTTCTTGATTCAATTTGGTAAATTGCTCAATATCTTGATATGAATTGATTCCATTTTTGACTGTTTTCATTGGGATTCTTAATTGTTCAACAGATTCTGTGTTGAATCATTGCATCGATGTGTGTTGTCCGGTTTATACTCTTAAGTTGTCCGTTTAACATTCAAGCTTTGACAGGTTTACATTCATTGTTGTGTTCGGTTTAAGATGTAAGTAGTGACAGGTTTAGCAATTTGTAGTGACAGGTTTAGCTACTAGCAGTGTCCGGTTTAGCCTTGTGCTGTGTCTGATTTACATTCATAGTCTTGACAGGTTTAAGCTTCAAGTTTTGACAGGTGACAGGTTGATATCAAGCTCTGGTTCGATTTAGACAGTGTGCAGGTGACAGGTTCTTTACAAGATTAATACATAGATGATCAATTAGTACATAATTGCTGTCCTTTGTGATTGACACTAACTGTGCTTAAGCAATCTTGTATAAGGACTGGTGCATACATTAAACTTAACATACTAATATTTTGTATTGTTTTGCTGTAAGCTGCTGGTAACAGCAAACGAGGGTGAAGAGTTGGTATCATTGTGTTTTGTCTTTGAGCTTAACAAATTGGTCTTGAGAATCAATTATCTGAATTTTTTAACAGCAAACTCTTCAAGTTTTTGAGTTCAAACAATCAACTGGGGCACAACAAGAGAGACTATCACCGATTGCAGGAACTTTTTTTCAAACAGTCAAGTGGTTTAGCTTGCTGTCATAACACAAGGGCTGGTCAATACAACAGTGTGCAGGTTTAAGCAGGTTTGATCGGACTGATTTATAGATTGTTTAAGCTGTGATTCATAGACTGTTAAGACTCTAGTAGCTTTGTTGTTTAACTTGGCTGTTTAAGCAACAGCAACAGCAGCCTTGTTGATTTTAAAACAGTTTACTGTTTGAAGTTCCATTTTGCTGTTTCTTTGAGGACTGGAATAACCGCCCAACAACTGATCAACAGTGTGCTGTTTAGAAACATGTTGTAACAGGTTTAAGTCTTGCAGTGTGCGGTTTATTCACATGCATTATCCGGTTTAGTTTAAAGACTGCATGTGGTGACAGACAGTGACTTGTCCGGACTGTAATGATCTAAGCTTCGATTTACAGTGTTACACAGGTTTAATTTGAGTTTGCTTTATTTTGATTAAGAAAAGGTTTAAAAGTGACATTATGTGAAACCTGATTTGTTCAGAATTATGAGATTTAAATAAACTGAATACTTTGCTTGAAAAGTGGAAAAGATCTGGTATTTTTTATTTATTTATTCATATATCTGTTTTATATATGAAATAATGTTTTCCGTAAAGGTTTTGGTGATTTTCACCCTGCAATAACATAAATAGGGCATCTCACTAGACCTTTCCGTCTAACCCTCGTTTTGTGATTTTAACTATATGTTGCAGGAGGTACGGACAGTAAGGGAAAGGGAAAATTTAATATTTTCCTACGTGCATTTCTACTTGAAGATTTGCTTTGATGTATAGTTTTGATTGATTAGTACAAGTGATGTGTTATGATTTTGGACCTTGTATTTGGTCATATTAGATTCTTGTACTAAGGGACCTGAATGGGATAATATTATGTATTTCTTTTAGGTGAAATATGTATTACATGCAATGTAGGGTTTGGGGGTGTTACACTTTTGGACCGGTGTCTCTTCTCGTAGTTTGTAGAGGAACTGGTAGATATCCTTGTTGATTGCTTTGTCCATAATTGGTTTATCAAGGGGTGTTGGCGTAAACATAGCATCCATCCTTTTCTTGATCTTTTGGACACGACTAGAGGGATGCTTTCGTTTCGACCCGTTGCTTGTGCCTTCTAAGTCTGCCCTAGTGGTTTTGACAGTAACCCGCTGCATCATAGCTGGTGTGACTACCCTGGTCCCTTGAGCAGGGACCCTAGGTCTATGTGTATTTTGTTGAGGTGGAGGAGCAGCAACAGTAACGCCTTTTAGAGGAACAACAACTGGAATGTGCAAAACTGACGGATCAGCCACATTCACAGCTACCACCTATTCTTCTTGTCCTGTGGATGTAAGAGCAGCCATGTCCATTGCGTATTCTGTTGATGAAGACAGAGCCAGGTCTGAATCATCTGATCCGTAGACAGATAGAAGATCTATCACTTTTGTATTCTTTTGTATCCCGGCTGGCTCTACTTGAGATGCCATGGGCCTCTTTCCTTTGCGAAGCGCCTCTGCATGTTCTGGCGCTGGTTGGCTCTGTGCCCTCTGCCTTGAAGGATCTTGTACCGGTTGGCGAAGGGCAGAGGACGTTGGTGCAAAGGGGGCAGTCGTAGGTGTTGCACTCGGAATGGCTGTTGGATAGTTCTCCCCCTCTTGACAATTTTGAGCACCAGACTGATCTGGGTCCTCATCATCATCAAGTCGTCTCCTCTTCGATGGCTCAGCACAAGGAGATGGATCCATTCGTCGTTTAGGCCTCTGCTCCTCTGCTTGAGGCATGGACTTGATTTTCTCTCCTCAAAGATTTTGAGGAGATCTTCGACTGCATCACCAACCCGTCGAATCTCGACGTCCGAGCGGTCGTTGAATTTGGCCAGAGAGACTTTGATGGCCCGCGTTGCTTCTGTGGCCTTGTTGTTGAATTTTCAAGTGAAGTTCGCCACCTTCTGTAGAAGTCTGTCACCCAGAGTATTCATTGCACTCTGAGTGACATAATCCACAGGTATGTTCAGAGGGATGATCGCCCGTGCGTCCTGGGAAGTTGACGCTTCACCCCTCTGCAAGGATGCTATGACCTTTTACAAGGTCGCTGCATTTCATGGCGTCAATTTTGTTAAATTTTTTAGACGAAGCATTTGTCGAATACTCAGCTCTCAATACTGCCAAGGATGCTCGTATCTCATCCAGAGCAGGAGTAGAAGGGGACGGCTCTGCACGGGCCATGATGAGTTTTAGCTCTTTCAAGGAGCACCGCATAGAGGTGAAAAGGGAATGGAGCTCTTCCCTTGTGATATATGCTTGTTGTGTAACCTCTGGATTAACACATGGGCCATATTGAGTCCCCGTTTTAGGGACGCCTTCATTCACGACTTGGTTGATGTTAGTCTGGGAAGGACTTCAAGTGGATCCTTGTGGTTCTCCTCGGGGAGAATTCACTACCGCTGATCTGTTAGGAAGAGTGTCCAAGGCGGGTTCAGAGCCGGCCAGAAGACTCTTCATGAGTGGACTAAGAGACCAGGGCCGTCCCTGGGGGAGGGAGGGCGGGCTGGGCACCTGCCCAGGGCCCAAAAACTTTAGGGGCCCAAAAAAAATTATATATATTATTAGGTTTAAAAAAATTAATAGAAAATAGTTAAGGGGCCCAAATTTTACAAGTTATAGAGGCCCAAATTTTACAAATTTAAAGCCCAACCGACCTCCCAAGGCCCCAAGTCCAGATCGCGTGTGAATTGTGATGAGCGTGTCCATTCTTCAATCCAGATCAAATGATCAATCGGCCGACTAATAGGGCTAGGGGACTATGAGGTACGAGCGAGAGCGAGACGAAAGCGAGTCGAGAGCGAGACGAGGCGAGAGCCAATGAGCGACGAGTTCTGTCAGCCAACGGTTCATCTACGTCCGATTCCGTCGATTCGATTCCAACAATCCAACGGTAACTCGGCAACGGGCGATTTTAGAATGAACTTTCCATTGCGTCATCGACTTAAGGTTAAATTCTAGCTTATATGTGTAATGTATTAATACCAATTGTTAATTTGTTATGATTTTGGGTTGACTGTTTCTCAATTCTCACAGTTCTGTTTGGATTTCAAATTCAAGATTCAATTGTTGTTTAAGTTCATCGTCATTCAGGTGGTGGGTTTAGGGCAGCAACAAAAAGGTATTTATTTTCTATTTATGTTTACAATTTCTCTTTATGTTGTTCAAGACTTCAAGTTCATCATTATTTCGATTTGTTGTTCAATTTGTTGTTCAATTTCTTGTGTAAAATCTTCAATTTTATCCGGCCAGTCTGCCACAATCGATGCTATCCAGGGTAAATAACTAAATATGTAATGGGTAAGATTAAAGATTTTAAAATCCCTTTTGCTACCATGTAATGATGTAAATAACTAAATATGTAATGGTTCACTTTACAATCCAATTCCAGCTTTTTGTTTCTGCATACATTTTGTATTTTGAGCATTTTGTTCAACAATTCTGCCAAGTGCCGACTGCCGAGATTTTTTAAATTTAGGAATTAGTTAGAACTTGGAATTAGATCACTGATTCATTGTTTAGGGAAGCTATAAGTGAACCATAGAATTATTGAATTTAAGCATTAGTTAGATCATTGATTCACTGTTTGGTGTTATTTATATACATAATAACATAATACTTGATCGACTTATTTGCTTACTAATTGCGTTTCAACCTTTTTAAATGGCAGACTACAATTTATTGAAGAAAGAAGTTGAATTCTTCATTCTTCAGTACTCCAAACTCAGATTCAACCACTCAGGTGCCTTTGTTCATCTTTATATTGACGTTGTTGTGAGTGTTAAATATTTATCATGTTGCCTAAAAAGTATAAGTATTTATCTAGAAGTGAGAAAAGAAAAAAAAGAAAGTTAGTTGAACAATTGAAACAATCACAAAAAGGAGCCATGAATAAGTTTGTAAAGACCGTAGGTTCTTCTAATCAAGAGTTAGATGACTTAGATGAACAAGATGTTGAACATCCAAATATGAGTGAAGATAATGAAAAGATTGATGGTGTGAGTGAACATGAGGTCCCCAATAATACTGAAAATGTATCCGTTGATGAACAATCAATTCCTTTTTTTGATATTTGTGATCCAAGAAATTGGGATAATCTTGATACTAAATCAAGAGACATCTAAGTTGAAAAAGGACCCATTAGAGAATTGGGTATCGTGTTTCCTTTAGATAACATGTCTAGACATTTTTCATATGCTTATTATGATAGAAAGTTAAGTAATGGTGAAACTAGTGATCGAAAATGGTTAATTTATTCAAAATATGAGGATAAAGTGTATTGTTTTTGTTGTAAGTTGTTCAAGTCTAAGAATTATAGAAATGCAATAGCTAACGAAGGATTTAGAGATTGGAAGCATCTTGGTGAGAGACTTAAAGAACATATGAATAACATGTTATCTTGGAATGAACTAAGAGTAAGACTGAACACAAACCAAACAATCGATAAAGAGTTACAACAAGAGATTTTAAAAGAGAAAGAACGTTGGAGGCAAGTTTTAGTAAGAATAATTGCCGTTGTGAAGTGTCTTGCTAAGTATTCTTTGCCTTTTAGAGGATCAAATGAGAAGTTATATCAACGTAGCAATGGTAATTTTTTGGGGTTAATTGAAATGATTGGAGAATTTGATGTGATAATTCAAGATCATATTAGACGCATTCAAAATCATGAAGTTCATTATCATGATCTTGGCCCTAGAATTCAAAATTAGTTAATTTCTCTTTTGGCTCATAATGTTAAAAGTTCTATCATGAAAATTATTAGAGATGCTAAATATTTTTCTGTAATTCTTGATTGTACACCGGATGTGAGCCATCAAGAGCAAATGAGTTTAATAATACGATGCGTGAATATGTCCGGTGATAAAATAAAAGTAGAAGAATATTTTATAGAGTTTTTAAGGGTTGATGATACATCTGGTTTAGGGTTGTTAAATGGATTGTTAGATGTACTTAAATCTCTCGATCTTAGTGTTGATGATGTGAGGGGTCAAGGTTATGATAATGGTTCTAACATGAAGGGAAAACATCAAGGGGTACAAAATCGATTACTTGAAGTTAATCCAAAAGCGTTATATATGCCATGTGCTTGTCATAGCCTTAATCTTACTCTTAGTGATATGGCTCATTCTTGTGTTAAAGCTGTTTCATTTTTTGGAATTGTTCAACGCATATATACATTATTTGCTAGTTCTACAAAAAGGTGGAAGGTGTTACTTGATAATGTGTCAAACTTAACTGTAAAATCTTTGTGTAACACACGTCGGGAAAGTAGAATAAAAAGTGTTAAGGCAATTAGATTTCAAGCTCCTCAAATAAGATCGGCTTTGCTTGAATTATACAAATCATGTGATGATGCCAAGACGAAAAGTGAAGCGGAAAGTTTGGTAAGTGCAATTGAAAATTTTGAGTTTTTACTTGGCATGATTGTTTGGTATGATGTTTTATTTGCAATAAACATGGTTAGTAAAGGGTTGCAATTAAAATCTATGTGCATTAATGCTACCATGGAACAATTTGAAGGTGTAGTGAAGTATTTTGAAAAGTATAGGAATGAAGGGTTTGCATCAAGTATGGATACTGCTAAAACAATAGCATGTGAAATGAATATAGATCCTACATTTTTAATTAAGCGTTGTATTATTAGGAAAAAACAATTTGATGAAAATAACAATGAAGAAGAAATGCAAGCATCGGAAGAGGAGGCTTTTAGAGTTAATTATTTTCTAACCATTGTGGACATGGCAATTTCTTCATTGAATAATAGATTTGAACAATTAAAGAAATTTGAAAGTATTTTTGGATTCCTATTCGATTATGATAAACTAAAGTCATTGGATGAAATGAATTGATGAGATCTTGTGTTCATTTTGGTGATACCTGTTAGCTCTCATTTCATTAAGTGTAAAAGTATGGAAAAAGTAATACCGCAAATGTTGACAGAAGATGATCTGTCACAGAAGACCACAGAGGACCAACAACAAAAGATGCTCAAGCGTACAAGTCTCAAGTGACAGAACCTCTGTCGTGTCTCACAGAGGTTCTGGAAACTGGTCCTCTGCAAAGACAATTCTTCAAGACAAAGACGACATAACCTCTGTCGTGTCTCACAGAGGTTCTGGAAGATATCCTCTACGTAAATGTGCTTTCAAGTTATATCCAGTAGAGCCTCTGTGATATCTCACAGAGGGTCTGCAGCCTGTCTTCTGTGTAGATCTTCTTTAGCTGTTTTACTTAGGTTTATTAGTTGCTCGTGCTTATCATGTGTTCTTGTCTGTAATCTGTTTTGATCGAACGGCTTAGATTAATTTACTTTAGGTCATGTTAGAAAACGGTTACTTGCTTGTATAAATAGCAGCGTAGACCCTTGTATTTCAGTGTGCTTCAGTATTGTAATTATTATCATTTTCATTCTATTGAAAATCATTTGAAGCTCTCTCTTGTGTTCAT
>NC_037531.1:6329054-6346015 GCF_001531365.2 Cynara cardunculus var. scolymus
ACTTGCCAATTCGTTCCATAGTTCTTTCGCAGTGGAGCATGTATCAAGGGATTGAAAGATTTCATTGGGCAGGGCCATGATTATCAATCTTTTGGCCTTTCTGTCAGTTTCGACTCTTTCTTTAACATCTTCGTCCCAATTTCTTTCATCTTTTGGCATGTAATATGCTGGAATTTCAGCTGTGGTATTTGTTCCTGGAACTCTTGGAACTAGAGTTTGAGGGATGTAAGGACCCTCCTGTATGGATCGCAGGAGATTCCTGTCCATACCCTCCAGAAAGTTTACCATTCTGATTTTCCATTGAGGATATTCCTCTCTTTGAAGAGTTGGCGGCTTTGTGAGGGAGCCAACATTGTATGCTGAATTCCAGTTGGCCATTGAAATATTTTYGAGAAGAAGAAAGAATTTTTGATGAGAAAGAAGATTAAAATATTGAGAGATTTTAAATGATCGTTTGATTGGATAATCAATCAATAGGCTCTGATACCAATTGCTGATCCTAGATCTCTCAATAACACTAATAATCTAGTTATGAATAACCAAATTATAGTGATTTTACGAAGAAAGTTATGAAGACTCAAAAATAAAATAAGAACATTCAAGAACAATTTTGAGCTTCAAATGTTTTACTTTATAAATAATGAAACATAAAACAAAGAGTAAAAAACATTTTTGTCTATCACACTTATGCTTTTTTACAATAGACCTAATCATCTATTTATACTAGTTGGCTAATACTAAGATAACTATATATTGCTACTTTCTAGCAAATAGTCTAGCTAAACAGATAAAGTTTTTCTTTTACATGGATAAGCATTATTAACAAGATAAACTGTAATTCCAGCTGTTGATTATCAATGTAATGATTTCATCCTTATCTTCAAATCTTCATTGTACGCTTGGATGAATACTTAGAAAATCTTCTAAGTGTTTGTCTGTCCAGAGCATCGATGAGAACGCTTCTTTCCATCGTATCGTCCATCGGTCTTCTGGTTTAACTTCGTCCATCGATCCTCTGGTTGGTCTTTCCATCGATCTTCTGGTTGAACTTCGTCCATCGATCCAATGGTTGTTCTTTCCATCGATCCTCTTGTTAGTCTGTCCATCGATCCAATGGTCGAATCCAGACTTGGTCGTTTCTGCCTTGATGTCTTCATTGGTCTTCTGGTTCTTCATCACTTGTTTGTTTTTCATTACTTTTTATATTTTGCATTGTGGGGTTTAACAAATATCAGGGACTAAGTTTATTCTCATTGCTACCGCTTTAGTAGTACCACTCTTTTCTTTTCTACTTAATGTGTCAGCTACCACATTAGCTTTTTCCTGGGTGATAGAGAATTTCACAATCATAGTCATTTACAAGTTCAATCCACCAACGCTGCCACATATTTAATTCTTTTTGGCTGAACAAATGTTGCAGACTCTTATGATCAGTATAAATCTGGCACTTTGTCCCTAGAAGATAATGCCTCCAGATTTTTAAAGCAAACACCACCACAGCTAATTCCATATCATGAGTTGGATATTGTTTCTTATGATCCTTCAATTGTCTTGATGCATAGGAAATTACCTTTCCTCTGTGCATTAAAACATATCCCAATCCAAGTTTCGAAGCATCACTACATACTACAAAATCTTCTTATCCCTCTGGTAGAGTCAACACTGGCGCACTGCAAAGATGATCTTTTAACAGTTGGAAAGCCTTTTGTTGTTCTTTTTCCCACTGAAATTTGATGTTTTTCCGAGTCAATTTGGTCAATGGCACAAATATCTTAGAAAAGTCCTGGATGAACTTACGGTAATACCCTGCCAATCCCAAAAAGCTTCGGACTTCAGAAGGAGTTTTCGGGGCTTCCCACTTTTCAACTGCTTCTATTTTAGCTGGATCTACCTTCACTCCTTCTTCCGATATGACATGACCCAAAAACTGAACTTTCCTTAACCAGAACTCACATTTGGATAACTTTGCATACAGCTCTCTTTTCAGCAATTCCAATATCAGACGAAGATGTTCTGTGTGTTCCTCTTCGATCTTAGAGTATATAAGAATATCATCGATAAATGCAATAACAAATTTATCAAGATATTCCTTACGTACCCTATTCATCAAATCCATAAAGGCTGCGGACGATTAGTTAAGCCAAATAGCATAATTAAAAATTCATGATGCTCGTACCTAATTCGGAAAGCTATTGTAGCGAGTCCTCCTTCCTAATCTTTAACTGGTTATACCCCGACCTTAAGTCAATCTTGGAGATATAACTCGCTCCCACCAGTTGATCAAACAAATCATCAATCCTTCGCAGAGGATGCTTGTTCTTAATTGTCAACTTGTTCAATTCACGATAATCTATACACATTCGCATAGATCCATCTTTATTATTAACAAATAGGACCGGAGCACCCCAAGGTGAAGTGTTGGGTCTAAGAAATCCTTTATTAGTTAAATCCTTCAGTTGAGTAACCAATTCTTTCAGTTCTGACGGAGCCAATCAATATGGCGCCTTGGCTACTAGTGTTGCCCCTGGTATAAGATCGACTCTGAATTCGATAACTCTGTCCGGTGGTAATCTAGAAAAATCTTTTGGAAAGACTTCTGGGTATTCATTAACAATCGAAATTAATTCCTGCTTTCCTTTCTCTTTTCTCACATCAATAACATATGCCAGACATCCCTGACATTTCTTCTGAATACACTTTTGAGCTTTCAGCATAGTTAAAAGATTGGTATGATGATTCTGACGATCACCATAGATAACAACTGTTCCTCTCTTTGGTAGAATAATTCTGATCATTTCTTATTACAAACAATACTGGCCTGATACTCTGCCAACCAATCCATACCCACCACTACATCATATTCTTTCATTGGCATAGGAAATAACCGAATCGGTAGCTCACAACCCTCAATAACAATAATGCAGTTATTGAATACACTAATAACAGATTCCTAACTATTAGTAGTATCAACTACTGATTTGTCATCAAGTAACACATAATTCAAACATGCAATTTGAGCAAATGATGGTGACACAAATGAAAAGTTTGCACCAGAGTCAAATAACACCTTAGCACGTATAGAATTCAGAAGGAAGGTACATGTTACTACATCTGGTGATTCATCTGCCTCATTCTTCGTTATCTGGAAGGACCGTCCTCGTGCCCCTCCTTGCTCTCCTCTAGTTATAGTAGGTCTTCCTCTAGTAACCGACGCATTACTTCCCATTGTCAATTGTGGAGTGCTTAACAACAAACAGTTTGGTCGTATATGATCCGGAGAATTACAATTAAAACACCTTCGGTTAGCTGGGCAACTTCTTGACAAATGGACTGCCTCACCACACTTGTAACATTTCCTTGGGTTCATCTTACATTCACCCTGATGAACCTGGCCACATTGTGTACAAACTTTCTCACCGACCTTCTGATCGGCTCTATTATCATATCTTATTGTTTTTGGCCCTCGAAAGTTTGATGAAGGCCCCTCCCATCTTCTTTTCTCCACAACTTTACCCTCTGATTGTCGATTCTTATTTCGTCCTGTAACTTCTGCTGCGTCCACGGTTAGTGAGAAGGTATTGGGGTTCATAGCAATTACAAATTCTCTGATTGAGTTTCAACCACCAGATATAGCTTTCCACCTTCCTGGATTTCGACGAAATATAATGTTTAGCAAATCGAGAGTATTCAATAAATTTCTTAGTGTACTCTCGAACTGTTCCTTTTTCCTGTTCCAATTTTAGAAAGTCTTCTTCCATTTGTCGTACAGCTGTTTTAGGACAGAACTGATATTTAAATCGGTTCACAAATTCTATCCAAGATAATGTCTGTAAGACATCTGTTCTGGCCAGAGATTCAACTTTCCACCAAAAGAGAGCATTTAATTTTAACAGTGATACAACAAATCGGACTTTATCAGTTTCTGGGCATTTGATGGTGTTGAACACAGATTCAATCTCCTTGATCCAACATATTACTTTTACTGGATCTCTTTCTCCAGAGAAAGTTGGTGATTTGCATGCCAAGAACATCTTGATGTCTCCTTCTTTGTTATGAGTAACCGGAATAAAGGGATGAACTTCCACTCTTTCCTTTTCCACCCTAGCCGGTATTCCCATAATGGATGTTAAAGTTTCCCGTAACTTCCCCATTTCCTCCGCCAGCATATCTCTAATTACATAATCTGGGTGTGGCACTGATCTCTCCTGAACATTCCCGGAATGGGATTCTTCATGTTCATAATGTACTTTAGTCCAACCCCTTCCTTGTGACTGACTTCTTCCTCTGCCTCTTCCCCTTAGTCTTCCTCGACCTCTATTTCCAGAAGTACTTGTCAGAAGATTAGCAGGTGATTCTTCTCTTTCCTCAGACTCTAGATGGGCTATTCTTTCAGATCTTCGTGTTCGGCTAGACATCTGACGATTTTAATGTTAATAATCACGTATTCACATTCCCAAATATAATGAAGTAGTCAAGTTCAGATATGTACCCGTAAATTCAAAATTACACTTGCCAGATGTGATTAAAATTTACCTTACACACTGTTCTTTCAACTCATCATATTTATTTCCAATGGTACTAACTATGTTCGGGACCCTTAATATGCAAAAAAACAGTTTAAGTCTAAGTATCATGCGGTTAAATACCTAAATCCCTTAACTCAGGCTCTGATACCACTTTCTGAAACACCTCATTCCACACATTTCATGTAACATATACTTCATACGTAAGAAATACATGTTTATACACCACATAGGCCCCTTAGTACAAGAATCTACCAATATTGAATACACTGTCCAAAAATTCAAAAAATACAATTCTTGTACTAATCAAGTTTCATCTACCAAAACTACATATATATATATATATATATATCATCAGCAAATATTCATGTAGATATACACGTCTACACCTCCTGCAATACATATTTAAAATCACAAAACGCGGATTAGACCGAAAGGTCTAGTGAGTTCCCCTTTTTATGTTATTGCAGGGAGAAAATCACCAAAACTTTGTATAAACAACTTCTCATATGTATAACAAATACATGAACAAGTAAAAACATAATTATCAGTACCTTTCCACTTTTCAAGCCAAACTCAATGCTTGCAAATAATACATCAAAACCCAAATAGGTTTGTACTAGCCAGGTATATCATAGTGCCACTTTTAAACCTTTCTAATTAAACAAGGTTTATTCAAAGTTTCAGGTCAACCTGTTATTTCCTCCTCAATAACATTCAGACTATGATTTCCAATAAGAACCTTGATCCTAAACCTATAAATCACAAATAAATAAAGATTCCAAACCATGGTAGTCTGAAAGGATATAATAGTAAGAGTTATATTACATAACACACATATAAATGTCACCCTTATATCCAAAGGTACACCTCTCCTTGATATGCCACCCTTATTTCCTCATCAAAACATTTCGCAAAATAATTCCATATTGAACAGAGCGCAGTCATAAATGTTCCCATGGAATATCATTAGTTCAAAATCATTCTTATCAAAAATTCCCATTTTATACAAAAATGATAAAAATAACAATTTATATTAACATTACATAAGTTAAAGTGCAAATCCGGTCAACATAGACTTGGCCAAACTTCATCTCCGGTCAAGCCTTGGCCGGTTTACCAAATCCAGACAACACTATTCATCTTGTCCGGATTACTAATCTGAACACCAAATCACCCAATGCTTTGTCCGATTTACCACTAAACCGGTCAACATAACATGTGATCTTGATTGATTTATAAATAAACCTGTCACATTTTGGTCGTATTCATACTTCTCCGTTTAAAACACTTAACATAAATTCAAAATTCATAAATCGCTCAACACTTAAACTGGCTAATAGATTAGTCGGATTACCCTTAAACCAGTTGAGACTATGTCCGATTTATGTCTAATCCGGTCAGCCTTTTGTCCAATTTAATTAAATCCAGTCAGCCTTTGTCCGATTTACATACCAACCAAGTGATAAATTCCTAACACAATCAATTATGAATTTTAAAGCATTTAATCACTCACCTTGAATTCCTTTTGAAAATCAATCACTTGAAAACCAACTTGAATTTCGGTCAAGAACAATCCGGTCAACACTCTTCACTTAAATCGCTCATTTGAGGTCTCAAAATAGCAAGAAGAGTGTAAAAGAGACCTCACCCTCCTTTTATACCTTTCCTCTTAAGGAAAGTCAGCTACTATAGCCTTCCCCCTCACATGCATGCATACATACATCATGCATATATGTTCATTGATTTACACCCATTTCATGCACATAAATCATGCATACATACATATATATATATATATATAATATGCATTTCACATTATGCATAAAATTTCTCATACTTGCATAATCAAATATAGCAATTTATCATGATGTCATATAATCATTTAATAAGTAATCACATATTAATTACCTCGGATGATAACCAAAATCCGATTATCACACTAAATATCATATTTTCACATATGATAAAATTCTCCAACACTTGTTTAATTAGAAAGAATTGAATATACGACAACGACGGTAGATTGAATTGGTTAATGATTATGATTGTGAAATTCTTTACCATCCAGAAAAGACCAATGTGATAGCTGATTCTCTTAGCTGTAAAGAAAGAAGTGGTACGATCAAAGCAATTGCGTTGAGAACAAATTGGACTCCGGATCTTCACGATAAAATTTTAAGATGTCAAGATGAAGCTATCAAGGAAAACAACTTTAAAGCGGAAATAGTTGGCAAGATAACTTCATTCCTGATAAAGAATGACAAGGGAATTTTATGTTTCCAAGGCAGAATTTGGATAACGCGTTTCGGGAGTGTCCGGGAGCTAATTTTGGATGAGAGTCACAAATCATGCTATTCATTCATCCAGGTACTAATAAAATATATAAAGATTTAAGACCATTTTATTGGTGGCGAGGATTGAAGAAGGACATCGCAAGATATGTAGAATGATGTTTGACAAGTATACAAGTAAAGATCGAGCATCAAAGGTCATATGCGAATTTATAGTCTTTGGCAATTATTGTATGGAAATGGAATCATATCACAATGGATTTTGTCATGAAATTACCGCGAACTCCAAAAGGGAATGATGCTCTATGGGTTATCGTACACCGTTTAACTAAATCTGTGCACTTTCTACCGATTAAAGAGAATTATCCATTAGAAAGGTTGGCAAATATATATATCAAAGATATTGTTACTCGACATGGTGTTCTGTTATCCATCATCTCAGATCGGGACAGTAAGTTTACTTCAAAGTTTTGGGAGACTTTTCAAAGAGCCATGGGATCTCAAATCAAATTAAGTACACTGTATCATCCTCAGACGGATGGACAGAGTGAAAAAAAAATCCATACTCTCGAAGATATGATGAGAGCTTGTATTATTGACTTCGGAGGATGTTGGAAAATCATCTACCTTTAATTGAATTCTTTTACAATAACAGTTATCACTCAAGCATCCAAGCGACACCTTATGAGACTTTGTATAGCCGAAAGTGAAAAACACCATTGTGTTGGAATGTATGGAGGAAAAGCAGTTAACTGGTCCAGAAATTGCTCAGATAATTTCTAAAAAGATTGAGCAGATACGTGTACGTATTAAAACAACCCAGGACCGACATAAAAGTTAATGCCGATAAGCGCCGTAAATCAATTGAATTTTTGGTGGGAGATTCTGTTATGTTAAAAGTTTCTCCATGCAAGGGTATTGTTCAATTCTCAGTCCGAGGTATATTGGGTCGTTCAGAATTTGTAACCGGGTCGAGTTGGTTGCATATCAGTTGGAATTGCCGGAGGAACTCAGCTCAATTCATAACATTTTCCATGTTTCTAACTTGCGAAAATATTTTGCCGATCTGAATCTGGCAATACCATTACCTGAGGTGAAAGTGGATAACAAGTTGAACTTTGTGGAAACTCCTAAAGTTGTCATTGACCGAAAAACAAAAATTTTTAAGGAACAAAGAAATCAGTCTTGTAAAAATTCAGTGGCATTTTCATTAGGATTTAGAAGCTACTTGGGAATTGGAATCTGAAATGAAAACAAAATATCATGGTTATTTGATTGATTGAATTCTGGGACGGAATTCTTTTGAAGGGTGGATAATGTGATAATCGGGTTCCGGTTTATATAAATTGGAATGGTTTTAGAAAGCTTTGGAAAGTAAAAAAGTTTAAATTTTTATGTGTGATTACCTGTTTAAATTTCTTATTTATTTCCACCGCCTCAAATATTATATGCATGAGATATTATTACATGAGTGTGAAAATATGAGTTTTAAAATAATAAAACTCCACCGCCTGTGTTTTGATAGTATAAAAGTGAGTAGATAAGACTTATCTTATCTACCTGTTCTATTTTGAGAGGAAAAAAAGAGAAATAAGTTGTTGTGTGTGTGTGTGATCTTGTGTGAAAGATTGCATGAAGCTGTTGAAGTTGATTATGTTATCATATTTCGAATATGTTGCTGTAAATTTCATCCTTGTATACATATAAGGTGAGTTTTGTTATTTAATTTTTTATACATTTAGTATTTGAAATACTCAAACTGGTTGGTGTTTATGTGAAAGTAAGGTGAACTGTTCTTGAAAGCTATTTTGAGTTGATATTGAAACTGGGTTTCGAACAGTGGAAGTTCTTGATATAAAGTTTCTGTAATGGAACTGTTTTGATGCCATTCTTGGCAAAAATGACAGTTTTGTTTACGTTTTATGAGGGTATAAGGGTGGCATATCAAGGAGAGGTCTACTATGGAATAAGGGTGACATATCAAAGCGAGGTGTACCTTTGGATTAGGGTGGCAATTGTGAAATATGAGTTTTGATTATACCTCTTGTTATCGCATCCATGAGACGCAATGATTATGAGGTATCATTTATGTGTGATGTGAAGACTTGGAATTATTGCTCTTATTGATATGATAACAATGATATTATGCAGAGGAGGAAAATAGCTTATAGCCAAAGGCTTTAATTGCCCGTGTTTCGAATAAACAATGTTTTTGGGATATTGGATTTTTTACACTTCAAATTGTTCAAAAGGGTAAAGGTTTGATGAGAACCCAGAGAGCCTCTGGTTGGTCTCTATGTCCAACCAGAAGGCCTTTGGTTTTGATGTGAAATCTAAGTTGTTCAATTGTTTTCTATATTTTTGACCAAGAGGCTCTGTATGAACTATGTAGAGGCTCTATGTCTGGAAATGTGATGACAAGTCTAAGCTTTGTATTCAATAGCTCTGTATCCGATCTCTATATCAAAAACCTGTTAGACTTAAATCATTTGTTCAAAGTCATTTTCTTCATTGATATTTAGAACCTAGAGCATAGCTCAACCAGAAGGGCGCTCTAAAGGACCTCTGGTTGGCTTGGTCTCTGGGCGATTTATTTCAAATTGTTAAAGTCCTTGAGAAAATTGTAACACCTCCAAACACCATATTTGCATATAACACATATTTCATTACATAGAAATATAGTTACATCACATGGTCCCACTAGTACAAGGATTCTTATATGTACAAAATCTATATATGAAAAATTCCAAAACAAAATCTTGTACTATCACATGTAATACAACATGTATTATCCAAAATAGGCAATCTCAAGCAGATCTTCAAAAGCAGATATCAAATTAGGAAAATAATCACATTTTCCCTTTCCCCTTATTATCCTTGGACCCCGCAGTTCCTGCATTGCATATTTTTAAAACAAAAAATGAGGAATAGACTAGAAGGGTCTAGTGAGTAAATTCCTTCTTTGCAAATGCAGGATGATAAAACATCAAAATATAATAAAATATCTTTGCTCATGTATATTTGCATTTCAATCAAACAATGCAGTCCTCAATAAAATGAGTAATAGGATAAACACAATAACCTCAGTTCTTGATACAAATGCATCTGTTTAAAGATCCAATATTCCCAAAATGAAACCATCATTGAAACCAAAGCCTCTTTGATTCATCAAACTAGAAAGATCAGAATTCCTCTGTAAATATTAATGGAAAGTTTTAAGGAAATACTTACCCTTTTGGGACAAACTATTTTCCCCTTCTCAATAACATCTAAATTATTATTTCTAATAGGAATAATATCTCTAATCCATCATATCACAAAGAAATAATGATTCAAAGTTATTAAGTCCAATTAGTAATAATAATAATAATAAGAGTTATAATAATATCCACATATGACAATGCCTCCCTTATTTAAAGTATACCTCTCCTTGATATGCCACCCTTATTCCTCCATCAAAATAGGGTTACATATCAGAACAGACAAAAGTCACCACGTCTGAAAGTACCCATTCCCAGTTCCAGGCCAGAACAGACAAAAGTCACCACGTCTGGGGGAACTACCTTTTTAAACAAGTTTCATACCAAAACAGACATACGTCACCACGTTTGGTAGAAACAGTTTCCAAAATCCAGTTTCATACCAAAACAGACTTACGTCACCACTCTTTGTAAGAATGTTTCCCAAAAATATAGTTTCATACCAAAACAGACATACGTTACCACGCTTGGTAGAAATAGTTTCCAAAATCCAGTTCTATACCAAAACAGACTTACGTCACCACGCTTGGTAGGAATGTATCTTTTATTTAAAAAGATATAAAATACCTCTTTACAATAACATAATTAAACCCAATAATAATTTACCAAATTATAAAAATTCCAAGAAAACCCAACACTTGAAATTTTCATCAAAGAAACGTCCGGATAAGTTATCCAGACAAGTAATCCGGTCAATAATCCCTTTTCCGATTTATCAATCCGGACGATACACTTGTCTGATTTATAACTAGTCCGCACAACCCTTGAGCGATTTAAGGCTAAACCGCACAATGCTTGGTCGTATTCCTACTTCTCCGTTCAAAACCTTTATCCGGTTTACATAATTAAAATCTCGCTAACTCTCTAAATCGCATGATACTATGTGCGGTTTAAAACTAAATCGGACAGCACATATCCGGTTTAAAACAATCCGGACAATACTATGCCCGATTTAAGACAATCCGGTCACCCTTTTGTCCGGATAAAACCCAAATCGCACAAAACTAATTTTTAAGAATAATATGCAATTCTTCTAAAACAACAACCAAAGCTTTAAAAGAGTATTTTTAGAAATTACTCACCTTTAAAATAAAACTCAGATTTTGAAGAAGATGATTCCAAACTTGTTCTCCGGACAATTCTTCTCTAATTCTCCACAGATTTCAAAGAGGGAAGAAAACTATGTCTCTACCCAACTTTCACTTATATACTTTCCAGAATTGAAAAGTCGGCTACCTCAGCCTTAACCCACATACATGCATACACACAAAACTACCCATGCATGTATATAATTTCATGCACACAGACACACTTCACATGTAGGCATATCTTCACACACACACACACACACACACACACACATATATATATATATTAATATCATGCATATATATAAAAACATATGCATATATATATAAAAACATATATATATATATATATGCACTTAAGAATTATGCATATATCCCTATGCATAAAAATACACATACGTATTTAATCCATGTAAGCATGTATCCACATAAACAATTAATTCACATAATAAATACCTTGGGTAATAATCAGGACCTGGTTATCACAAAAATATATTGAACTTTGGTAAAGGACTAGAAGGACTTTGGTTGACTTTCATGTTTAACCAGAAGGCCTCTGGTTATCGTTAAAACCTATTTTCTTTTAAGTTTAACTCTAATTTTATTTTCATGAGCTCTAGTTTGTGACCAAAAGTTCTGGTTGGTTATTTATCCTTGGTCTTTAAAGATTGTCCAAGAGCTTTGGTTGGTCGCATACCCGTAGATGTTCTAAAACTTAAGATCATAAGCTCTGGTTGGTATGACCAGAGGCTCTGGTCAACTAGAGAAGCTCTGGTTGGACTGACTCGGGATTTCTTTTCTCAAGTTAAATGACCAAAGAAGCTCTGGTTGGGTATATTATGTTGGAACATAATTGTTGTATTCAAGTCCCGGTGCTAAAATGTTTTTAATGCTTTGTAATTGTTAGTGTTTGACTTTTTGTTTTTAGAAAGTTGTTTTGTTTCCTTTTATAGTAATGGGTATAAATAGTTAGTTGTTAGTTTAGTTTGTTAACACTTTGACTGTCAGATTCATACACATACTTTTGAGAGAATTTGTGAATATCAAGATCTTGTACTTACACTTTGAAATAATCAAGCTTGCCGACATATTGAATTCATCTTCTATGTTCTTGATCTTGTTATGAATTGTTGAATTAGACTTGAATCTGGGATCACAATTGGTATGAGCACCCTCGAGTAATGTTTTGTTTCTTCTTTTAACAACTCCATTTTGTTGCAGAATTCGAACAACAAAAAAGTTGTGAGAAATCCCAACAGTTTGATGAAAATTTTGAAGGGTCTCATTTGTAAATTCAGTGTCATTGTCACTTCGAAGCTTTTGTATCGGAAGTTGTAGAAGAACTTGAATACGCTTGATAAAAGAAAGGATTAGCTTAGACGCATCAGATTTAGCTCTCAGTAACTCTAGCCACATGTATCTGGAATATTCGTCGACCATCACCAAGATATACTTTTTACGTCCAAGCGATTGAGTACGCATTGGTCCACATAAGTCTATGTAAATCATTTTGAGAGGAGATTTACAAAATGAATCTTATTTTTCTTTATGCGAAGATCTTGTAAACTTTTCCATTTCACATGTCGAACATAGAGAGTTCTTATCAAATATAAGTTCAGGTAGACCAATAACCAAATCACTGCTTTAAGTCGATTAATATCTCTGAAATTCTTATAAGATAATATTCTATGCCATGTCCAACTGTCTTCTTTGATGCTTTAGCGATTAAGCAAACAGGCTTAGAAGCAGTCAGAGTTGGAAAATTAATTGCATAAAGATTACCATTAGCATTCAGCTCTTATCACCTCTATCCCTTTAGAGTCAAAAATCACACAACCGTTCACAAAGAATTTAACATCAAACCCCATATCACATAAATGACTAATGCTTAATATATTATGCTTTAATCCCTCAGAATAGAAAACATTCTTAATCGTGACAATGTCGTTTGACAATGTGTCATATCCACACACAAATCCCTTTTCTTTATTTCCAAAAGTGATTATTACTCCAGGCTTTTCTTTAAAATCAGATAGAAGGTTCTTGTGTTCTGTCATGTATCTTGAACATCCTAAGTCTACATACCACATATGATAGTCCTGCAAAAACAATCATGAAGATTTAGGTACCCATTTCCAAATGGGTCCTTTTGGCTTATAAATTACATTAGAAGATAAAGATTTAACGCGCCATTCGTATTTAGCTTTAGGAACCCATTTCCAAATAAATCTAACATCAACAAAATATGGCTCCCCCTTTTTGGATTTTGAAACATTTTTCTTGAAAATACTTTACTTTTTAAGATCTAGAGGACCATTGAAAACTTTTGCTTTGAGCGGGGTCTTTGATTTAGAATTAGAAATCTTTGACCCTAAAGACTTTTTGCATTTGGCATTAACTGCAAGGGAGTTTGACCTACAATAATTGCAAGGTATATGACGTTTAGCAACAGATGGAATATCCGAATGAGATAAATTTTTAACATTCTTAAAATCAGCATCCATATTACACTTGATTTTACAGATTTACAATTGCAACTATTTTTATTAACATAAATTTTTTTAACAGAAGATGAATTATTCAAAACATTTTTATCCATCTTCTGCCAAGACTTCCGCTTGCAGTCTTTGCCAATCTTTAAAAGTTCTGCAACAAAAAAAGATTTTGCGTTAGTCGAGCGCTTTGCATATAATGATATAGATTTAACAGATTTTGCATTTTGAACAGATTTGACGATTTTAGGAGTAGCTTTAGAAATATTTTTAGATTTAGACTTGGAAGGCTCTCCTTTCTCAAACTTGATTTCAAAAAGATTATTATTTTCAATAACAGATGTTTTTTATTTAGAGACAGTCTAAACAGCTTCTGAATTTTTGGCAAATGGTCTTGAAGCTGTTTTGAGATATTCCTCAAGCTTAATGATTTTACTCATAAGTTGAGTCCTATCATCAAAACACGAACTTAACTCTTTTTCCAAACCATAAATCTTTTCCAAATTAGACACAAGCAAATTATCTTTACAAACAACAAGCAAGGTTAATTCAGAAATTTTGCTTTCAAAATCTTTTGATTTGGATAGAAAATTATTTTCATCTTTAGTATGTAAATCTTTTTCAGTACGAAGTTATTCTTCAAGAGCAGAAATATTTTTCAAATTCAAAGCAAATTCAGAATTTGAATGCATATTCTCATATTGATCTGTACTTTCTTCCATCTTGTTAGAATCATAAACCACCTATGTTTTCGAATCAGAATCAGACTTATTTAAAAGGTTTTCAAACGATTCAGGAGTCATTGATTCGATAAACTCGGAAAGTTTTTCAGACTTCTTTTCAGATGATCCAAAAACAGATGAAGTTTGATTTTGAACTCTTTTAGTTGGATATACCGAATCAAGTTCCGTATGTGAAAATATGATTTCTCTAGTTTCATAACTCGAGTTAAGATCATCATATTTCATTCCAACAAATTTAAATTTTAGTTTTTTAGAAGAATCTTCATCAATTTTATCACTATCATCCTTGTCAAAAATAGGTGATTCATTTTTAGATTTGACAAAGATTTCCTTTACAGTAGGAATTGCAAATTTTGCCAACCCTTTTAGTCAAAATCATATAAAGATTAAGGGGCATTTTTCAAAGTTTCATTTCATTATAACCCAAACCCATTTGAGGATTGTAAAAAACGAATATCTTTTGGATTCTTTGTCAAAATTTTCAGCATTTGTTCAGACTGGCCTCTTTTGTAGTTAATATCTTCCAACTTTTTATTTTATCATAAAGCTTTAATCTTTCCGCAAAAATAACGTCAAATTTTAATTGAATATTATCACGCTCGCACTCAACATCACTCAATTTCTTTTTCAATAACAGAAATTCATTTTCAAGCTTAGTCTTTTCGGATTTTAGAAAAAAAAAATTCTTCTCTTAGACCCTCACTCAAGCATTTAAAACCGCAACTCTCTTCTCTAAATTTCAGCATTAAATTCCTTTCACCTTACATTCTATCGTTTAAAACTTTAAATTTTGCGTTCATATTTTAAATTTTCTTCATAAGTTCAGCATTTAAGGAATTTACCTCTCGTTCTCAGATGATGACCCTTCAGCTTCCGTTCTTGCCATTAAAACATATTTACCTGAGAAAAATGGGCAGCTTCATCATCCGACGAGTCAACCATCCAGCTTTTTTCTTCAGCCACCAAAGCCTTGTCTTCCTCAAGGGATTTTGCCAAATTTTCCTTCATGAGGTAGTAGTTTGAATCCATAAACTTCTTAAACCGGCAATCTTTGATGGCTTAAATTATTTCAAGTTGATCCAGACTTCAAGTTTAAGTCTTCCGTGGCTTTTGTTTGATTGGCTTTGCTCTGGCTTAAGAGCCTGAGGAGGTCTGGGTAATCCCACTTAATGGGATACGATGACTTTCAGAATCTCACACAGAATGATGCGAGGACCTGAGTGGTTATACGCCATGTGTGGTGAGGAAGATTTATAAACACTTTTTGAATTATGATATTTGAGTTTTGTCTTATAAAAAGTTAAGATATATTTGTATGTTTACAAAGGTGATTTTAAAACAGGTTTGGTGAAATTTTCACCCTGTAATTGCATAAAAAGGGGTTTCTCACTAGACCTTAAGGTCTAACCCTATTTTGTGTTTCAAAAAAAAAATGTGCATTGCAGGTCAGGCTTTACCAAGGGATAAGGGGAAGAGGAAAATTTGAAATTTCCCTTTTGTGCTTACATGGTTATAAAGAACAGCATGTTATCTGTTGGATTCTTGGAATACTTGTTATAGATGCAAGACCTGTACAAGAATGTTATGAAAATTTGGTTGATAATTTTGTAATAGAGTGTAACGCCCCAATCCACACACATTGCATATAACATATACTTCATATACAATGTACACCACATTGGTCCCTTAGTACAAGAATCTACCAGTACAAAATACATGGTCCAAAAATTCAAAATCAAATTCTTGTACTAATACAGTTTCAATTATCAAAACTATACATGCCGTCAACAAATCTTCATGTAGATAAGCATATAGGGAAAATATTACATTTTTCCCTTCCCCTTACCGTCAGCACTTCCTACAATACATATTTAAAATCACAAAACGAGGGTTACACCGAAAGGTCTAGTGAGTTACCCTATTTATGTCATTGCAGGGTGATAATCACCAAAACCTTTATATAAAACAACTTTTCATATATATAACAAATATATGAACAAGTGAGAACACAATATCAATACCTTTCACCTTTCAAGCCAATAGTCTTTGCTTGTAAATAATATATCAAATCCAGACAGGTTTATACTAACCAATAACATAATGCCACTTTTAAACCTTTTTCCATTTAAACAAGGTTTATTCAAAGTTCCAGGCCACACCTGTTATCTTCTCCTCAATAACATTCAAACTATTTGTTGGATCTTAAATTCAGCTTTGATATTGATTTAATACTCTGAATGAACTATAAGACGATTAAAGTGCAGCAGAAACAATAATAAGAACATAACAGAGTAAATAAATCAAGAACACACAGTCAAGATGAGGAAGAAGATGAACACAGGAGAATTGCTTCAAAGGTTTTTCAATTGATTCAATTGAAAAATTAGACGATTACAATACTGGAAGCATACTGATTACAAAGGCCTTAGCCGCTATTTATACTAGTTCCTAACGACCTTACTGACAAGATCTTGACGCGTGAAATCATCTAAGCCGTCCAAATAAAGTCGATTAAGTCCTAGTCACGTGAGAAGCATATGCAGCTAATAACCATTGAAAAA
>NC_037531.1:6346450-6349230 GCF_001531365.2 Cynara cardunculus var. scolymus
AGTCTGGATAATCATCTACAGCAAATTGCAGATCAGACTTGATGGTTTTGTAGACTTTGAATATCCATTCTCTGAAAGAGACTTGAACCTTGATTGTTTCAAGAAGGTTGGTCACTTCATCTGCCCTTATATGCCCTCTCTGCACCTCTGTTACCACTAAGTTAAACACCCACTCGAGAGACTCTGTGGAATATTTGTGCGTTTCTTTTGGATCGAAGAACCTTAGAATCTCATCCTTGTCCAGGAACACAAACCCAAAGATGGGATTGTGGACAATGGTGTTGGGATGAAATCTAAGCAGCCAACTTGGTCTATTCTTTGGAGGAGAAATTTTCAGATCTGGCTGGGCCAACCTCATAGCGATGTCAAAATATTTCTGGCTGTAGAATTTGACTTGAGCGTGCATTACCTCAATCAGCCTTCTGAGAGAAATCGAATATGTTGACCTCCTCTCCATGTATTTGTTCAAGATCTTGTGTAAGAATATTAGGTCAAATACGCAGAGGTTGTGGAGGTCAGCATCTGTGAAAGTATATAGGTTGCCATCATCCCTTTTTACCATGTACTGAGTGTATAGCACGGTCTTCTTTAGCATAGTGCATAGAGAAATGGTTTCGAGTGAAGTGATCACATGCTCTGAGAAGACCTGCTCTGGTGGCCTTGTGAGTTTTGAGAAGTGGCACTTTGCAATGGCAGAGGGCATTCCTGTAAGCTCTGGGTCATAAGGGGGCTCTGTGTCCATGGCTAAGTAACGCCACCACAGAATCTCCTCAACAGTGGTTACGGGCTCTGTGCGCACCTTCTGCGTAGGAATCTTGCTCATAGATTCAAGGATCTCAGATACCCTCCCCACCGTGGCAGATTCTGGCATTCTAGATTCTTCTTCTAGTATAGGCCTCTAGGTAGACCCCTCTGGTAGGATAGGCTTGACAGTTCCTACCAAAGCGTCAAACGTACCCGTGGATGTTTCTTCTGGTATCTTCGCGAGTTTGGAAGAAGAGCCTTCTCCAACTCTGGGGATGGGGGCTCTGCCCTTTCTCGCCTGTGCCTCTGCCAAAGAAGCTTTTAGTGCTCGAACAAGATCCGGGTCATCATACTTTTCTTCATTGATCTCCTTTGGTGTTTCAGAGCTTGACCCCTTCTGTGGCGACTCCTCTACTACTTTACCCTTGCCTTTCCCCTTAGGCTCTAGAGATTTGTCTTTTGAGAATAGGGCAGCAATAGAGTCCACTATTTTTAGTGGTTTAGCAGAGGTTGTCTTTTTTGGTTCATCTGTCTTCTTCTCCCCCTCATGACGATCATGGTCATCGCCTCCTTGATCGTCATGGATTTTAGTGGCTTCTGTCTTGCTAGTAGTAAGGGGAGCCTTCTTCAATCGCCTTAGAATTTTGGAAGCCGCCTTCTCCATCTTTTCTATGACCATCTCAACATTCACAGAGGCATTGTTGATGTCCATCTTTGTGGCCCATTTCATTTTAGAGACGCAACGATAGATCTCATTTCTGAAGTTGTCACCTTCTTTGACGAGTTGCTTCGTGCAGTCTCTTATAGATTCGTTGGTTGCTCGGGCTTCCATGAGAAGTTGGTCGGTGTATTTTTGCACGGTCTCTCCAAGGGCTTCAACCATTGCGTCTAGCTCTCTGCGAGTGGCTAGATGGTTAATATTAGCCCTGGAGGATTTAGAATCAATGCCATAGGTGACCGCAGAGGAGAACATCCCTTTGATCCCATCCTTGAAGGCAGAATAATCGGTGTAGCCGGCAGAAATGAAGTCTGCAGCAAATTGGACGGCAACCTCTGTTAATTCTGTCTTGAGCTTTTGGATTGAAGAAGGGTTGAGAGACAGGGCGCTGAAAGGTTCTGTGAGGTCGTCTTTGTTGAGGACAGAGCTCTGAAGGGCTGATACGGTCGCCTTGAGCTCAGAAGTTGTGGAAGTCAACTCCTTCAGAGCCTCTGTTAGAGGTGCAAGAGCYTCTVTHRYCRGTTGGGAGGAGAATAAGCTTTTCAACTCATCCAACCTCTGGAATACCGCTGTGGCGAAGGTTTACAACTCCCCCTTCGTCACATAGGTATTCGGGGAACCTAGATCACCAACACATGGTGACCTAGTAGCCTCGGAGTGTAAGGCACTCTCAGTGACTGGTTTGTCGATGTCAGCTTGGGGAATTCCACCAGATCCTCGAACATCTCCAATTGGAGAGCCTACTAGTGTTCTATCGATGTCATGCCTAGTAGGTTCAGAGCCTAACTCGGCAGAGGGATCAAGTGGAAACTTTGGGCGTTCTAGACCCGCAATCTCTATGAATCTCTCGTATGCCTCTGAAGCACAACTTGGTTGTTCACTCAAGTGTGGAGGGGCAACGGATGCCTCTCTGGGTTGTGACGAGTCCTTGGGCGAATGGACTCTTATTTTAAAACCACCATCCTTTTGAGAGGATGTTGGAGTAGATTGAAGTATCCGGACTGTGCATTCGACAGAGGACGAAAGAATGTCCTCTGTGAGGTTTGCTGGTTTAAGGCTCAGCGTGTGCACGCGTTTTTCAATAGGGGTTCCCTCTAGAACAGGGTCCCTAGAAATGTGGGTTGCACTAGGAGGGGGGCTTGGGTGTGTGCCTTCGACATCTTTTTCGCCCTCATCTAACTCCAATTCTTCTTATTCGTCATCTAGAACGACTTCTGTCCCCAAATCTGCCACCTCTGTGGGTGCTTTAAACCCTTGTTGGAGGTCGAAGATTACATCGTGAATTTACTCTATTGGGGACTCTACTTGAACAGTCTTG
>NC_037531.1:6349330-6359087 GCF_001531365.2 Cynara cardunculus var. scolymus
TCGATACAACCCTCTTTCTCAAAAAGCATAAAGGTGACATCTTACTTGTTCAAATATATGTGGACGACATCATATTTGGTTCTACAAATGCAAAACATTGCGAAAAAATCTCAGAGTTGATGAAAAGTAAATTTGAGATGAGTATGATGGGAGAACTAAGCTTTTTCCTTGGCCTTAAAATCAAACAAACTTTAGAAGGAATTTTCATCAATCAGTCCAAATATGTGACTGACCTTCTGAAGAAATACTCTCTCTCAAATCATCATCAATGAGAACACCTATGGCAACAGGAGCTAAGCTTTTTGCTGATCCATCAAGCAAACATGTGGATGTAACAACCTACAGAGGCATAATTGGATCACTCCTGTATCTAACTGCTAGTAGACCAGATATAATGTTTGCCACATGTCTTTGTGCAATATATCAGTCAAATCCTAAAGAATCGCATCTCTCTATAGTCAAGAGGATCTTTCGATACCTTAAGGGAACCCCATCCTTGGGTCTCTGGTATCCAAAGAACTCTGGCTTTGATCTAATAGCCTATATAGATGCAGATCATGCAGGTTGCAAGCTTGATAGAAAGAGCACGTCTGGAAGCTGTCAACTCTTGGGGGACAAGCTAGTAAGTTGGACATCCAGAAAACAAAATTGTGTCTCAACATCCACAACAGAAGCAGAGTATGTTGCTGCTGCTAGTTGTTTTTCACAAGTTCTCTGGATGAAGACTCAGCTTAAGAACTATGGTTTCAATTATGACAAAATCCCTATTCTCTGTGACTCCAAGAGTGCTATAGCAATCTCTGCCAATCCAGTGCAACATTCCAAGACCAAGCACATCGATGTAAGGTACCATTTTCTAAAAGACAATGTTGAAAAAGGTAATATAGAAATGTATTTTGTTCCAACTGAGATTCAACTTGTTGACATTTTTACAAAAGCTCTTGATGAGAAAATATTTTTATTCCTAGTCAGCAAGATGGGTATGCTGAATCTCACCTCTTAAAGTCTCTCATTAGCTTGTAACCAGAGATCTTCAATATCTCATGGTTATGCCTATAAGTGATATATARAATTTTAGCCATAAACTCCAAGTATCTTAAACCAGCGCCTCTGGTCATAAAGACCAGAGCCTCTGGCAATTTAGATTTACTTCGAGTAATTTTTGGCAAACAATCTCCATCACCTTTGGAGCCAAAACCCCTCTGGTCCAAAACAAATACTTAGTAATTTCTACCAAGTATTCTCTTACTCACCAGAGCCTCTGGTTATATAGACCAGAGCCTCTGGAATCCAATTCTTTGAGTCTACATCCTATTGTGTCTCAATCTTGGACTTAAGCATTCATTCATTTCATCTCCCCATTTTTTTTTTATCCTTTAGATCCAGAGCCCCTCTGGTTCAAGGCATAAACTTAGTTTTCATTCACTAAGTATTCCCTTCCCACCCAGAGCCTCTGGTTCCAAAGACCAGAGCCTCTGGTTTCCAATTTCTTACCAGCGCTATCAAGTTCCCATCTATGACTTGGTATACACCTCACCCTTTTATACCATACCAGAGCCTCTGGTTCTAAAGACCAGAGCCTCTGGATTCATACTCCTTGTAACCAGAGCTCCTCTGGTCTCAAAGACCCTTTTATACACTTCTCCACTTCCACTTCCACTTCGCCACCTTTCATACATTTATCTTTCATAACCAGAGCCTCTGGTCCCCAAATTCTTCATTATTATTTGTTTGAAGGGGAGTCTTTGAAAACCTCAAAATCCTTACTCTTGCATCATTTTGAAAGGGAGCAACATTTTCATCTTCACTTATTTGTTTATGCATTTTTCATCCGGAGCCTTTGGTTCTACTATCCAGAGCCTCTGGCGACCTAAATGCTACATATGTATTTAATCCGAGCTCATCTGGTTCTATATAATGGATTAACAATGCTCATCTAGAGCCTCTGGTTTGTTATCCAAGGCTTCTATATCATGTAATCCAACATTACATCCATGAACTCCTTCATCGATGTTAAACCAGAGCTCCTCTGGTTCCTCACCCAATGGGTCATGACCAACCAGAGCTCCTCTGGTTCCATGCCAAAAAAAWAAWTTTCMYACWAAAACTCATCTTAATTGAAAATCATTTTCAAGATTATACAAAATTGCAGCTTTTGTGACTAAAAACTATACAACATSGGTTTTTAGAARACCAAAACTTCGTAATTAGTATTAATCTTACWATTAGAGGAGATTTTAAATTCAAATTACTTTTGGGAAACGTCCTCATCAAGATATTATTTGGAATAAATCTTTATTTCAAATAAATCACTATGTCATACTACCACGCACCTGACAACCTACAGGCTATTCCCCATGAGCCGTTTCAATTTTCCCCCCTCCCTAACCCCGTCTTGACACGTGTCATCTAACATTAATGGCACGTACTATCAAGACGACTCACGTTCTTCAAATCATATCACAAATACCTAAACCACCAAATTTTTTTCATGATTATTATATTTTAATAATCAAGAAACCGTTTCCCTTCCACCCCCACCCCCCACACCCCACTCCCTTACCATATTCCCGCCTATAAATACCTTTCTTCCTCCTACATCTTCTCTTTACGCTTCCATAAACCTGCAAATATATTATGACGAACAACAAACCTGCAACTTCCTCAAACCTGCAACAATGGCCTCCTCCGCCTCCCATGAATCAAACAACAATGATAGTCGAGTACAATCCACCGGCGCCGACAGCCGCGCTCTTGTCTTCTTACCTATGAAACCCAACAACCATGCTATCGAACTACACAACACACTCTTTGACGACCGCTTTGCAGTTATGATTGTGTTTTTCAAGAACTGCATCCTTCTTCCCGCCCTCACTCTTGTCAACAATGGTGTACCATTAAAGTACGTCCAGCAATACTAGCAAACCTGTGAGTTTGACCCAACCAGCCATGGTATAATGGGGGACATGGACTCCCCTAATGACATGATTTGCTCGCTAAAAATATCGCGGGCTAAGGTTTCTCGGGTTCTGTGCATTCCCACTCGACGGGAACTTGGAATTGCACAATACGACGAACCACCAACCACCGATGACATCCTCCGCTTCGTGAAGATGCTAGGTTACAATCGTGACCAACGCAATGTATCGGACTTCAAACGCCAATTCCTCCCGCTGATGTGGAATATGTTTTTCTTCATTCTCAATAGGGCCCTCACATGCAAACTGGGCTCATTGGACCAAGGGAACATAAACATCATGACTATCATGTATGGGCTGTTCTTCAACTTGAACCTCGACTATGCCTTCCTCATCTACAACGAGATTCATACGGCGGTGCTCAAGAAATGTAAACTCCAAGCCGCTGGCAAGCCCCTTTCTACGGTTCTCTTCCCTCGCTTCCTCGCCCTCTTTATTGGGGACGCAATGAGGAAGCATGGTCTACCAGATGCGGAGCCCTTCACCCCTGTCCACAAGATGCATGGACATCGCCCAACCCTCTTGAAGGAGGGTTACAGCATCAACCGTCCACTCTCCAGGTCTATGCTCAATGTCATTCCATCGACATCTAAGATACGCCAAGTCTATGAACGCTCTATGCTGTCCCAGTAACCAAGGGCAGCTACCCCAGAGCGATTAGAGCCGTCCCCCCCACCAAGTGAGGGAGCACATGAGTCCTCTTCATCGGATGATGAAGATGATGATGATGATGCTACTTATCGTGCCTCCCACAGCCCTACTCATACACTTCCTCAACCCACCTCCCAAAGGGCAACCACATCATCTACCCCTGGCGATCAAAGCCAAAGGGGTATTGAAAAAGGATGACCTAGTCCAATCCCAACCCCAGCCAGCCATCCAGAGGCCATCCTTCAGGCCTCTGGAGATGTATTAGCCGAGGAACCACATTTTCCATCACCCCTCTCTCAACAGAGAGGTGATGAAGACATAAGAACCCCTTCGCCTCAGGGCTCGACACACCCCGTCACATACACAAAAGCATGTGTTGCTTCTGATATTGAACCCTAAGATCGTTCAGAGCGATCTTCCCTTCGTGCACCTGCCCCTTCGATATTTGATCTATCGAAGGGGACACACATTTGCTTCACTTACTCGGCCTCTGAAGCCGAGAAAGAGGATGCTGATGTAGCAACATCACGAGATAGCTCCTCTCTTGAGGGTTATCAAGGACGTGATGGAAGTCCTTCTAGGCCTACCTTCTCACAAGGCCAATAAGGCGCCTCAGGAGCAGAGGCCCACCCTGCAGTATCTGTTGCTGCAGGGGTTACCCCACATGCAGACCTGGTCACAAAGGCCGAGTTCCAAGCCTTTGTCGATACAGTGATGCGGTCCTTTGCAGACCTTAAACTCATCATACAAGGGATTATTGATAGCTAACCCTCCACCGATACCTCTGACCTCCAACAATCCCTTGCAATCCTGCAACACCACCTCACCCAAATCGAAACCCAAACCCAAGCCAATACCACCCACCTTAAAATGCTTCAACAAACCATCACCCAACATCACAACACCACAACCTCCCTTGCCATCCAACGAAACCAAGTCCTCATCCAATCCATCGCCACCCTCACGGCCCAGGCAACTTAGGCTGATGAGAACCTAACCTATATCATCTCTTAACTACAAACCATCCTTCGAACCCTTCAATCACTACCCACAACCATCACCTCCCAAATTCCTCCTCAAGCCCCACCTCAATCCACCTCATCCATCGATGCTACCCTTGCCAACCTCACCAACCAAATGGCCTCCATCCAAACCACCCTCATCCAACTACCCGCAACTATCTAGCCCAAATTCCCCAGCCTACTCCTCCACCGCAACCTCCCTCTGCAGGCCCATCGTTTGATGAAGCCTTCTCTTCTTTCACTGCAGAGGTGAGAGACCTTATCACCAACCTTCCCATCCCTCCATATACATCCACCACCACCCCCATGCAACCACCAGCCTCATCCTCCTCCACCGACTTTACAACCAGAGCTGACCTGCAGGCTCTATCCAAGGCGCTAGTCTCATCTTTCAATGAGATTAGTGCCAAATTCGTTCATCGGGCTATCCATCCAACAAGGGTTCTCTCCCAGAACCTGGCCGATAAACAACGGCGCACCACCTCTCTCCTCCAAACAATGGAGGCGAGTCAAACACAAGCCGTCCTGAAGGCTTATCTTACGTCCTTCAGGAAGGGCAAGAAGAAGAGGACTAGAGCCTCTTGCTCCAGCAGCCGCCAACACAAAAGGCCGAGACATGAAGACCAAGACCCCGATGATCAAGGTCTTGGACCTCATGAGGGGGAGACAGAGGTCGCGAGAATCCGCTGCACCACCACCACATTCAACCGAAGGAACCCAACCAGAGGCTCTGCCTTCTGAAGATGTACATGTACATGTTCCGTTCGCTGCAACCCCATAACCCATCGTGCTGAGCTCATCAACTGATGAAGAGCCAATCATCCCTCCAACAGATATAAAACAACCTTCACCCACACCAAACCTACCCTTAACACCTTCACCAACACCTCACACCTCACAACCCTTCACCTTATCCACACAACCAGAACCAATGATAATCCACCCTTCATCACCCCAACAACCACAAACCCCAACAGAACCCCATGCACCAGAAACCACCCAAGCCGAACCCAATGAAGCACAACCAACCCAACCTGAACCAATTCAACAAGAAACCATACCCTCACCAACTCATACACAACCCTCAACCCAAACACCTGTGGTGCATGCGGATACTCCCTCTTCATCAAGGCAACCTCCTCAGAGCCTGGTAGACGAGATCATACAGAGCATGGAATCGATGCGGAGACGTCCTGACTTGCCGCCCAAGGAACTAATTTTGCTGGAGAACATTCATCAATACCTATATCAAGACCGCGATGAAAGTTTGACCATCAACCCTCCAATCTGATCGCCTGAGTCCATGGACCTCCTACACCTAAGATTCATTAGACAGACCACACAAGCACCTCAGACTGTCTTCTCAAATGATGGGATAAGAAGGGTCATGGATCTGAAAATAAAGACATTTGCCAACCGAGCCATTCGATACATCGAGTTTACTATGGAGAGAGCACATGGGCAAGTTAGCGTGTTCAACAAGAACGACCTCATCAATCTCAACCCATATGACTTGATTGAATTATATGCATAAACAGCTCAGAGGCAAGACCACGACATCAGGTATGGAATGGTGAACCGAGCGGTAATAAAGACGATGGAAACCCTGGTGAACCATAAAGCCGAGAGTGATTTTGAAATTGCTCTTCGGCTAGGCATTGAGAGACTCTCTTGCGCCCCTCCAAATGAAGACTTCCAAGGCCTACAGGAGACAAGATCTGCCTCGGTTCTAACTCAACCCAAACTTGGACTTGTTTACAAGAATGAGTTCGGGGTTAAAAAGTTCTTTAGACTAACTGAGGCCTTCAAGTATTCATTGGATACACTTGAATGGTTTCAGAAAGTCATTAGAGAGAGACTGGGTAGAAACCACGTGCCAAGAGAAGAAGGAAGTCAGCTCACTCATGAGATATCGACAGTCATCAGGTATCGAAGACTGCTCATGCGCTTTAGAGAAATATATCAAGGTATCTCATGATGAGTTGTATTTTTGTTTTGCCTTAATGTATTTTGATTCCAGTACTGTAAGAATTTCATTAGCCAATGAAAATTGGGAATTTGATGTTTTTCTATTAGTTTAGTCTCTTTTCTTCACAAGTGTATCTAGATTAGTATATGTTTGTTATTTCATTACTTAGGGGGAGATTGTTAAACCCCATAATTCATAATGTAAAAAAGTAATGAAAAACAATAAGTGATGAAGAACCAAAAGACATCAAGGCAGAAACGGCTAAGTCTGGAGCACAACCAGAGGACCGATGGACGACCTGGGATGTGATGGAAAGAGCATCCTCATCGATCCTCTGGTCATCAACACTTAGAGAATTCTCCAGTAAATCATCTAGAAGCATATGATGCAGACTTAAAGATAAGGATGATCCATTATCATGAATGACAGCTGGAGATGACAAGTCAACAGCTAGACTTCGAGTTTATCTTTGATATTAAAGCTTATCCATAGTTTAGATAAACATTATCTGTTAATAGAAGATTAGCTAAAATATCTCACTAGATAGTTATCTTCTTATTAGCTTATTAGTATAAATAGGTGGTTAGACCTATTGTAAAAAGAAGCTTTTCGTTTTTATTATTTATAAAGTGAAATCTTTGACGCTCAAGATTGTTCTTAATTGTTCTTACTTTCTTCTTGAGTGTTCATCACTTTATTCATCAAATCACTATAATTTAGTTATTATTAACTAGATTATTAGTGTTATTGAGAGATTTGGGATCAACAGGTCAACTCACACGTTGAACCAGAGGCTCTGGTTGGTTATAAGTTTTGAACCAAAGGCTCTGGATAGTACAACCAAAGGCTCTGGTCGAGTAAGAACTCTGCATAACTATTCTTTTTTATGAAAAAGGCTATCTTATTGATTAGAATCTTAACTTAAGAACATTACAAGAAATTATATGAGCCAGAGGCTTTGGTTAGTAATGCCAGAGGCTCTGGTTAGTAAAACCAGAGGCTCTGGACGAGGGAACAAAAGCTCTGGCAGAAGGACCAGAGGGGCTCTGGTCCTGTTTATTGAAATATATTCTAAGTAGAGTTTGGAACCAGAAGCCCGATGGACCAAATCAGAATGTGATTTTTCAATCTTTGATTATATGAGATGGATTATTTGAAACAAATGTTTTGGTGATTTTCACCTTGCATTACATAAAAAGGGAACCTCACTAGACATTCATGTCTAACCTTCATTTTTGGTTTTCAAAAATATGTGTGTAGGTAATGATAATGAGAGCAAAAGCATTTTGTGAAATACTTCCCTATGTGCTTTGCTATAAGCTTGGATGCTAGGATACAAGAGCATGTACTTTTGGAATTCTTGATCTATGTATTTTACATTATAGACTCTTGTATTATGGACCTATGTGGGAGAAAACATGTACTCTATGTATGAAAATATGTGTTATATGCATTGTATGGATGTGGGGTGTTACAGTGAATATCTGCATGCAGTATACAGAGGTCGTGTAATAAATCATTGAAGACCTACAAGGATTCAAAGTAAACCCATCTGATCATGTAAAGCCTGTTACTCATCTGCCTGGAACCTCTTCATCCAAAAATAGTTAAATACTTACAAGCAGATATAATTTTCATGAACATGAAAATCAAAGAGTTTAATCCAACACAAAATAATAACGAAAACGTGTATCATAACATAAGCACCAATGCAAAAATCATTGTCCAAACTAGAATTCAACCACCAACACAATACCAAATACGAGTTTCAATGTAATTGTTCATCAAAAGCAAGAATATTACTTTTTCAACTTTAGGGATCTTTAATGTTTTTATAGCCGATCCATTTCCTTCTTAATCGGCATCAGACCAACTTCCAAAAAGCCACTTCCTATCAACTCCTTTCCTAAGCCTTCTGTCACACAACTTCTCTTTTGATTTTGGACTATCTGTAGTGCTCTTATCAACATTGGATGGTATTGCATTCTCACCAGTAAATGAAACATCATCCTTCAAATAAAACAATAATTAGGTATGGCATTTGAAGAATTAGTTGCTTGTAGTTCACTTTACAAATTACATTAAAGATGGCATTTATAGTACCTTTAACTTATTTTGAGAACTGAAATCTGTTGAATGTATATTTACTGATTCTGATTCAGCATGCTGCAGAGTAAATTGTAAAATAATGTGAGTAACAAAGATTTTAGACCAAATAGGATCATATTTTCTGCAAATGATAATCAACACCTGTTGAAAAGCGCATCTAATCTCCAATTCATTCAAAATGGCATCATCATCTATTAGCTTTGAAATGCCATAAACGAAACAGTTGTTTTTAATATTGTAATCAGTTATGTCAATCTTTATTGCAAACCTCCGATCAAGCAAAACATCCAAGTCATCTGGAAACATATCTAAATCACCACTCTAACAAAAAAATAAATAAACAACTTTATTGCCATTTGATTCAAAACTTTATTAGCTTCTCGATCAAATAATGTCAATGATACAATTCCAGTATCATCCTGAACTCTCAAAGAAAATTTGAACCTATATAATTATTAAGCGAGCATTAATGTGAGCGTGCAAAAGTTAATGAACAGCACAATTATGTAATTGTTACTTATTTGGGCAACACCTCTATCTTTTTACCTTTGCATCTGTCAGTCGTACAATCAAAACTTTCAATCTCTTCTTTCATACCAGATCCATCATTGGTCGATTATTATTTCACACCCTTAGACTTATGAAATTGGGCAACAAAGCAAGTATACAATACAGCCCAACGTCGTCTTTCCAAGTAATAAAGTGGTACAAGTACCGGATTATCGTCCACAGAGATTGTAGCCAAAGTTAAATTAGAGTTCAATGAAAGAGATGATTTCAGATGACGATTTTGAAGACTTTTGTTTGATTGTAAGGTGAATTAAAACAGAATACATAATATATAAAAGAAGCAAGGGTGTAAGACTTAAGGTGAGACCCAAACACAAATTCCAGCAGCCAATGCTATAGGAATGCTACAGCAAGTAGTGTTTGGAAACTAAGTTCCACCATCTATTTTGAAGGCATTCCTCTCGGACTTCACCATTGCACTATCTTATAGCTTTCCACCTATATCTCTATGCGGTGTT
>NC_037531.1:6360132-6380281 GCF_001531365.2 Cynara cardunculus var. scolymus
AAATTCTATATTAGCTTCATCCAAGAGTACCAACAAGTCAACCACAATATTTAGCTTCATAATAACAAATGTATAAAGAAATAAATAAAAATGACCCAAAGTAGGAATGAAAAGAAATTATTCTACCTAAAAAGACGTAAAACGAGTGCTTTATGTGTTAAATTCTCAACCCATATCACACCCCCAAACTTAAACCGTTGCTTGTCCCCAAGCAACCAAAAGACAAATATAAAGACTCAATATAAACAAAAATGCATGATCAAGGCATTAAGTGCCTTCCCAAAGAGAGTTATAGCATCATGATGTTCATAGCCTTTCATAAATCTAAGATGAGTCACTCAAAACCAAGTTCTTCATGTGAACCATAGGCTAGCATTCCCTTTTCTTCGTTAAGTTCAAACACAATCACCTTTTTATGATCAATAGGGCTTATAGGGTTTTCTCTCATTGGCGTATCTTTTCTCTCAAAGCCTTTTTTCTCTTATATACTCCACATATAATTTTTTTCAATTTCTGGGCACTTTGGCCTTTTTGCTTGGAGTTTGCACATAGTCCCTATGGGACTTTTGTTGTGCCTTTTCATAACATTTTMTAAAACACATAGCCCCTATGGGACTTTTGTTGTGTTTTCAACACCCTTTGTGTGATAAGGAGTCAATTTAGAGCTTTGCTCTTTTGTATTGACTTTGTGTCCTTATGTATACTCCTCCCCTAAACTTAAATGTGACAATGTCCTCATTGGCGTTTTGTGGGGTAAATGGTGTTTAAAGGGTGCAAGTGGCTAATATGAGCATAGAAAAGATGGCCTATCTCATTTCCTAATGGTGATAGTGTGATCAAAGTGTTTTCCCAAAAAGGGTTTTGCTAGTTCTAGTAAAAACAAAGTACCATGATTAAATGACAAGCAATCACTAAAATTATTTGGGCTATGATCTCATGTGTTAACAGCCCTCAACTGAAATGATCATGCATAAAAAACAAGACTACAAAGTATAAAAAACTATTCCCGACTCAAAAAGATAAAATATGAAGCTAAAGTAGGGTGGTAGAACCTGTCCTACTCCGAAGGAGTAGGCTGTGCCCTCCGGGCAGCCGCAGATGCAACCTCTGCCTTCAGTCTCCCGCTCTCCGTCTTGTACCGATTCAACTTTTTCTGCATCCACTTGATCTTATCCACAACCCCGTTCTCCAAGTCTTCTTTCAGTTTTTCAAACCTCTTCTTCATCTTCCTTTCACTTGCCTTCAACCTGTCCGTCAAATCAGCTTGCATGTTCTGTAACCTCTCTACCATCTCAGCCCGTTGTTCTATCAGGTAGTCCATTATACTACCACTTTGTGCCAAAATCTCCTCCATAGTCCTGGTCATACCGGGTAACTCCCTACCTCTCTCACTCCTCTCTTTTAGTCTAGATATAGCCTTCATGTCAATGGTCCACTTCTCCTCACAGTCTTTAATCACTAGGTCATCAGTATATTGGGGAACACCCGCTTGCATAAGCAACTTATAAATTAGGCCCGGGAAAAACAGCTTCCCTTGTCTCCTTTTGGAACAATAAAGTATGGCCTTTTCTATGATTTCCCCCACATTAAGTGTCTTGCCTATTACCACACAATATAACAAAATGATTCTCTCAACCGAAATAGAACTGTCATGAGTAGTCGGGTTGAGAGAGTGTCTAATAAAGTTCATCCATACATTAGCATCGGGTGTTAAGTTTGAAGCCCTATAAGTCCGTACCATGTAGTTACAATGGACGTCCCAACCGGCCCCGGGCTTCCCAAGTTCCCTACCAATTTCCTCAAGCCTGGCTTGTGAAGCCGATTGGGACAACATCTCGAAATTAGTTTCGATCGGGGGTGAAAGGCCTAAAAGCTTGTTAATAGCTTTGGCCGAGATATTCACCTGAACACCCCGGACCTTAATCTTTGTAGTGCTAAACACGCAAGCTTCTGTGTAAAACTCCCTAATCAAAGACAGGTTGAAAGAGTTTTTTACCTCGCATAGTACTTGCAGCCTTGCCTGTTTATCACGTCCCAAATAAAATTGAACTCCTCAATGCTTCTTTTATTGAACCCCTTATCTGGTAATACTTTCTTGTTTTTGAAATTTGCAAACTTCAACTGTGATACTTCAGTACTAAACCCATTAAATGGTTGTTGTGGCCTTGGAATGGGTTTAATTCTTAACATTTTGTGTGTGGTTCTCACCCGAGAAGGACCGGCTGTTTCATCAAGCCTTGCCGTAGCCTTTCGGGGTGACTTTGTAGGCACAAAGGCTGTGTGCCTTAACTGGACAGAAGGTGGAGTGCATCTTGGTCTCTTTTTAAGAGGCTGACCATCCACAGCCTTTGATCTGGTTGCAAAGATTCTTCCCAAAACCTTTCTCTTTCTAGTAGGATTTAGCGTCAAATTCCTTATATCGGCCTCTAAATCAGTCTCAATGTGTGGGGAATCAAAAGCTTCTTCCCCAACATGAGGTTCACCGTGTTCATGCTCAACATGTTCTACCTCAGCAATGTGAGGGATAGAATCGGCCAAAACAGTCGGCTCATGCATTTGTATGCAAGGGTGATCATACCAAGTCAGAAAATACATTCTTGATGGATTCAAAACAGTTGAGGGAGATTGAGGTTGAACAAAGTTTTCATCCTCAGAGGAATCGGATGTAGTCAATCCCTCAACAGGCAAACGAGGAATCGAAACTGTGCTTACCTCGGCACCCGATCTAGGGCTTGCAACTGTCGACGGCGATGACGGTGGTGGAATGGTGGTCTCGACTGTCGTAGGTGGTGGTGATGGAGGAGCGACGATGGTGGGTGGCAGAGGCAATGGTGCACAGTCAGTTAAGGGCGGGGGAGGAGACGGCGGTTGCCTCGCCATTCGTCTAGCACACAGAGGCGAGTCGGCAATCAATGGCATGATTATCCGAGGTCTAGGCAGCGATGGTGATGAGGGAGGAGACGTCGAGGGGCTGTTAGCGACAAGATCGATCATTTCGGTCTCCCCTGTTCGTCATAAAGCGGAGGTACAAACTCGCCGACGGTTACTTCACCGGACCAGTTGAGGTGGGTCACGAACAGCCGAACTCTTCATACGGGCCATTCATGCAATGAGGAGAAGAGAGTGGAGTGCGGTATCAGCCTTAGTGAGAGTGGTTTAAACGAGAGTGGGTTTTGGATGGCAAGTCTTAGTAATGGAAAGGTGATGGTTTGAAGTAGAAATCCGGCGGGTGATGTAAGGATGAGGCAATCGGCGATGGTGATTGTCAAAGGTTGTTATGGGGAAGATGAAAGGTCATATCTCCATTAAATCTCCTTCTAATCACACGCATTTGACGGTTAAGGAAGTGTCAAAATTGGTTATCAAGAGGCTAAACATTTAATGTGATGGATTGGGTTAATGGTGGATGGGGGACAGGTTCTGAGAAAGGAGGCTGACAAAAACTGTTGTGATGCAGTGATGATGTCACTTGTACCTTAACTGACTTCCTTACAAAGATGCTGCCAATCTTCACATGTGAACCTATGAATGCTGTAGCATTGGCAGAACATCAACTTCCCATAATAATCCCTCTGATAATAACCTACACAAGAACAAACTAATAAAACATAACTACTCTAAAACATGAATATAAAGAGGAAAAATATGTACAAACAAACTTGGACTTGAAAAAGTCCAAATACACCTTCATTTCCTAAGGTATGGCCCAATTCTCAGAGCGATGCTCTGGGAATGCTATAGTATCATGAAATACCTTAACTAGTTGCCCATTTACTTAAACAACATGTTGTTCTTCGGGTTAATAAGGTCAACTGCTCCATAAGAGTGGACTTTGTGAATGACAAACGGTCCAGACCACCTAGACTTGAGCTTTCCCGGGAATAGTTTCAACCTAGAGTTAAACAAGAGGACTTTTTGTCCTTCCTTCAACTCCCGGTGTTGGATTCTTTTATCATGCCACTTCTTTGTCTTTTCTTTATAAAGTTTGGCATTCTCATAAGACATTTGTCTTTGTTCCTCCATTTCACAAAGTTGTAACTTTCTTTTCTTTCTGGCTTCATCCCAAGACATATTGAGCTCTTTAATAGCCCAATATGCTTTGTGCTCAAGTTCTAAAGGCAGGTGGCAGGATTTTCCATAGACTAGCTTATATGGAGACATACCTATTGGTGTTTTGAAAGCAGTTCTGTGTGCCCATAAACCATCGTCTAATTTAAATGCCCAGTACTTCCTATTAGGTTTGACCACTTTTTCCAAAATGCTTTTAATTTCCCTATTGGAGAGCTCTGCCAAACCATTGGTTTGTGGGTGATAAGCCGTGGCAATTCTATGGTTAACATTGTATTTTTCAAGGAATCCTTTTAACAAATTGTTCACAAAGTGGGTACCCTCGTCACTAATTAGTGCCCTTGGGGTACCGAACCATGTGAAAATATGTTTTTGGAGGAACTTAACCACAGTTTTTGAGTCATTTGACACACATGCCATGGCTTCCACCCATTTGGATACGTAATCAACAGCCACAAGTATGTATTGGCAATTATTTGATGGAGGGAAAGGACCCATGAAGTCTATTCCCCAAACATCAAATAATTCAACTTCGAGTATCCCATTTAATGGCATTTCATTCCTTTTGGAAATGGAGCCACTTCTTTGACATTCGTTGAACCTTTGTGAAAAATTGTGGAAATCTTTAAAAATGGTTGGCCAATAAAAACCGGACTGTAGAACCTTGGTTGCAGTCCTTTGGCCTCTAAAATGGCCTCCGTATGGTGCATGATGGCAATGTTGCAGGATTGCTGCCACTTCAGATTCAGGTACGCATCTTCTCAATATCTGATCTACACCAAGCCTAAACAAAAACGGGTCATCCCACAAATAAGATTTAGCATCATGAAAGAATTTTTTCAACATGTGGCCTGTGTAATCAGAAGGTTTTATTCCACAGGCCAAGAAATTAGCTAAATCCGCAAACCATGGTGTTTTTGGCTGGTCTATCACGAGGATTCTTTCATCCGAAAAAGTATCACTAATGTCCATTCCTCCTATCTCAGGCTCTTCCGACCTAGACAAATGGTCCGCTACTCCCTTTCTATCAAGTATCACTAAGTCAAATTCTTGCAATAAAAGCACCCATCTTATTAACCTTGGTTTTGCATCTTTCTTTGAGATTAAGTACTTGATGGCTGAGTGATCGGTATGCACAATTACCTTTGTTCCCATCAAATAGGACCTAAATTTCTCAAAAGCAAAAACTATGGCCAATAACTCCTTTTTAGTTGTGGTGTAATTAATTTGTGCCTCATTCAAAATTTTACTTGCGTAATAAATTGAGTGAAACACCTTTTCTTTTCTTTGTCCTAATACAACACCTACCTCCCAATCACTTGTGTCACACATGATCTCGAAAGGTTTGTTCCAATCAGGGGCAACTACAACTGGTGCGGTAACCAAAGCTTTTTTCAAAGTTTTGAATGCATTTTTTCACTCATCCTTAAAATTGAATTTTTGGTCATGTTGCAAGAGTAGACAGAGGGCTTTTGAAATTTTTGAAAAATCTTTCGTAAACCTTCTATAAAATCTGGCATGACCCAAAAAGCTTCTAATTCCCTTAACAGTGGTGGGTTCAGGTAGTTTTTCAATTACTTCAAGTTTTGCTTTATCTACCTCAACCCCTCTTTTTGAAATCAAGTGTCCAAGAACAATTCCCTCTTTGACCATGAAATGACATTTCTCCCAATTGAGGACCAAGTCAGTTTCCTCACACCTTTCCAAGCTCTTTTTCAAATTTTCTAAACATTTGTCAAATTATGAACCATATACAGAAAAATCATCCATAAATATTTCAATGGATTTTTCAAGCATATCCAAAAATATGGACATCATACACCTCTGAAAGGTGGCAGGAGCGTTACAAAGTCCAAATGGCATCCTTCTAAATGCAAAAGTGCCATAAGGACAAGTAAAGGTGGTTTTCTCTTGGTCTTCGGGAGAAATGGCTATTTGATTGTACCCTGAATAACCATCCAAGAAACAATAGAACTCCTTGCCGGCTAACCTATCCAACACTTGGTCAATGAAAGGTAGAGGAAAATGGTCTTTTTGAGTAGCCTTGTTTAGTCTTTTATAGTCCATGCAAATTCTCCAACCGGATACAACTCTAGTGGGGATAAGTTCATTTTTGTCATTTGTGATGACAGTGAACCCTCCCTTTTTTGGAACACACTGGACTGGGCTAACCCAAGAACTACTGGCTATCGAAAAAATAATTCCGGCATCTAACCATTTTAAAATTTCCTTTTTGACTAGCTCTTTCATGACAGGATTCAGCCTTCATTGAGGTTCTATGGACGTGAAATTCTTATCCTCTAAGATGATCTTATGTTGACAAATAGAGGGACTAATGCCCTTAAGGTCAGCAATGGTCCATCCTAAGGCCTTTTTATGTAATTTCAACATATCCACAAGTTTCTTTTCTTGATGCAATTCTAGGGTAGATGAGATAATGACAGGCAATTTGCCTTCTTCTCCTAGAAAAGCATATTTTAGATGGGATGGGAGTTGCTTTAACTCCAAATTAGGTGGTGATTCAATGGACGGGGTAAAGTATTTTTGTTCATTATTTTTTAGCAGCTCAAATGCTGCAACATCAACTGGGACAACATCAGTTTCTAATTCCTCTATTTCCTCAACACTTTCCTCTTCTATTTTCTCATCATACTCTCCTCCAACTTAAGGCTTTTCTGAATTCCCTCTTCCAAACACATCTCCTCTATCTCAAATATTCTTGAACACTTTTTCAAGTAATCAGGGTACTTTAGAGAGTTGAAGACATTAAAGGTGACTTTTTGGTCTTGGAGTCTCATAGTCAACTTTCCTTTTTGGACGTCTATCAAAGTTCTTCCGGTGGCTAGAAATGGTCTTCCTAAAATAATAAGAATGTCCTTATCCGCCTCAAAGTCTAGAATGATAAAGTCTGCCAGAAATATGAACTTGTCAACTTGTACCAAAACATCTTCAATTTTCCTCTTAGGATATGCTATGGACTTGTTGGCCAATTGGAGTGTGTCTGTGGTCGGTCTTGCCTCTCCTATGCCTAAGTTGTTGAAAACAGACAAGGGCATAAGGTTGATACTAGCTCCTAAGTCACATAGGGCTTTCCCTATCTCCTTCCCTCCTATTGAACAAGGAATGGTAAAACTCCCTGGATCTTTGAGTTTAGGGGGTATGCTATTGGTCAAAAGTGCACTACATCATTCGGTTAGGGCTATAGTCTCATATTCAGTCAACTTCTTCTTCTTGCTTGGGATGTCCTTAAGAAACTTGGCATAACTAGGCATTTGTTCCTCAACAAGCGGGATGTTGATGTGTAATTCTTTAAATACATCCAAGAATTTTTTAAAGTGCAGTTCCTCTTTTTGATTCCTCAACCTTTGGGGGTAGGGAACATAAAGAGGGACTGGTTTTATTACATTCTTACTTGGAGGTGCTGAGCAAGATGGGTCCTGAATGCGTTGGGTCTTAGTGGTGCCCTTTGGAGGTTCAAATGAAATTTTAGCATCAAGCTTAGGGGTCTCTAAAACCTCAATTTCTTTTGACGTCTTTAAGGCATCCTCAGGAAAGAGTAATGGAAAGTTTGATCTAGAGGGGACAGAAGTGGTGGTCTCCAATGCCTTTTTCTTTAAGGGTAGGACCGGTCTTTCTTTGGCAGGAACCAATGCTGTAGCATCAGCTTCTGTCAAAATTGGTGCACTATCTTTGGGCACTTTTTCTTTCAACTCCTTCCCACTCCTAAGGGTCACTACTTTCACATGTTCCTTACCTAGGTATCTAGGGACCTCTGTATTACAAGGCAAGGTAACAAGGGATCGATTGTTCTGGTTAAGCGCAAGTTGACTGACTTGAGTCTCTAAATTCCTGGTAGCCGCACTTTGTTGATTTATTAAAGCTTGGTTTTGTGCTTGTGCATGTGCAAAAAGTCCTTTAATCATTGCTTCCAAAGAAGATGATTCTGTCTGTGGAGGAGGTTTGTTCTGAAAAGGTGGTTGTGAATTTTGAAAACTTTGTTGGTGATTCTGAGAGTTAGAACTGTTTCCATGATGTTGTTGGAAATTAGAAGTTCCTTGTTGTTTATGGACTGGTGGGTTTAAACTGGGACTGTTCCGAGAAAAGTTCAGATGTTGCCTCCAACTAGCATTGTTTGTGTTGGAATAGGGATTAGCTCGGTTATGAACATAGTTTACTGATTCAGGATTGTGAGGACAGTGTTCATACGAGTGTTCCCCGCCATAGCACACACATTGCACAGATAGGACTGTTGGGACAGGTGTATTAGCAGCTTGTTGTCCTCCCTGACCGGAAGTTAAAATCTTCAACATGTTGGTCATGGAGGTAAGCTAAGCTGTTAATGCAGTATATGCATCTACATCAAGTATCCTGGCAGTCTTTTTCTGTGACTGAGCACGTGGGTCGGCCCAATGCCCATTGTTGGCTGATATTTTTTTCTAGGATTTCATATCCTTCATTATAGGTCATAGCTGTAAAGGCTCCGCCCACAGTCGCATCGAGCATTTGTTTTGCCATGGGATTTAACCCATTGTAAAACGTCTCGAGTTGAATACAGTACAAAATGCCATGGTGTGGCCATTTCCTCAACAGCTCTTTGAACCTTTTCCACACGTCAGGAACAGCCTCATCGTCCATTTGTTTGAAAAGACAGATCTTATTTCTGGACTTAGTGTTCCTTGTTGGTGGGAAATATTTTCGCAAAAAAAAAATTCCGCCATGTTACTCCACGACGGCACAGAACCCGGAGTTAACGAATTAAACCATGTTTTTGCCCAATCCCTCAATGAAAATGGAAATAAAGTGAGTCTTAGAGCATCATTTGACACTCCCGGGATCAGGAAGGCATCAGTGATTTCCATAAAAGATTTTAAGTGCGAATGTGGGTCCTCCGAAGGTAATCCGACAAATTGGCCATTTGTTTGCAACATGTGAAATATTATTGGTTTTAGTTCGAAATGGAGAGCGGTCATATGTGGTCTAACTATCCCGGAATTTAATTGCTCAAAATTCGGAATAACATAATCCATGATCCTCCCATTTTTGGAATTTGCCAAATTAATGATGTTCGGAGTTTGTGCTCTTTGGTGTTCATTAGGTTCCAATTTTGTGTCCAAATTATTATCATTACCATTATGAGGGTATCCTTGTTGAAAGTTCGGGAATGGTGGAATTGGTTCAAAACCCGACGGTTGGTTTTCCAAATGCGGTATTTCCGGAAAAATTGGGGGAGGTAACGCCATGTTTGGAGGGAGTAGAGCAAAAAAATGCTCTTTGAGCCCTCCTTCTATGGTGAAACGTTCTCTCAATATCGGGATCAAATTCGAAAAATTCCCCGTGTTGTGACCGTGGCATACACCACTTTTAAAAATGATTCCGATGGTACTAGAAAAATCAAATCTTTTAATTTACTCAAAATAAAACTTTAGCGAAGCAATCCCCGGCAACGACGCCAAAAACTTGGTCGGTTATTATTTCACACCTTTAGACTTAATGAAATTGGGCCACAAAGCAAGTATACAATACGGCCCAACGTCGTCTTTCCAAGTAATAAAGTGGTACAAGTACCAGATTATCGTCCRYAGAGATTGTAGCCAAAGTTAAATTAGAGTCCAATGAAAGAGATGATTTCAGATGACGATTTTGAAGACTTTTATTTGATTGTAAGGTGAATTAAAACAGAATACAGAATATATAAAAGAAACAAGGGTGTAAGACTTAAGGTGAGACCCAAACACAAATTCTAGCAGCCAATGTTATAGGAATGCTACAGCAAGCAGTGTTTCGAAACTAAGTTCCACCATCTATTTTGAAGGCATTCCTCTCNCAAACACAAATTCTAGCAGCCAATGTTATAGGAATGCTACAGCAAGCAGTGTTTCGAAACTAAGTTCCACCATCTATTTTGAAGGCATTCCTCTCAGACTTCACCATTGCACTATCTTATAGCTTTCCACCCATATCTCTATGCGGTGTCCGGACCAGGGATAGTGACACGATGGTGTTTTCAAAATATATGGATAAACAAAACTCTTTGTTAAAAATCACTCTCTCGAGTCGATTCCCATATCATTCGAGTTGGCATGTTCTTGATAGTTCGTCTCTAAATCTATCACACTTTGACACTTTTGAAGAGTGACCAACCCGTCGGGAGTTAAGTTTGAAAAACATAAATGACAAGTCTCCTTGTCGGCAACTTTCTCAAGTCTACCTCTTATGTCATCCAAGTTGACGTGCTTATTAATGGCTTATCTCTAAGTCCATCGCACTTTAACACTTTCAAGTGATCAACCCGTCAAGAACTGTGCTTGGTTTTATAAAAACTCGAATGAAGCAATGGAACGTCGTTTACGAAAACACTTAGCTACTTTCGTTCGGTTTGAAAATCTCACCTTTTCGTCTCACACCCAAGCTATAAAAACTTAGCTACTCATAACGGAAAGTAAAAAATAAATTACGTAAAATAAAGAAATAAACATAAATTGCGTAAAGTAAATAACGAGAAAATAAATGACGGAAATGTAAATGACGAGAAAATAAATGACGAGAATGTAAATTGCGAGAATGTAAATTGTGGAAATTAAATAACATAAAGTAAATGACAATAATCGTAAAGGAACGTAAAATAAAGAACGGAAAATAAAAGACAATAAGATTAATGAAGAACAAGATGGAGAACTTAAAAGATTAATAAAAACCACCCTTGGAGAGGGTTTATAATACTAGCTAATGTTTTTGATGGAGGAAATGGATACAATGGATGGAAGATGGATTAATGGATGGAAGACGAAGGCACCCCAAGCCTTCCTTTTATACACAAAAGGGGTCACCAAAAGACAAAAATAAAAGACTTGGAGGCTAAGCTTCCAAAAGCTAGTTACATAATAACAAAAGAGTAACTAAAAGGTACAATAGCCTAACCAAAGTCTAACATCATATTTTAACTAAAACTCAGCTTTTACAACTGTCTTCCACTAGTCAAAAAGTCAGCGTCTTAACCATTAAACCCTCCAAAAAACTGCACATGAATCAGATCGATGCTGCACCAATGCTGTAGCATCCTGTTGTTTTCACAAAAATTCTATATTAGCTTCATCCAAGAGTACCAACAAGTCAACCACAATATTTAGCTTCATAATAACAAATGTATAAAGAAATAAATAAAANAAATTCTATATTAGCTTCATCCAAGAGTACCAACAAGTCAACCACAATATTTAGCTTCATAATAACAAATGTATAAAGAAATAAATAAAAATGACTCAAAGTATGAATGAAAAGAAATTATTCTACCTAAAAAGACGTAAAACGAGTGCTTTATGTGTTAAATTATCAACACATATCAATCATCCTTGTCAGTTATAGTGTACATGGGTCGAACCTTGCGGTTACACCTCATGCAACCCATGTAAAACCAAGGGACATCCTTCCTAAATGCTTTCACCGTTCCTAATACAATTAGTGATTTCGCCTATATGAAGTACGCTATGTTACACTAAAATGAAAATACTAAATGTAAAGACACAATTTAAAAAAATCAGTACCTCAACAGTCTCGCTGATTTCAACAATGTTTGCTCTACTGGTTCTGTCTAAAAATCTTCACGATATGAATTAGACAATCCAATGAGCATTGAAATCTGTTGTGACGATTTAGATTTGCCACTTTCCCGAATCAAACGATTGAATTGGAGTATTAGTACACAACAATGTATATTAGGGAAATATAAGATATATAACATAAATAAATAATAAATAAAAATTGCGGACCTTTTCTTAAATTCCTTGATTTCATCAATGTGCGAATTTATGAACAACCTCGTACCATTGAATGAGTTCGAAAGAAATGGTCTTTCTGAAACAATCAAATGAAGCAAGTTAACACAACATTGCTTGAAAGAAAAATATATATTTTATGAATCAGACAAACCTCTGTAAATTTTGACCATTGCAAACTGAATAACAAGAATAACAATCCCCTTGTCCTTGTTAGTAGAAACATAATCATTCAATTCATGAGCGAATGCATCCCACAATGTCACTTGCATTTTAATCCCCCTAAATAAATTGTAAGAAAAGAATTATATAGTTTTTGAAGAACACTGCTAGTGAATTAAAGTAAAACACTTGCTCCAAATCCTGCATCTCAACCTGCATTCGTCTTTTGGCTTTTCCATTGTTATTTGGAAGAGTCACCATTGTCTCACAAGCAATAACTTCACCAATTACATCTATGAAATCATCAAAAAGTTAACATAACAACATCTAACTTCAATGACACTACAATATATTATTTATTTAAACAATAAAATCAATGTAAAATGATTTAATTCACTCACCAACTGCTGCAAGTTCTGGGATACTTTTGGATATAAGATTTGTAAATTTCACAAATGAGAAACCAAAAATGGAACCCTTAAAATCCTGGGAATTCGACACAGAAGTCTTATAATACAAACTTAACTTGTTTGTATTATCAATTAACTTATACTTCGTTGCAAGTCGAGCAATTGTAGGATTCTTAATGAAAACTGCAGCTCCTTCCTGAAGTAAGTTCCTAAATTTAGGAACCCATTTTTGTAGAACATTAGCTTTTATTTTAGTGCCCAAATAACATAAAAATGAAAAATCAATGAGTATTGATGATGTGAAGATCTTAGACAGTTTAGAAAATTATTCAATATCATGTTGACAATACTAAAGCTTGAAATATAAGAATTTACCTGTTCATCCATTAATATCATTTCAATGGAATATATTTCATCCGGGTTTTTAAACACCGGTTGCTTCCACAGTCTAACAATTTGGACCTTGACAGTGAAATCATCCTTCTGTATGTCAAGATCTTCAAGGAATGTAATATTGTTAACATCCATTAATCTGTAGAAGGAAAAACATGTATTAATTAATGAAAATTTTGATGTAGGTTAACCAAAAGAAGTTATCATACCTCACAGAAGAAAAGCAATTGGTTTTGATTGTTCTGGTTTGAAGTTGAGAAAAGTTGTCAATTTGAGTAGTGAGGAGTACGGAAATTAAATCACAATTTAAACCCACATCCCACGATTAAAAATCCCCGATTTTATGGGAATTATAACCGACAATAACTAAAATTTTGAATTTATGAATTTATGAAAATTCTGAAGTTGTGTATTCTGTCCACGTCCAAGTATGAACATTGTCTACCAGATTTACGGCTTCAGTTATGAATTCAGACGTGCGGAAGTAACTATGTACATTTCAGTCATGAACATTTTAATATGGACTTTAACATTTTTAGTGACTTTCTTAAGGCCTAATTTTCAAAATATTGATTTTCACATGATGAAGGGTAGTTTATAAGATTTATATAGATATTGAAGTCTGATCTGAAGAGAAAGTTTTCCCCCAAACAAGACATAGTAATAAGGATTGCAAATATGGAACAATTTTTTATACGTTCAAATCTGTAGGCTGAGGAAGTCTTCCCACGCCGTCTGTTGTGACTACAGATTTCTACATTTGAGGTTGGTTCCAGATGTAAGATGGTGGTTATAAGTGCGGAAGCACGAAACTGACTCTGTACATTCCAGACTTGAACATTTTGATATGGAGTTTAACAACTTCATGGCTTTCCTAAGTGTTAATTTACAAATATTGACTGTCTCATAACAATAGATAGTGTGTATAAGGTCTATACAGATATGGAAGTATCGGTTGTGGGAAAATTTGTTATCCTACCGGGTCTTCGTAGATCAGATGTACTAAGTGTGAATATGCAAGGATCAGAGTTCCAGGTCTGGGCACATTCAAGCCTATTATTCTGAAATGGAATTCAGAGTTAGTCAGAAACTCTTGGCGTTCAAGACTTACAACATATTCCTTCCTCTAAAATGCAGGTAAGACGGTTGTCAACCACGTGTTCGTATATGATACGACCAACCATTAACTTACATCGTAATGGTAATTAAACATTTTTTTAAAATACGACGGTTTAAATCTATCATGCTTAATGAGTCCAATAAGTACTCTACACTTCCACGTGTCACTCTATAAACAAACTTTCGAGTTCTTTATTCAAATGTAAAACCAAATATTTACTCCCTATATGAAGAAGGGGAGCCTCAACGTAGCACATCAAAGGATAGAGCTCTTTCTCAACACTTAAGTGCAGAGCTATGTGTTGCTCATGCAAATAAGTTTAATGTTAAATCCAAAACAAATAATAATGAAAGTGTATAGCATACTACATTGACCAATTAACATATCATTGTACAAACCAAAATCCAATCACAAAAACAATACCAAATACGAGAGACAATGTAGTTGTACACCAGAACCACGAATATTACTTCTGAAGTCGAGGGATTTTTAACGCTTTTGTAGCCGATCCTTTTTCTTAAATTAGGAAAAAGGAAGAAAAACATAAGAAGTTCTCGATACTCTAACAGAACTTAAAAAGAAGGCAGGTTCTTATGTGAATTAAAAACATAAGTCTAATTGAAGGCAGAGGTTAAAAATAACCTTTGTTTTACATTAACTTTTCAGAGAGTACAATACGAGTGAAACGAAAGTACAATGCATGAAAGTTAAAAAAAATGCTAGGACAAGAAGGTCTATATGTTTTCAAGTCTGATGAACCTCTTAAGAAGTTCTCGACACTCCAACAGATTACAGATTGATCTTAGAATAATTCTGGCTCCTTCTCTTGCTCGAGGGGTGGTATCTTTGCTTCATGTAAGATGATCTCTACGATAATTGACATAGAAGACAACCTTTGTACATAATAGACTTAGCTCTTAAGTAAGAGCCCTGTCTCTCCTCGTGCTACGCAGAACCTCTGATCCTAGTTATGTGCTTCATACAGAACTACGCAGACTATCTGCATGTACCACGGAGCGCACCTGAAGTTGCTTCGATACTCAATGCAGACCTGTATACAGGCTCTGCATGTTCCATGCAGAGTCTCTGTGTAAGTAAGTTTCCTACAGATTTGCAACTCTGCATACAAGGCTTCTAATCTTCCAAGTAGGTTGAAGAACAACCCTGCATACTATAGAGCTCTATATAGTGAGTCTGAATATCTGCATGCAGTATACAGAGGTCGTGTAATAAATCAATGAAGGACTACAAGGATTCAGATTAATGCCCATCTGATCATGTACAACCTGTTATTCATCTGCCCAGAACCTCTTCGTCCAAAAATAGTTAAATACTTACGAGCAGATATAATTTTCATGAACATGAAAATCAAGCATTACAAAATTATGTAATGCAAATGAGTTTAATATCAAATACAACACAAATAATAACGAAAACGTGTATCATATCATAAGCACGAATGCAAAAATCATTGTCTAAACTAAAATTCAACCACCAACACAATAGCAAATACGAGTTTTAATGTAATTGTTCATCAAAAGCAACAATATTACTTTTCAACTTTAGGAATCTTTAATGTTTTTATAGCCGATCCTTTTCCTTCCTGATCGGCATCAGACCAACATTCAAAAAGCCGCTTTCCATCAACTTCTTTCCCAAGCCTTCTGTCATACAACTTCTCTTCTGATTCTAAATTGTTATCTGGAAGAGTCACCATTGTCTCACAAGCAATAACTTCACCAATTATATCTATGTAATCATCAAAAAGTTAACATAACAACATCTAACTTCAATGAGAGTACAATATATAATTTATTTAAACATTACAATCAATGTAAAAGGATTTAATTCACTCACCAACTGCTGTATGTTCTAGGATACTTTTGCATATAAGATTTGCAAATTTCACAATTGATAAACCAAAAATGGAACCCTTAAAATCCCGGCAATCTGATACAGAAGACTTGTAATACAAATTTAACTTGTTTTTATTATCGATTAACTTGTACTTCGTTGCATGTCGAGCAACTTTAAGATTCTTAATGAAAACTGCAGCCCCTTCCTGAAGTAAGTTACTGAACTTAGGAACCCTTTTTTGTAGGACATTTGCTTGTATTTTAGTGCCCTAAAAACATAAAAATGAAAAACCAATGAGTAGTGATGATGTGAAGATCTTAGACAGTTTAGAAAATTATTCAATATCATGCTGACAATACTAAAGCTTGAAAAAGATATAAGAATTTACCTGTTCATCCATTAATATCATTTCAATGGAATATATTTCATCCGGNGTGAGGCATCACTATAGACTACAAAATTCTCACTACCTTCAGGTAGGGCAAGAATTGGTGCATGCGTCAAACAATATTTCAGAGTCTGAAATGCCTTCTCCTAGTCTTCGGTCCACACAAACTTTACATCTTTACAGGTAAGGGAAGTGAGAGGGACATCAATCTTAGAGAAATCCCGAATAAAACATCGATAATATCCTGCTAGACCGAGAAAACTCCGAATCTCTGAAGCATTTTTGGGTTGTTCCCATTTCTGAACTGCTTCAATCTTAGCAGGATCCACGGAGATACCACTATTGGACACGGTATGTCCCAAGAATTGTATCTGACGTAGCCAGAATTCACATTTCGAAAATTTTGCATAGAGCCGCTCTCTTCTCAATAATTCCAACATCTGTCGAAGATGTGTTGCGTGCTCAGCCTCCGATTTCGAGTACACAAGGATGTCATCAATGAATACAATGACGGACTTATCAAGCATAGGATGACATACTCGATTCATTAAATCCATAAACGCAGCTGGGGCATTCGTGAGACCAAAAGGCATCACCAGAAATTCATAATGCCCATATCTCGTACGRAAAGCAGTCTTAGGTACATCCTCCTCTCGTACCTTTAGCTGGTGATAACCTGATCTGAGATCAATCTTGGAGAAGAACCTTRCACCTTGAAKTTGATCAAACAAATCATCAATACGAGGTAACGGGTACTTATTCTTAATCGTTACCTTATTCAACTCACGATAATCAATGCACATCCGGAAAGATCTGTCTTTCTTCTTGACAAACAACACCGGAGCACACCATGGTGAAGTGCTCGGTCGTATTAAATCTTTATCCAATAGCTCTTGTAGTTGCTTCATCATTTCTTTCATCTCTGGGGGTGCGAGACGATRAGGAGTYTTCGCTATCGGTGCTGCACCCGGTATCAAATCGATTCTAAACTCCACTTGCCTGTCTGGTGGCAATCCAGGCAAGTCTTCTGGAAACACATCCGGTATTCACGTACTATTGGTACATTGTCCANTCAATATCATGCTGACAATACTAAAGCTTGAAAAAGATATAAGAATTTACCTGTTCATCCATTAATATCATTTCAATGGAATATATTTCATCCGGAGTTTTAAACATCGGTTGCTTCCACAGTTTAACAATTCGGACCTTCACAGTGAAATCATCCTTCTGTATTTCAAGATATTCAATGAATGTAACATTGTTATTAGCCATTAGTCTGTAGAAGGAAAAACATGTATTAATTAATGAAGCCTTTTCTCCTAAGGCGCCTTCAATGCCTTGTGAAAATGTAGGCCTTGAAGGACTTCCATCATGTCCTTGATAGCCCTCAAGTGAGGAACTATCTCCAGATGTTGCGACAACTTCTTCTTCTTCCTCGGCTTCAGAGGCTGGGTAAGAGAAGTAAGTGTGTTTCCCCTTCGCTAGAACAAGTATCGAAGGGGTTTGTGGTGCACGAAAGGGAGATCGCTCTGAGCGATCTTGGGGTTCATCAACGGCAGAAGCAACACATGCTTCTGGGTGTGTAGGTGGTACTATCGAGCCATGAGGCGATGTGGCTCTTATGTCTTCATCGCCTCTCTGTTAGGAGAGGGGCGATGGAAATTGAGGTTCCTCAGGTAAATCATCTCCAGAGGCCCGAAGAATGGCCTCTGGATGGCTGGCTGGTTGTGGGATTGGACTGGGTGGTCCTTGTTCGATACCCCTTTGGCCTTGATTGCCAGGGTAGATGTGGTGGTTGCCCTTTGGGAAGAGGGAGGGGGATTTGTTTGAGTAGGGCCGGGGGATGCACGAGGAGTGTCATCATCATCATCATCATCCAATGAAGATGCCTCCTGTGCTCCCTCGCTTGTTTTTGGGGATGGCTCTATTCGCTCTGGGGTAGCTGCCCTTGGTTCATAGGACAGCAGAAAGCATTTGTAGGTTTGTTGGATATCCGATGTCTCAGGTATGACAATGAGCATTGCTCTGGAGACTGGTCTGTTGATGGTATATCCTTCCTTCGAAAGAGTGGGTCGATGGCCATGCATTTTGAAGACGGGGGTGAATGGTTCTTTGGCCGGGAGGTCATGTTTCCTCATCGCATCCCCTATGAAGAGAGCTAGGAAACGAGGAAACAGAACAGAGGTTAAGGGCTTGCCGATTTCCTGGGGCTTGCATTTCTTGACTACTGCCGTGTGGATCTCATTGTATATGAGAAAAGCGAGTCGAGAGGGATGTTGAAGAAGAGTCCGTGCATGATTGTCATGATGTTGATGTTGCCCTGGTCCATCGACCCTAGTTTGTAGGTGAGGGCCCTGTTCAATATGGAAAAGAACATATTCCACATTGGCGGTAAACACTGCCTTTTGAAGTCGGAGGCGTTGCGTAAGTCACGATTGTAACCTAGCATTTGGATGAACCGGAGGATGTCGGAGGTGGTGGGTGGCTCGGCATATTGCTCAATGCTGAGTTCTCGACGGGTGGGAATGCACAGAACTCGAGATACTTTTGCCCGCGAGATCTTGAGCGAGCAAATCATGTCGTTTGGGGTGTCAATGTCCCCCATTATTCCATGGCTCTCAGGGTCGAATTCGCAGGTCTGCTAGTACTGTTAGACGTACTTTAGTGGTATGCCATTGTCAGTGAGGGTCAGTGCTGGTAGAAGGATACAGTTTTTAAAAAATTCGATCATGACGACAAACCTGTCGTCGAACAGGGTGTTTCACAGTTCAATGGCATGGTTGTTGGGCTTCATTGGGAGGAAGACGATTGCGCGGCTGTCGGTGCCGGTGGATTGAACGTGGCTGTCGTTGTTGTTGGACTCGTGTGATGCGGAGGAAGCCATTGCGTAGGAAGTTGCAGGTAAGTTCGTTCGTCAGAGTCTGTTTGCAGGTTTTAGGGAGCGTAAAGAGTAAATGGAGGGTAAAGAAGGGTATTTATAGGTGGGGAGGAGGTGGGGGGTGGGGAATAGGAAAAGGTTTTCTTGATTATTATATTGAAATAATCATGAAAATGGGAGTCGGTTAGGTAAAAGGTTATTTGATTTGGAGATCGTGAGCCGTCTTGATTGTACGTGCCATTAATGTTGGAGGACACGTGACAAGGCGGGGTTAGGGAAGGGAAATTTGAAACGGTTCATAGGGAACAGGCTGTATATGGTGTCAGGCACGTGTGAGGATGACGTATGTATTATTTGAAATAAGAATTTATTCCAAATAATATCTCGTTAAAGATTAATCCAAAAACAATTGAAATTTTAAAATTCCATCTAATTGTAAGATTAATACAAATTACGAAGTTTTGGTCTTCGAAAAACCCATGTTGTATAGTTTTTAGTCACAAAAGCTGCAATTTTGTGTAATATTTAGAAAGTTTTTCAATTTTCATGGGTTTATGGATGAAAGTGATTTTGTCATTGAACCATAGGAGGTCTGGTTGCACATAACCCTTTTGATGGGGAACCAAAGGTATAACATCAGTTACGCTCTTTGAATAAAAGAAACTATTTATCCAAATATATTTTCCATAAAACAATTTCCAAGTAAATACGGGATATATGTTATAAATTTCCACCAAAAGACAAAATAACATAGTCTGCAATAGACGATTCTCAATATTATAAGTCGGATCCATAAAATACAAATATGTCTACTCAAAAGTATTGTATACCTAGATCCAACTCACAACGATACTCGTACAGCAGATCTAGACCGTCTAGTCCTTCACCTGGGCAGCTAACGACTTTCCTGAAAAGAAAGCTCATTCTGAAGGATTAAGCCACAAGGCTTAGTGAGATTATACCAAAGCTTATATTTATATATATTATAAATACAAAGCAAATCATAAACGAAGCAGAACAAAAGAGTCGTTTAATTAAGAATTTGATAAAAAAAATAATCTGATAAAATTATCCAAAACACTGTGCAACCAGAGGGTC
>NC_037531.1:6386781-6388078 GCF_001531365.2 Cynara cardunculus var. scolymus
GCGCCTCTGAAAGTCCGCTGGGCAGTATTGCTCAAAGAATATAGCTCGAAATTCTTTCCACGTCATATTCTCTTGGGTAATTGGGTCAAGAGATTCGAACGTATTATCCCACCACACCAGTGCTCGATCGATGAACATCGCGGATGCATACTTCACCTTATCTTCATCGGGCACTCGAGTGATCCGAAACACCTTTTCGTTATTCTGTATCCGTTGCATTGCGAGTACAGGATCTGATTGTCCTGTATATTATGTCGCTCCACTGCTTCAGAAGGTTTTAAACGAGACTCGTTCAGTTTTGGGTCGTGGCGCATCATCATTAATTGGACCCTTACCTCTATCATCAGATTTTGAGGCATTAATACGTTCACGCTCTTCCGACAACCGTTTCTCAAATTCGCGTCGTTGTTGTTCTAACGCCATCTGAAGCTGATCCGTCATGTGTTTCATGAGCCTCTCGGTACGAGGGGATATCGGAGCATTCTCATTGTTAATGGTGTTACCCGGAACATCTTCTCTGACATTGGGGTCCATTGGAGTGTGACTCGCCTCGTCGTGATCCGACATCGAGCTAAAAACGTAACATAAATATATCAATTAATTTTCCTAATCCTAGGTCCTCATCCATCTTAGGTCTTTCTATTGGTCCATATCCCGTATCATCATCACTTAGTTACTATACGATCTCAATGCTTAGGTTTAAGTCTAAATACCATTTATGATATTCAGTTCGCTTAAACCGCGCTCTGATACCATAATTGTAACATCAGTTACGCTCTTTGAATAAAAGAAACTATTTAGCCAAATAAATTTTCCATAAAACAATCTCCAAGCAAATACGGGATATATGTTATAAATGTCCACCAAAAGACAAAATAACATAGTCTGCAATAGACGATTCTCAATATTATAAGTTGGATCCATAAAATACAAATATGTCTACTCAAAAGTATTGTATACCTAGATCCAACTCACAACGATACTCGTACAGCAGATCTAGACCGTCTAGTCCTTCACCTGGGCAGCTAACGACTTTCCTGAAAAGAAAGTTCATTCTGAAGGATTAAGCCACAAGGCTTAGTGAGATTATACCAAAGCTTATATTTATATATATTATAAATACAAAGCAAATCATAAATGAAGTAGAACAAAAGAGTCGTTTAATTAAGAATTTAATCAAAAAAAAATAATCTGATAAAATTATCCAAAACACTGTGCAACCAGAGGGTCGCTGGTCTATACAACCAGAGGGCCGATGGATAAACAGAGGGTCGATGAATCAATACAAACAGAGGAT
>NC_037531.1:6388837-6390931 GCF_001531365.2 Cynara cardunculus var. scolymus
ATAAACTCACAGTGCTTTCTTATAAATGACCAAACACGGAAACCTCCAATCCAACCAACAATAGCGATAAACCTTCAAAGGTTCTAATTAGCCTTAAAAACAGCCCCTGGAGTAAACATTTCAGAATCAAAACCAACCATATCTCAACCTTAATTTATACACTTTAGATATTGATTATCCTATTTACCCTTCTTGAAAAATCCTCTGTTAAACCCCTGTTTTTACCATACTTAAACCCAGATTTTGCCATAAAACTCGCTGCATGTTACTTACCTACCCAAAATAGCTTCTGATTCACACAATAATCAACACTATCCTTTATAATCTTTCAAAAACAGAATTTAGCCTCTAATTTATACACTTCTACTTGAAATAAACTTGAAATTAGAAGCATACCTTTGATGATTAACACTTAATCTTCAAGAATCTAACATGGATCATCACGGTTTGAAGGATTATCCTTAAATGTGTGTAAATCGCACCTTAAGTGTGGGTGAGAGTTCTAGACTTAGATGATATGGAAAAAGGATCAAATCTCCTATTATATAATGCTAAACTCAAGTTGGGCTGGCTTGCCCCGTCTAAGAACCCATTTGGATCTACAAACTCCCACTAAATTATAAACCCACTAAATTATAAATCCACTAAATTATAAACCCACTATAACCCAATAAATAATCAATTATTCTAAACAAATAATTGGATATTTTGGAATTTGGATGTTACAAAAGGTGCTCTGGTTGAATATCGATGAAGGAATTCATCGATGAAATGTTGGATTGCATGATTAAGAAGCCTTGGATGGCAAACCAGAGCTTCTGTATAAGCATGGGCAATCCATTATGTAGAACCAGAGGGGCTCTGGTTAAATACACAAGGTGTATTCATTATTTATGTAGCATTTATGTGTCCAGAGGCTCTGGATAGTAGAACTAGAGGCTCTGGTATGGAAAATGCATGAGTATAATGGAGTTTCATGATGAATGAGTAGCTCTCCCTCAAATGATGCATGAAGATTGGTGTTGAGTTTTAAAAACTCCCCCTATTACCAATAATAATGATGATTGAGGTGACCAGAGGCTCTGGTCTATACAACCAGAGGCTCTTGTTGTGAAGGATGATGAAAGAAAAGTATGAAATATGGCTAAGTATGTAAATGAATATGCATATGAATGGGTCTTTGAGACCAGAGGGCTCTGGTTCCAAAGACAATGAATCCAGAGGCTCTGGTCTTTAGAACCAGAGGCTCTGGTTGCAGAGACGAGGAAAATAAGTATGAGAAAATGGTTAAGTGTATGTGGAGTGTGAGAGGAGGGGATTCTTTGGGTTTAGAGAGGCTCTGGTTGCAAAGAGTATGAATCCAGAGGCTCTGGTATTTAGAACCAGAGGCTCTGGTTGGCTTAGAAATGCTATTTTTGATGAATGAAAGGTGAAGTGATCATGCCAAGTCTTATATGGGAACCAGATCTCTCTGGTTGTAAAGGACTTGAAACCAGTGGCTCTGGTCTTTAGAACCAAAGGCTCTGGTTACATGAATGAGGATATCCGATGGAGTCCAAAAGGGGTCTGGTCTCAAGGGGTGAGAATCCAGAGGCTCTGGTCTATATGACAAGAGGCTCTGGTTGCGAAGGTAATACTTAGTGAAGAAAGACCAAGTATTTGTTTTGGACCAGAGGTCTCTGGTTCCAAAGACGATGAAAAATATTTGAGCCATATTAAAAAATTTCTTCATGGCCAGAGGCTCTGGTCTTTAGAACAAGAGACGCTGGTTTGGAGTACTTTATTGATTATGGTTGATTTCTTTGTATCACTTGTAGGCATAATCATGAGATATTGAGAATCTCTGATTGAAATACTTATTGCCTTTAACTGGTGAGATTCAGCATACCCATCTTGCTGACTAGGAATAAAATTCTTTTCTCATGAAGAGCTTTTGTGAAAATGTCAGCAAGTTGAATCTCAGTAGGAACAAAGTACATTTCTATAATTCCTTTTTCAACATTGTCTTTCATAAAATGGTACCTTACATCGATGTGCTTGATCTTGGAATGCTGCACTGGGTTTGTAGAGATTGCTATGGCACTCTTGGAGTCA
>NC_037531.1:6391896-6393301 GCF_001531365.2 Cynara cardunculus var. scolymus
TCGTATTCAATCCCTTCTTCCTAGCAGTAGCCCTTGGCAACAAGCCTAGCTTTGTTCCTTATGACTATGCCATCTTCATCCTTCTTGTTTTGGAAAACCCATTTGGTTCCTATGGTCGTCTTCCCTTTGGGTAGAGGCATAAGAGACCATACTTTGTTTCTTTCAAACTGGAGTAATTATTCTTGCATCGTGTCTATCCAGTTTGGGTTTAGTAGGGCTTCTAAAATTTTCTTTGGTTCTATCATGCTCAGAAAGTTGGCGAAGAGGCATTCATTGGCAGTGGCAGATCTCGTCTTGACACCAGAGGTTGGATCACCAATGATTTGGTGGTGTGGGTGATCTTTTGTCCACTTGGTGCTTGATTGGGGTTCTGGAGCAACAGGATGCAGTTCTTCATCGACTGATGGGACTGCTTGCTCCCTCTCGAAGAGATCATCTCCAGAGTTAGACTCTGGTTCTTGATCTTGATCTGAAGATACAAAAGAAGTAGAAGGTGAAGTAACATGAGTTTCAGTAAGAGGTGTACCTGTAGCATTGGAAACTTCACGTTTTTCATTGGTTATGAAAGTGGATTTTGTAGTTGGTGCATGTCCAGAGATTACTTCTTCGTTGAAGATGTCTTCAAATAATTGAGCTAACTCTGATTCATTGGGTTTTCCAAGTGATGAATCAGATGCTCTCCTTTAAAGTCCGAGTTCTGAACTGTTGTGTCCAGAAGTCATTGGTGAGAAATCATCAAAGGACACATTGATGCTTTCTATGAACCAGAAAGATCCCTTCATCAACTTTCTTGTTGAACTTGCCAAGATATTCTCTATCGTTGAGTACAAAGCATTTGCACCCAAAGACATGAAAATATTTGACATTTGGTCTTCTTTGGTTGATGAGCTCATAAGGTGTCTTCTGGTGCCTCTTGTTGATGATTGATCGATTCTGGGTGAAGCATGCAGTGGAAATAGCTTCAGCCCAGAATGTGATGGGTAACCTCGATGAAGCAAGCATGGTCCTTGCTGCTTCCACGAGGGTTCTGTTTCCTTGCTCCACCACTCCATTATGTTGTGGAGTTCTAGCTGCTGAAAAGTTTTGTGTAATGCCTTCATTGATGAGGTATTCATCAATTTTGGCATTTTTTAATTCAGTTCCATTGTCGCTTCTAACCTTTATTAGTTTTCGTTGTAGAAGGACTTGGAGCCTTTTCATCACTCCAATAAGTAGGTCTGGAACATCTGTTTTCTTCTTTACAAATTCAACCCAGGTGTATCTGGAGTATTCATCAACCAGTACTATCATGTACTTCTTTCCAGAGAGACTTTGAGTTGATATAGGCCCACAGAGGTCTATATGTACCATGTCCAAGGACTTGGTGCAGGAGGTTTCTGACTTGGTTTTATGTGAGGCCCGTCTT
>NC_037531.1:6393656-6395027 GCF_001531365.2 Cynara cardunculus var. scolymus
CGAGATTTGTTTCTATGATACAGAAGCCTTTGCGGAACCTGACTTCAAAACCCTTGTCGCAGAACTGGCTTATGCTCAGTAAGTTGTGCTTTAAACCTTGAACATAAGCCACCTTACTGGTTGAGATTTTTTCTTTGATGAGAGTGCCATATCCCTTGATTGTACCCTTGCTATTGTCTCCAAAAGTCATAGAGCCTCCAGATTTTTCGATGAAGAAGGATATTTGACTTTTATCACCAGTCATGTGTCTGGAGCAACCTGAATCCATGTACCATGGTTGCACATGCTGGTCCTGCAAGACAAATTAAGGGGTTTTAGGTACCTATTTCTTTATGGGTCCACGTTTGTTAGTAGGGGGTACCATTCTCTTTTCATTTCCTTAGCCTTTGCAGGCTTAGGTTTATTAGTATTTTCCTTGCCCTTGGGTTTGGGCTTCTTCACGTTCTCATTGGTTTTAACTTGTATCGATAAACGTGTTGGAAGAATGGGCAGTGATGTGTCAACATGTGATTCCTCAGGTTTTGTAAAAGAGTTCAACATTGACAGTTATGATGCTTTGGATATGTATGTCTAACGTTCTTTTTATTCGATGGAAACGAAGAAGTAAATGTAGATGTAAATCCTGTCCTAGCTTTGGTTGTTTTTACAAACTTCCTATCTATTTCAGATTTTTTATTTGAAGAGGTCTTTGGCTTTACTTCTTTTCTCCTGAGGAAGGTCTGCTTTTCTTCAGCTGAATGAGAGGAAAAGTGGTGGTTAGTTTTCTCAGAGGCAGGCCACTTCTGTTTTTGCTCACGACAAACTTGATGAACTTGAAGGATGTACTAGGGCCTTGAGTTATCTTTGGCAGATTTGCTATTTCTCAGCTTTCCCTTTCCTTTGTCCGAAGATTTCATCAATGATGGAATAACAGTTTTCATTGAGGATTTGAAGTTCTTAGGCTTTTTATGCTTAATGATTTTTGATGATTCACATATTACTTCTTCTTTGGATTCAGAATCGAGAAAGTCTCTTGCTAATTTCTCGAAGTTAAAATTAGCATGAATTTCTGTGGGAGGAGTGGGTTCAGAGGTTGATGCTTCAGAGTGATCTGTCTGAGGTTCCATCGATTCTGACTTAGATGAACTTCCAGTTTTACTTGGATGGTTCATCGACTTATCAGCTGATGGTTCCTCATTAGGATTCTTCTTTTTATCAACAGTACTTGCTGATGAAGTGGGATTGACAATCAGAGATTCTGGTTTGACCATAGGGTTTCCATCGGTCTCTGATTTGGAGGTGTCATTCCTTCCATCAGAATTCTTACTTGTACTGTTCTTGTACACCACATTCTCAAAATTCTGTCTTAAAACGACAGTCCTTCCATCGACT
>NC_037531.1:6395917-6418589 GCF_001531365.2 Cynara cardunculus var. scolymus
TGCTTTGTAATCAAGGCCAGAGATTTGGCAAAGGCTTTGATATCATCATCTGATTCAGAAGTTTCATCTTCAGATTCTGATTCTACCACCAGTGCTTTCTTTCCTTTCTTCTTATGTTCTCTGGTAGGGGTCCTTGATATTTCCTTTTCATCAGCAGCAAGAGCTAAAGGTCCACCGATGGATACCTTCTTCTTCATAATGTCGTTCTCTTGTGCTGCAAGCGTTCCATACAGATCATGAAGTGACCAGCCGTCTAGGTCATGATTTGCTCGAAGGGACATCGACAGTTGAGTCCATTCATCGCCAAGACTTTTTAGGAATAAAACATTGTTTTCTTCCTTAGTTCTGGAGATATCGTTTCGATGACATTGATTAATCAATGTGTTGAAACGATAGTATGTCTTCTGAATCGGTTCATCAGGAAGAGCCTTGAAGTTGGTTTATTCGTTGAGACATTGTGCTCTACGATTCTTCTTTGTTTTTGCCCCTCCTTCCAGTTGGCTTTCCTGTTCATCCCATAGTTCCTTGGCTGTGGAACATGCATCAAGGGATTGGAAGATTTCATTGGGTATGGCCATGATTATCAGTCTTTTGGCCTTCTTGTCGGTCTCAACCCATTCTATGTCGTCTTCATCCCAATTTTTCTCATCCTTGGGCATGTAGTAGGCAGGGATTTCAGCTGTGGTATTTGTTCCTGGGACTCTTGGGACAAGAGTCCGTGGAACGTAAGGACCCTCCATTACAGATCGCATAAGGTTCCTGTCCATTCCTTCCAAGAAGTTTACCATCCTTATCCTCCATTATGGGTACTATTCTCGTTGAAGAGTTGGAGGCTTGGTGAGGGAGCCAACACTATACGCAGAATTCCAGTTGGCCATTGAGGATTTTTAGAAGAGAGAAATTTTACGTTTTTTAAAAAAATTTGAGAGATTTTGTATGATCGTTTGATTGGAAAAACAATCAATTGGCTCTGATACCAATTGTTAAACCCAGATCTGACAGTAGAGTAATGTAAAGGAATTTAAAAAGAGATTTATAGAAGAAGATGAATAGAAATCGGCCGTCACTTTCTTTATTGAATGGAAAATACAATCTCTCAAAAACCCTAATGGACTCTTATGTGATGTGTTTGAATATGTGTGTTACAAAGTGTTGATAATTCATCACTTCTATTCTATGCCTGTATCACTTCTTATATAGGCGATATTTACATGATAACTGAATCCTATAAATAAGGTAACTAAATCTTATAAACAAGAAAATAATCATTATCGAAAATGGGATCAGCATCATCCTTCAAGATTCTGAAGATAGTCATCCAGAGCATAGACCAACCAGAGGATAGACCAACCAGAGGTTAGACCAACCAGAGGATAGACCAACCAGAGGATAAACGTTTTAAGCTCAGCAGCATCTTCAGGTCTTCCATCCTTAGCCCCGATTACTTAATAAACTTTTTAGAATAATTAGGATCAAGTTCATCCTAACAATCTCCCCCAAAGTTTTATGAAGCAAGCATCTTCATGAAGTCTTCAGGTCTTCTCCCCTCTTTTTTCTTGAGTAAAGCTTTAGTGTACTTGGTATGGATGGAATTTTCAAGCTCCCCCCTGAATGTAGCTCTTTGTTCTTCATTTTCAACTTTTAGACCAAATCAGATTCAATGTGAATGCAGCACCACTGATTGCACAGCATGCGGCTTTAATCTGCCTACATCCCAGCACATACTTTGAAGCACAGAATAGCCACTCAACCCCAAAAGTAGCAAATTCATCCAACTAAGGGATAGATAAATGTGTGAATTTCTTGACAAAACAGTGCAATCAGTCTTATGACAAAGAATCTTTCATTGAACCGCAAGTTGAGTAGGAATTCAACTTTAGAGCTTGATCCAATTGGACATAACTTGAATAACCAAAGCAAACACCATTGGAATTGAGAACTAGAGAGAATAATTAACATTAAGCATTATGGCTTCAAGAAACAGCAGGTCAATTGAAAGAAAATTGACAGTATTGCTGTTAATGCTTCTAAGGGCAAAACATGAAGGAATATTGCCATATTCTATAGGATTGGTGATTACAGACAAGTAAATCTTTAGGCTCTTACAGATCCAAATCCACAAAAAGAGACGATGAATGAATGCTCAAGATATGGGAGACAATTATGCGTTTGGCAAATAGAACGCCAATTGCCTTAGGTTGTGAGTACCATGAACTCCTGCTTAACGCCTACGCGTAGATCTGAGAAAATCAAGGTTCAAAAGTTCGACTGACTCCAAGAAACTCCATCAAATAAACCAAAAAAAATTATGATCAAAATAGGTTCGTATTCATCCAAGAACAAATCCCTTAAAAGGAATTTGATTAAAACGTTTAATCATACTATGAATTGATGATTTTTTGGGTCCAAACTACAGTCGAACAGGAAGCAGTTCATGAAAGAGTATTGTTCAAGAAAATTGAATCTAGTGCAGAAAGATCAAATCGATAGAAGTTAATCGTTTTGGCTCTGATACCAATTGTTGATCCCAGATCTCTCAATAACACTAATAATCGAGTTAAGAATAACCAAATTATAGTGTTTTAATGAACAAAATGATTAACACTCAAGAACAATGTATGAACATTCAAAGAATAATCTTGAGTGCCAATGATTTTCACTTAATTCAATATGAAAAACGTAAAAGCAACATTTTTAACAATAAGCCTAATCATCTATTTATACTAGAAGGCTAATTAGAAGATAACTATCTAGTGAGACTATTTAGCTAATCTTCTACTAACGGATAAAGTTTAYCTAAACTATGGATAAGCTATAAATTAAGATAAACTTGAAATCCAGCTGTCGATTTGTCATCTCCAGCTGTCTTTCATGGGATGATGATTCAACCTTATCTGCATATCCTCATCGTATGCCTCTGGTTGAATTGCTGAAGAAAACTCTAACTGTTGTTGACCAGAAGGATGATGAAGATGCTCTTTCCATCGCATCTCTGGTTGTTCATCGACCCTCTGGTTCTTCTCCAGACTTGGTCAATTCTGCCTTAATGTCTTCATCGGTCTTCTGGTTCTTCATCACTTATTGTTCTTCATTACTTTTACACTTATAATTATGGGGTCTAACAGTGAGGAGTACGGAAATTGAATCACAATTTAAACCCACATCCCACGATTAAAATTCCTGATTTTATGGGGATTATACTCCACGATGATTTAAATTTTGAGTTTATGAATTTATGAAAATTCTGAAGTTGTGTAGTCTGTCCACGTCCAAGTATGAACGTGGTGTACAAGATTTACGGCTTCAGTTATAAATTCAGACGTGCGGAAGTAATTTTCAAATATTGACTTTCATAAGGACTAATTTTCAAATATTGACTTTCACATGACGAAGGGTAGTTTATAAGATTTATAGAGATATTGAAGTTTGATCTGAAGAAAAAGTTTTACCCAACGCAGGCTTTGTAATAAGAATTGCAAATCTAGAACAATTTTTGGTACGTTCAAATCTGTAGGCTGAGGAAGTCTTCCCACGCCGTCTGTTGTGAATACAGATTTCTAAGTTTGAAGTTGGTTCCAGATGTAAGATGGTGGTTATAAGTGCGGAAACAAGAAACTGACTCTGTACATTCCAGATTTGAACATTTTGATATGGAGTTTAACAACTTAATGGCTTTGCTAAGGGTTAATTTACAAATATTTACTGTCATATAACAGAAGATAGGGTATAAGGTCTATACAGATATGGAAGTATCGGTTGGGGGAAAATTTGTTATTCTACCAAGTGTTTGTAGTTCAGATGTACTATGTCTGAATATACACAGATCAGAGTTCCAGGTCTGGGCACATGCAGACCTACAACTCTGAAATGAAATTCAGAGTTAGTTACAAACTCTTGGCATTCAAGACTTACAACACATTCCTTCCTCTAAAATGTAGCTAACACGGTTGTCAACCACGTGTTCCTATATGATACGACCAACCATTAACTTACATTGTAATGGTAACTAAACATTTTTTTTTAAATACTACGGCTTTAAATTGTCAGGCTTAATGATTCCAAAAAGTACTCTACACCTCCACGTGTCACTCTATAAACAAACTTTTCAAGTTCTTTATTCAAATTTAAAACCAAATATATACTCCATATATGTGAAGCGTCATCACTCCCGCCTTCATTCTTCACATATGAACTTACCTTTTGCAATCATAGAACACCAAAGCAATCCATCAATGGTTAACTCACAGTCTAACGTCTAGAAAACAATCCATACCACCAAAACCTGCTTCGAATCCTCTTCTTCTTCTAATTCTGACAATGAGGTCAACCAGGTACTTCTATCCTGATTGGAAACATTGAAGTTGCATTCCAAGAACATGTCTCCCTTCTTTTAGGAACCTAATCTCCGTCAGCTAACACCAGATTCAATCATCTAGACCCAATTCTGGTGCCAAATGACGAACAGGTCACGGAGAAGCCTAAAGAACAAAACTCTGAACCCGCTGAATCTCAAAGGAAAGTGGGAGATGCTCATGAAAGCCAACCAGCACAGACTGCTGCTATGTCTGTAGCTATTGCAGAGCCTGATGTAAGTTAGACTATTTTACCGAAATCTGAATATGATGCCATTAAGGAAAACAACAGTGCCCTAAATTTGGAATCTAAAAAATTTAAACCGGAGCATTAAATTGTTATTAAGATGCTTAAAAGACATCTTCTTAAAAGGATGTTCACCAGAAGGTATGAAGTTCATGTTCAATATTTTCAACAGTGGTGGAAAATCTAACTTATGATGAGGAACAAAATGAGATTACTTCAACGGTAGGTGGATACGGTTTTTCCCTGTCCCTTGAACTGGTAAGGAAGATGCTCTTCCTTCCAAATAACAATGAAGTGTTGGGAAAATCAGATTTTGATGCCCTACCATCTAAAGAGAAGATGATTAAAGACTTGATTTCATTGGGATCCAAAGATCCCTTGCCAACACTAAGCAGTTTCAAGATAAAAGGTTTACCATCTGTTTGGTACTGCTTGTTCTCCTGTATCAATCGATGTTTATCGCCCAAAGCTTCAAGCCTGGATCAAGCATCAAGGCCAACATTGACAATCTTCCATGGAATAGCTTTCAACATGCATTGTGATTATGCATCACTATTCATGGAAGAAATTAAAGCGTACATTGCAAAGCTACCTGGGTACATACCATTTCAGAGATTCTTCCAACTTTGCATGAAGGGGGCAATGCACTTACGACCGAACATTCCAGCAAGAGAAGAGGAGGAAATGGCTCCATAATTCTATATGGATTCACTGAGTTTATCTACTCCTCTTTCTAATTTTAGAAATCATATGCCACAACCATTGGAATTGAGAACATATATTAGGAACGATAATAGGGTACTTAAAGAATATTGCGCTTCTATGGGACTGCCAGAACTGGCAAACCCTACCCAAGAAGCACTTCAACCTAGGACGAGTGGTGAAGGGTCAAAAGAAAAGAGTGTTGGAAAGGAGATACAGAGGGTTATGTCTCCTAAAAGTGTAGAGAGGAAAAATGTGAATGAGAGACAGGGTAGAAGAGAAAAAAAAGAAAGCATTTAGAGAGAACAAGGTCAAAAAAAGAAGAGGACCCTGCCCCATCCCCAAAAAGACGGGCACCCACAGTTGCTACCTCTCCATATTCTCTTGTGGAAGCTATTGAAAAAGGCACTGAGCCCATGCCGACACTCATATCAACCCTACCCACCCACTCATCGCCTTCTCAAAAGGGCAAACTTTTACTAAACATTTTGAGACAACCAACGGATAATCCATTGGTTTGCTCACATTGAGTCGGTAAGTTCATCCTATATTGAGCCAAATGAAGAACCAGAAACTAATAATCTTCCTTTCATCAGCACACGTTTTCATGACATACCTATTCAGGTTGTTTGTCAACCTGCATTAACATCTATAGACATTCCGTCTACCGATGGTCAAGGATTGGGTGGAAGTCCTGGTGGAATGAACATCAAAGAAATTCCATTTCCAAGTACATATGTTGTATATGATGCGTTTGTCACATCAACAGGCCAACCCACACCTGCTGTGGGATTGCAAACAGGATCATTTGTTGATCCTGGTTTCCTATCAACAATTGTCATGCAGACCGAGTTTTACAACTTCAGTGTCTTTTCTCAGAGTGAATTTGCAAATATTCACTCTAAAATCAATGAATTGACGGCTGTAAATGAAATAAGAAGTTTACACGAGAAGATGACGTCAATGGAGGAAACAATCGTGGAAAGAATTGATGGGCTTGACAGTTCTGTTCTTCTAACGAAAAATGAATTGGAGGGTGTGAAAAATATCGCGAAAACCAGCCAAACAACTCTCTACAACTTGGAATCAAACTTTGTGACGAAAGAAAACTTCAAGGTGTTTCAGAGCTGTATCCTCAAAAACTTTGGCATTTTGTCTCAAAAGATGATTGAGATACAAGCTAAGAACCAAGCTGCCATTCTTAGTCAAGTAAATACACTCAGGCAGTCTCAAATGGATGACACCAATTGACAAGCCAGAACCAAAAATCCAATCCAACCACCAACTGATCCATCCGCTTCAGAAGGAAATCCCATTCCTGCCATTCCCAAAGCCTACGTGCCTCATACGAAGATTTTGCCACAACTGCTCAAATGAATGACATGAAGGCGGATATGGGGGATTTAAGATACATGACAGTGTTGATACGTAGAGGTATTCAACAAATGGGTTACAGGAAAGAAACTCAGTCATCTAAAAGGAAGCATGATGAAGATGATGACTTGATGATGAAGCTGGCTATAATAATAAAATAGGTGTAAGAGAATAAGGCAAGAAGAGGCAACAGCACTGGGAATAGCATCTAATGCAGATATAGCAATTGAAGAGAACATTGAAGAGGGAGATAGTGATGAAAACAGAATGGATGTGGATAATACTGAAGCAGACTGTAATGAGATGGAGAAGATGGAAACGGAGGAAATTGACACCGTCGCCATTCCTATTTCAGATGGGGACTTTAAAAATCCAGATGATGAGGTAGAACCAAGACATGAGCATATTTTTCAAAACTCATGTGTTGCAATCATTCCTTTCACACCTTTTGATTCATTTATTCAATTAATTCATGAAAAAATATTTACTCCCTCAACCAATCAACCTCTGAAGGAAAACCAAGAAACAACAGCCGAACCAGCAGAGTCAATTGCTAAGGATGATTCGGAGATGGTTATTCATAACCCTGATGGCTCTTTCAGCTCTTTTAAGTCTGACAATCAGATGTTCATAATAGATGATAAGGAAGAAGTCATGCTGGAACATGAAATTGATGGGAACTGGCCTGGAGAAGTGCATATGATGTACTCTGAAATGATAAGCACACTAAGGAGAAACGATTAGAGACAAATATAAACAACCTAATTGTTGAAGTCCATAACTTCCATGTAAGATCCTTTGTTGTTGTGGATTACTTGGATTTAGAAATAATGAGAGCAGACAATCGAGTATATCAGATCTCTAGTGCTGATTTTCCAAGGTTGAAGGTAGAAGATCAATTTTTCCTCCTGAAGTATTTCGAACAAACAGAGCATTCCTGGGCTGAAGTGGAAATAAGAAGGTCATTTGGGATTTACATCAGAAACTTAGGTTTATATGATATGCAAGTGGCATTAGATCTAGACCTGACAAGGATTAATGATTATGATTTGGATGAAAGCTATGAGAACGTGGCGCTTATGAATCAATTTGTATTCCTTGATGAACCACAGTACTACTTTAGAAGTTCTTCGGCTCTAAGGGTGTTGAAAGTTACAAAACTTCTTATGTTTACAAGCAAAGCGTTGACACATTTTCTAAAAGCCATGGAGAGTTCACTTAATGTACAGGAAGATGTGAAAGAAAAGTTTCTGGATGAAATAAAGGAGAGGATAAAGCTTAGGGAACTGTGTAAAGAGTGTCAAAAGGTGGCGATAATGGAGAAAAAATTAAAGAAAGCATTAGGTAAAGATGTGGTGCTTCCACGGGAATACTTCATTTCTCGAACCTTGAAACCGGTTCCAACTGCAGTGGTAAAGAAAGAGAAAGAAAAAGAAAAGGTAGATTTGGATGAATGGTTACTTGAATTCAAGCACTGGAATTTTTTCATGTTTGAATCCAATTACGTCATCAAGAATTACGTGGATACATTTACAAGGAAGCCACCTGCATTCAAGAGAAAATATGAACAATTTATACACAGAATAGGCAAGTTGCACAGAGATGTGTACTCAAAGCCGAGTATTATGAGGATGGTGGACATCAAACAGAAAACATGGCAGGGTATAGTATACCAAGTTTTTAGTGTTGAGAGAACATATAATAGGGTGTATGAGTTCTCGGAGGCTGATTTCATATTCATCAATCACAATGATCTGCTCCAATTGTATTACAAATTAGCTCCATTCGAAGATAAATGTGTCAAGTTCAAAACAGGTTTGATTGTTGTTGTTCATGGCATGCTTAGAGCTCCCTTAATGGGTGGCATGACTGACTTTCAGTTGGCCATAACTCTGAACAGAGATAGGGTATATTTGATGCATCCGGAGATCAATCTTGGAGAATTGGCAAACTTTCATACAGGAACTGTAGTGTGTGATTCTCCGGGATACATATGCAAGAATCTGAATGAGAAGTTCTTATTCAGGATATATGATATAGCCAAGTACAGCTTTGGTACCTTGAAATAGATTTACATATCATTAGAAAAGAAACTGTTGAGGAAGCTTAAAATAACTCCACGAGAAGAATGGCCAAAATTAAAAGAACTCATAAATTGGATGATAATGCATATTGACTCTCAGCTTGAGTACAGAAAAACAATAATTGAGAAGTTCATTCCAATCCTTATTGACAGGAAGTTCAAACTCTGAAGAGAAGAGGAAGATTCAATACACACCTACAAAGAATAAAACAGTGATAGATTTAGTTTTGTAAAGCACAAATTTTATTTTAGAAACTTAGCTTAGAATTCATAAATTATGTAAATAGTTTCAATTTTAGTAACAGCAATTCATTCATTAATTTATTAAGGGGTAAACAGTTTGGTCTGCATTGTTCACTTTTTAATAACAGTTTGGTACATTTATTACTAATAGGCTCTATTCTTACCTTGTTTTATGTTTTTTTAATCATATCCTCTCTGTACATAAATGTACTACACATCTTAATTTGAGAAATTTAAATCATCTGATAGAATTACATAACGAATATGGATGTTTGTGAAAAGTAAGACGCTGCTTGAGAATGACCTACCCGACTTACAGTTTTGAAGGTAGTTTGGAAATGAAATTTGGAGAATGACTTTAGTATTAAAGTATGGATTTTTACTTTTAGACTTCAAGGAAGTCTAGACATGAAATATAAAGGATGACTTCAGCATGCAAGTACAGATCCTTAATTTCAGACATGGAGGTTTGGCGGTTCCTTACAAATTTCCTAGTTCGTTCCGACGAACTGGTGTATTCTTTTCTACATTTGGGAATAAGGTTCCAATGTGAAACATGTTTCAGAGTTAGTGAAATAAACTATGAAGAATGACTCTCCAGACTTCGAAGCTCGCAGTTTTTCATAAATGGTACTCTGTGAAATGTATTTCCAGATGTCCTTGATGTCGACAGTTCTAGACTTAGAAGTGTGACAGTAAGCAACCAAGACTACTTCTGCGATAGTTTGAATAAGAGTTCGAAGTTCAGATTTCTAAACCTGTAAGAACTCAATTGTTTCTCAGCTTAATTTATGTTTTTTTTTCTTCATATTCCTCTGCTTACATAAATATATTAAACATCTTAATTTGAGAGATTTAAATCATCAGAACCTCTGCACAAAATAAAAGTTCCATAATTGAAAATTTTCACTCTCCTGGAAAAGAAGACAAATTGTAACTGGAATGAATACACAATGGTAATCGAAGGCAAAGGTGAAAGAGAACATATGTATTACATTTATTATATAATACTTTTACAGTACAATGAAAGGAAACTACAGGACTTACAATTGAAAAAGAAAACTAAAAATAAACATAATTTACAAAGATAAAGCTTTTTACACATGTTGGAGCGTCATGAACCTCCTAAGAAGTTCATGAAACTCCACCACACCATCGATGCATTTAACCAGATTGCGAGACCTCTTCTTGCCACCCGTGGTATTGTCGCTGCTTCTGAGTAAATTATCCTTGATGAAGCGCAGCGTAGAATCTGAATACTTTAGGCTCTGCTCTTCACGGAAGAACACCATTCTTCCTTGTGCATTCTTGTAGATCACCCCAAACTCTGGTTCCACCATTACCGTCCACAATAGGTAATGATTAATGCCTGCTAGTTCTTCATTCGAATGCAGTGACATTAAGATGATCAATCCCCATGTCCAGAGCCAATTGGAAGTCAAATTTGCTATTAAAGTCCAAGAGATCCGTCATCGTTTGCCGAATCGCCGAGTTTGCCACAGAGTACTTCATCCCCTTATCCCTCCTATGTTCTGTGTAGAAGAACAGAGACAAAATATCCCATGGATTTAGATTAATGAGATCGCAATTTGTAAAAGATTTGATCTTGCCATGGGACCTTTCAACCTTGTATTCATGAAATACAATCTGGCTGTGCGCAAAGGTTCGTCATTTGACGTCCAAGACATTAACGATTCTATGCACCGAATGAACTGCAGAAGGAGGTTGAGTGAAACAGTCGAAGAACCTCTGCCTAATATGCTCGTCAGCCGTTGGATGCAGATTTATCTTTAAAATTGGAGTCTCATTCCGCAGGCTATAGAGATATTGATAGACATCTTCATTGTCTGCAGCATGTGTGATAGGCTCGGTGAGGGGAGTAGGCTTTAACAGGTCCTCTATGTCATCCCTGATATCTTGTACTCTTTCAATACCATATATTGAATTTTGATCCCTGCGGCTGCTGCCTCCTTCTGGCTTTCGACCTTTGATTGGGACCTTCTGCCTCAAAGCAAAGAAGACCACCCTGGTCCCTTAAACAGGGACCTTTGCTCTGTGTGTGTTCCGATGTAGTGGTGGGGCAACGGCAGTTACTTCTTGAAGTGGGACAGCCGTTGGAATATCCGATTGTAGCTCTGGGTCAACTACATTCACTGCCACCACTTCTACTTCATCACGCCTCCTTCTTGATGAAGCAGCAATCTCCATGTAGTATTCTGAGGAGGATGACAAAGGCTTCTCTGGTTCGAATGAAAAGAGGTGTACAGATAAAAGTTGAATCACATCATCTTCATGTTTCTTTTAGCCTTCTGCTTCTACGAGAGTGCCGCGGGCAACTTCCCTTTCCTTATTGCGTCTGCATGTGCTTGCGCATCTTGAGATCTCTGCCTTGATGATGCTGGCGCTTGTTGGCGTAGAACAGAGGCAGAGGTGGCAGCCCTAGGAAGGGTACTTGGAGCAGCTGTTGAATGCCTCTCCCCCTCTTGACGATTTTGAGGATCAAACAGGTCTGGGTCCTCTTCATCGTCAAGTCTTCTTCTTTTGGACGCCTCTGCACACAAAGTGGCATCCATTTTTTTTTGTCTCTGCTCCTGTGCATGAGGCATGGACATGAGTTTCGCCTCATACATTTTAAGTAGATCTTCTACTGCGTCTCCAACTCGTCGAATCTCAAAGTCATAGCAGTAGTTGAAGCCAACTAGAGAACTCGTTATTGACTCTGCTACTTCTGTGGCTTTGCTGTTGAACTCAGAACTAAAAGATGCCACCTTCTGTAGAAGTCTGTCACCCAGAGCATTTATTGCGTTTTGAGTGACATAATCGATAGTTACGTTGAGAGGGATCATCGCCTGGGAGTCATGAGAAGTAGAAACTTCATCCTTCTTCATGGATGCTATGACATTTTGCAGGGCCTTTGCATTTTGCACCGTCAATTCCTGTAGGGTATCGAGACGAGAGGCATTCATCGAAGATTCAGCGCTCAATACTACCAAGGATGCTCGTATCTCATCCAGAGCAGATGTAGAAGGTGACGGCTCTGCATGGGCCATGATGAGTTTTAGCTCTTCTAAGGAGCACAACAAAGAGGTACCAAGGGATTGAAACTCATCCGTTCTGACGTAGGCTATTTGTGTAACCTCTGGCTCAACACATGGGCTAGATTTAGTCCTTGTTCCAAGGACACCTTTTTGCTCGACTTGTTTAATGTTTGTTGGGGAAGGATTTCCAGCAGATCCTCGTGGTTATTTTTGAAGAGAATTCACCACTGTTTTTCTGTGATGAAGAGTATCCAATGCAGGTTCAGAGCCAACCAGAGGACTCTCCATGAGTGGACAAGAAGGTTGGTCGAGAACCTCCATGTCTTGTGCACCTAATCCTTGCTATGAACAAGGTGGGGAAACTCTATATGCAAAGGAAACAAATTCCTCTATGGGGAATAGTGGCGTGATATGGGGAGACATGTCACTTATTCTTTCAAAGGTTGCACCCTTTTGAGAGGATGTTCCCTGAGGTGTGGCTTCCCTTTGGCTTTCTTAACCAGAGGCAGATGCGACCTTTGGTTGTTTTGGGTGGTGAAGGTTCGAGGTGTGCACCTCTGTTTCAATGACCTTCGTCTCTCGATCACCGAAATCAGATGATGTGTTTGCACTGGGAGTTGGGGTATTGAATCGTATGTGCCTATTTACCCTAGGCTGCTCTAGCTCGCCTTGAGGTAGAGCAGCTGCTACACCTTCTCCCTCATCATTCTCTTCACTATCGGATGAGGAAGAGCTTCCAGCATCTCTATGCTCTTGCTCTTCCTCGGATTCCTCTACATCAGAACTTGAAGACAGTTTTGTTTCATGCATAGCTTCATCTTCCAATCTTCTCATTTCCTCCTCCTTTCTTGCTCGCTCCTCTCGCTCCTGCCTCTCTCTTTCTTCCATCTCTCTCATTTTCTTTTCCTCCCTATCCCTCATTTGTTTAGCCTTTTCCCTCTTCCTCTTCTGCTCCTTCTCACTCTCAATTCTCACTTGCTCTACTGGCCTTTCTGCCTCTTCACTCTATTAGGCTGTCCCTATGCGTGTCAGGGTTCGAGCCACTGCTTCTAGTGCCTCGCGTACACGTCTATAACTCCTCCTTACCTCATGTGTCTTCATGTAGGTCATCAGTTTCATTAGAATGGGCTTCTCAGCTGAATAGCAATCCTTATGTACAATGGGTTTGTATGCAGAAAGTACGTTAACCTTCTGCACAGGAAGGCCTGAGACGTTGATCATGTGCTCCTCAACAAAAGATCTTAGAAGAAGACCTAAAAATCATGGGAAGAATAGAGGTGGCAATACTCTTCCCTTAGAGACCTCATGGGACTTTTTCACAACTACAGCCTTGAACTCCGTGTAAAGTATCAAAGAGTAGTTGAGGGGCAGGTCAAAGAATATCCCATACACAATCTGCATGATATTAGTGGAACACATGTCCAGACTACCAATTTTGGCCATGAGAGACCGATTCACCAATGTGAACAGGACGTTCCACATTGGTGGTAGAAACTGATGACGGTACTGTGATGGATACCGGATTTGTTGATTGTAACCCAACATCTTCAAGAAAGCGACCAGCTCATCCCCGATTGGAAAAGGGGGTATTTGTCCAGGACAAGATCCGTTTTCATCGGTAGTTGTAAGACTTGAGAAAACAACGACCTAGAAATACGCACTGAAACGTACTCTTTTGTCGAGGAAACATAGAATCGTCCAACAACCGCATGCTGCGATTCAGTAATGTTGCATGATAGCCAAAATTCCTTAATGAAACGTTGTGGAATGGCGTCATCCAAGTTCATGAGGGCAGGATTGAGAAAATGATGTTGAAGGATATCAATGATTGGGTGAAAACTGGAGTCAAAGTTGTCCAAGTTGAGGCAAAGTGCGTGACTATTTGGTTTCAGAGGAAGGGGAATAATGGTATGAGTAGATCCGTCAATGGATTTGAGGGTAGTGGTTTGCGTTTAGGAATTTTTTGATGCGGATGTAGACATTTGCAGGTTTGTGAGCAACAAAATGACCCTGGTTTGCGGTTGGCTGAAAGTTAGGGTTTCACGAAAATGTATAAATTTGTGGTTGATTTTGTGTTTTGTGTGCAGATGTTGGACTTAATCAACTTACTTGCAATGAATATCGATTGAAGCGAAGTAAAAGAGGGGGAACCTTGAGGTCATAATTCGTCAATGGCGGCAATTGGTTTTTAGTTCGTAGAAGACAACAATGAGAAAAATATGGATAAAGGGTTAGAAAGAATGAAAAATTTAATTTGGGGAATAAAGGGTAATTTAAAATGAGATTTTGTAATAGGCAATCGAATGAGAATCAGCACGAAACGTTGAGAGCTGAAACGGTTATGCAATAGCGTATGGAGGGAAGACACGTGGCTTGGCATGTTTTCCATCCCGCCTCCTTTACTTGAAAAATTAGAGATACAGGTGGTGACCCTCTATAAGTGACAACTTGTATTTTAAATAATTATGAATAGAAACAGAGTGGCCTGGGAAAAGTCTGATGGAAATTTCCAGAATTAAAGAAAAAGAATGTCCACACCTATAGGTCTGCAAAATTATGAATGAGGATAACATAGCTGAAGCACAGCCTCAGAGTTATAACATATGTTATTTAGAGTGGCACGTCTAAAAAGCATATCCAGAGTTAAATGCAGATTGTCTGCGTAGCTCTGCATGAGGTACGAAATGTTCTGCTTAATATGTACATCGACAGAGCTCATATTCGAGAATTAAATGTTACATATACAATGGATGGCCTGTGCTTGGATGATCAGGAAAAACTTCTAAATGAAGACGAACACTGTAAATACAGTATGCAACGCTACGTAGTACATGCAGAGCCTTTGTAAACCTCTGTATGAGAGAAGCAATGGGAATCAGAGGCTGTGGGTAGTACATGCAGAGATAGAACGCTTATTCAAGACAAGAACAAATCCTCTATGAAGCTCTGTATGAAGGACGTAGGCAGGGTCAGAATGACTATGTAGCACCTGTAGAACCTCTGTTAAGCTCTGTATGAAGAACGAAATCAGGCCTCAAGGACACAAACATAAGCAAATTTCCCAAAGATTAAGACATAAACTACCCAGAGTTGTAAGTCTGAAGTCTATCTTTAGAGTAAGAGACACCGCCTTCACATTTGACATGCAGAGAAGTAGTTCTTTCTCAAGACTTAAATGCAGAGCCTCTATGTAGCTCTGCATGAAACATGGATTTTGGTTCAGATTGACAGCATAGCACATGCAGAACGAGAGGCGCAACCTCAACGTAGGACATAAAGAGCGAGAGCTCTTTCGGAACAGTTAAATGCAGAGCCTATGCATAACTTTGTATGCAAAACAGAGGCAGGGTTAGAGTGACCGCGTTGCACGTGCAGAACCTTTATTAAAATTTGTATGAAGAATGGAATCAAGTTTCACAGACCCGAGGGTGAAGAAAATTCCCAGAGTTTAAAACAGATACGGTACACAGTTACAACTCTGAAACCCACCTTCAAAGTAAGAGTCGGAGCCTCAACACATAGGGCATGAAAAGATAGAGCTCTTTCTGAACACTTAAATGCAGAGCCTCTGTGGATCTCTGTATTAGCTATGGAGTGTGTGTTTAAGTGACCATGTAGGCCGTGCAGAACCTCTGTTAAGGTTTGGATGAAGAGGCGGAGCCTCAACGTAGGACATGAAGAGACAAAGCTCTTTCTCAACACTTAATTGAAGAGCCTTTGTGTAGCTTTGTGTCATGTATGGAGGCAGGGTTAGAGTGACCGCATTGCACATGCAGAACCTTTGTTAAGGTCTGTATAAAGCACGGATGTTGGAGTCTAACAATGTCCCCCGAAGTGTAAATAAGGTAGGATCTTACTTGAATTACAAATGGAAAGTCTAATTGAAGCCAGAGGCTAAAAGGAACTTCTGATTTTCATTCACTATCTAAAAAGTACAATACAATTGAATGGAAATTACATTGAATTTACAAGATAGAAAAAAAAAACATACAAAACATAGGGACTAAACATTTTGAAGTCTGATGAACTTCCTAAGAATTTCATGAAACTCTAACATGTTGCAAATTGATGTTAAGATGATTTTCGCCCGTTCCTTTGCTCCTGGGGAGTTGTCTCTGCTCCTGGCTAGATTATCTCTGATGTACCGCAGGATAGAGTTTGAATACTTGTAGTTATGCATATCTAGAAAAAAGATCTTTTTATTCTATGCATTTCGAAATCCTACTTCCACTTCTGGTTCCACCAATACAGTCCAAGAAGGGATGCTATTAATGCCCTGCAGATTTTCGTTTGGTGCACCGACAGTCAATTGATCCACTCCCAGATCCAGAGCTAGTGGAAAATCGAACTTGCTTCTGAAGTCAAGAAGGTCTGTCATCGTTCGCCTTATAGCAGAGTTGGCCACAACGTATTTGATCCCCTTGTCCTTCTTGTGATATGTGAAGTAAAACAAAGAGAAGATCCCACGGATTCAGATTTATAAGGTCACAATCTGTGAACCTGCTGATCTGTTCGCAAGACCTCTCCACCGTATACTCATAGAAGATAATCTGGTTATGCACGAAGGTACGTTTCTTGATGTCAGTGGCTTGCTTGATGCCATCGACGAAATGGACTTCAGAGATGGGCTAGATGTAGCGATCTAGGAACCTCTGCCTAATATGCTCTTATACCATTCGATGAAGACTGATCTTTTGGATCGGTGTCTCTTCTCACAGGTTGTATAGAAATTGGTAGATTTCCTCGCTGTCTGCTTTGTATTGGCATATCAAGGGGTGTAGGCGTAAACATTGCGTCCATGCTCTCCTTAATCTTCTAAACACGATCAAAGGGATGTTTTCTTTTGGGCCTACTGGTTGGCCGGACAGGGACCCTCTGTCTCATTGCAAGTGGGACTACTCTGGTCCCTTGTGCAGGGACCCTAGCTTTGTGTGTATTCTTTTGTGGTGGAGGAGCAGCAATCGTGATGCCTTCTAGAGGGACAGCAATAGGAATGCGCAAAAGTGATGGATCAGCCATATTCACTGTTACCACCTCTTCTTGTCCTCTTATTTGAGAACCTGTGTCCATGGCGTACTCCATTGATGAAGACAGAGCAAGGTCTAAATCAAATGATGCATAGACATTTAGAATATCTATCACTTCTGTATTCTTTTGTGGCAGCTGTCTCTGCCTGAGATGCCATGGGCATCTTTCCCTTTCTGAGCGCCTCTGCTTATTCTGGCGTTGGTTGACTCTGTGCCCTCTACCTTGAAGGATCTTGTGCTGGTTAGCGAGGGGCAGAGGACGTTAGTGCAGAGGGGGCAGCCGTAGGTGTACAATTGGAATGGCTGTTGGATAGTTCTCCCTCTCTTCACGATTTTGAGGACCAGACTGGTCTGGGTCCTCATCATCGTCAAGTCTTCTCCTCTTCGATGGCTCAGTACATGGAGAAGAATCCTTTCGTCTTTTTGGCCTCGACTCCTCTACTTGAGGCATAGACTTGATTTTCTCCTGAAAGACTTTGAGGAGATCTTTGAATGCATCGCCAATCCGTCGAATCTCGACGTCCGATCGATAGTTGAACTTGGATAGAGAGAGTGTGATGGTCGCTGGTGCTTCTGTGGCTTTGTTGTTGAAATCGGATGTGAAGTACGCCATCTTCTGTAGAAGTCTGTCACCCAGAGCATTCATTGCGCTCTGAGTGACATAGTCCACAGGTACGTTCAGAGGGATGATCACCTGGGCGTCATGAGAAGTGGACGCCTCACCCCTCTACATGGAAGCTATGACCTCTCGCAAGGCCTCTGCATTTCATGCCGTCAAATCCGTCAAAGTATCGAGACGAGAAGCGTTTGTTGAAGACTCAGCTCTCAATACTGCCAAGGACGCTCGTATCTCATCCAGAGCAGGTGCAGAAGGGGACGACTCGGCACGAGCCATGATGAGTTTTAGCTCTTCCAAGGAGCACCGCACAGAGTGAGAAGAGAATGGAACTCTTCCTTTGTGACATATGCTGGTAGTGTAACCTCTGGGTCAACACATGGGCCAGATTGAGTCCCCGTTCTAGGGACGCCTTCATTCACGACTTGGTTGATGTTGGTCGGGGAAGGACTTCCAGCAGATCCTTATGGTTCTCTTTGACAAGAATTCACTACCGCTGTTCTGTCAGGGAGAGTATCCAAGGCGGGTTCAGTGCCGGCCAGAGGACTCTCCATGAGTGGACTTAGAGACTGGTCGAGAGTCTCCAAGTCATGTGCACCTATTCCTTGCTCTGAACAAGGTGGCGAGTCTACACGTGCAGAGGAAATGAATTCCTCTGTATGGGAAAGTGTCGTGATATGGGGATACATATCACTTATACCTTCAAAGGGTGCACCCTTTTGAGAGGGTGTTCCCTGTGGTGTGGCTTCCCTTTGGCTGTGATAACCAAAGGCAGATGCGACCTCTGGTTCGTTTTGCTGGTTTGGGTTCGAGGTGTGCACCTCTGTTTCAATGACTTCGGTGTCTCGACCACCGGCGTCAGATGATTCATTTGCACTGGGAGTTGGGCTGTCGAAACGGATGTGCTTATTTACCCCTGGCTGCTCTGGCTTACCCTTAGGCAGAGCAACTGTTGCACCTTCTCCCTCTTCTGCTTCTTCTTCTGCGTCTTCACCCTCCTCACTCTCGTCACTTGATGTATTGGACCCAGTAACATCATCAAAATGTTCCTGGTTTTCTTCTTCGTCAGAGCTAGAGAAGTGCTCCAAGCCTTGATTGGCTTCTTCCTCTGCTCTGATTCTCTCTTCTTCCTTGAGATGAACAATCTCTGCTTGCCTTGCTCTCTCAACTCTCTCCTCCTCTGCTTTCAAACGAGCCATTTCTTCAAGTCTGGCTCGTTCAACTCTCTCCTCCTCTGCTTTCAAACGAGCCATTTCTTCAAGTCTGGCTCGTTCAACTCTCTCCTCCTCTGCTTTCAAACGAGCCTTTCTCTCTCTCTATTCTCTTTTTCTTTGCCTCTAGTCTCTTTCTCTTCTTCTCTCTTTCTTTTTCCGATCTCACCCCCTCCTCTTCTGCCTGAGGCCTTTGAGTGTCCTCCCTTCCCTCATCCTCTTGGTTGGTACCTATGCATGCCGGGGTTCACGGCACAGGTTCTTGTGCCTCGCGTACACATATGTATTGTCTCCTCACATCCATCGTCTTCATGTAACATAAGAGCCTCTTCGGAATTGGCCGTTCTGTAACATAGCCTTCTTTGTTGACCGTAGGTTTGTACTGAGTGAGCACATTCACCTTCTGCTCAGGCAAACATCCCACGTCAATGTTGTTGTCGTCAATAACAGGTCTTAGAAGAAGACACAGAAAGCGAGGAAACAAGAGCGATGGCAATTCCTTCCCTTTAGCCACCTCTTGGCACTTCTTCATGACAGATGCCTTGAACTCTATGTAGAGGAGGAAGGAGTAGTCGAATGATAAGTCAAAAAAGATGCCATAAATGATCTATAGGATGTTGGTGGAGCACATGTCCAAGCTGCCAATCTTCCCAGTCAACGACCGATTCACCAATGTGAACAGGGTGTTCCACATTGGGGTAGGTACTGTCGATGGTATTGAGAAGGATACTGGATGGATTTGTTGTATCCCAAGAACTTCAAGAATGAAACAATCTCATCCATAGATGGGAGAGGGTGTTAGACCCCATAATTAATAAGTGTAAAAGTAATGAAGAACGATAAGTGATGAAGACAATAAGGCAGAATTGACTGTCTGAAGAACAACCAGAAGATCGATGAACAACCAGAGATGCGATGGAAAGAGCATTTTCATCAGTCCTCTGGTCACCAATACTTAGAGTTTTCTTCAGCAATTCAACCAGAGGCATACGATGAGGATATGAAGATAAGGTTGAAAACATCATCCCATGGAAGACAGCTGGAGATGACTAATTGACAGTTGGACTTCAAGTTTATCTTAATTTATAGTTTATCCATAGTTTAGATAAACTTTATCTATTAGTAGAAGATTAGCTAAATAGTCTCACTAGATAGTTATCTTCTAATTAGTCTTCTAGTATAAATAGGTGATTAGGCCTATTGTAATCAAAGTAATAATTACGTTTTCATATTGAATAAAGTGAATTTATTGGCACTCAAGATTGTTCTTTGAATGTTCATACATTATTCATAAAATATCTCAATTCATTAAAACACTATAATTTGGTTATTTTTAACTCGATTATTAGTGTTATTGAGAGATCTGGGATCAACAATTGGTATCAGAGTCAATTGATTGTTTTCTCAATCAAACAATCATCCAAAAATCTCTCAATTCACGTTTTTCATAAAATATCTTCACCAAAAACGTAAATTTTCTCTCTTCTAAAATCTCCAATGGCTAACTGGAACTCAGCCTACAGTGTTGGTTCCCTCACCAAATCTCCAACTCTTCAAAGAGAAGAGTACCCACAATGGAGGATACGAATGGTGAATTTATTGGAAGGGATGGACATAAATCTTCCGCGATCTGTCATGGAAGGTCCCTATGTTCCACAGACTCTTGTTCCAAGAGTTCCATGAACAAATACAACAGCAGAAATTCCCTCCTACTACATGCCCAAGGACGAAAAAAATTGGGATGAAGACGACATAGAGCGGGTTGAAACCGACAAAAAGGCCAAAAGATTAATAATTATGGCCATATCCAATGAAATCTTCCAATCCCTTGACGCATGTTCCACAGCCAAGGAACTATGGGATGAGCTGGCAAGCCAATTGGAAGGAGGAGCAAAAACGAAGAAGAATCGTAGAGATCAATGTCTCAATGAATACATTGATTAATCAATGTCGCCGAAACGATATCTCCAGAACAAAGTAAGAAAACAATGTTTTATTCCTTGAAAGTCTCGGCGATGAATGGACACAGCTGTCAATGTCCCTTCAAGCAAATAAGAATGTAACAATCCACATATTCTATGTACCGATAATCCACATCATCATACTCATAACACAAAATATAACATCGTTTACAAAATACAGATTAACAAAATACTTTCTTGGAATACATTTTGAATAACTAAACGTTATTCATTCTAAACTTTTCCCTTGCCTTTATCTTGCGAGGTATGATGACCTGCAAAACAGGTTAGTCCAACAACTGAGCGTTAGACCAAAAAGGTCTAGTGAGTGTATAATTCTCAAATAAACAATATACTTTCCAAACAATCAGTTCAGAATCACACCTGTTCTGACACATAAACTTATCAATGTCTCTCGCGGTTACACCGCCATTACATCTCTCTTGCTGTTACACCGCCATTACATCTCTCCCGCGGTTACACCGCCATTACATCTCTCCCGCGGTTACACCGCCATTACATCTCTCTCGCCATTATATCTCTAAAATGATTCAACATATTAACCGGATTTGAAGTCCGGTCAGCCTTGTCCGGATATAGAATCCGGACAAACACTTGGANGAATCCGGACAAACACTTGGAATATCAAAAGGGTTATATCATCTCCGGTCAACAATCCGGATAACACCTTGTATAAGCTTTGTCCGGTTAACACTTAAAATTATTTCTAACATATTTGTCCGGACAATACACCGCCCAAAGCTTAACCGATTTAACACTTAGAAATATTCCAATTTCTATCCGAATAAGAGTCCAGACAATACATTGCCCAACCTTTGACCGGTTTAAAACAATCCGGTCAATACACCACCCAACTCTTGACCGGTTTAGACAAGATTCGGTCACCTCTTGACCGATTTAGGGAGGACTCTGGACAACACTTGAGCGGTTTATAATCCGGATGAAACTGTCCGGATATCAATCCGGTCATCACATGGGCGGTTTAAGGAAATATCCACACAATGTGAACTATAAACCATAAATAACCAGTTCTAATAACTACTGAATTGTATGCAAACAACTTTATACTCAAAGCTTTAATACACTCACCATTAAAAATCGAATATCCAAGCTTTTGAATCCTCTTCTTGCAATCCGTATGATTCACAAAGAAAACTTTCTAAATACAGAGTGTGTGTAAAACCTTTCATCTACTCAACTTTCTATATGTATAGTATTGAGGAAAGGTGGTGGGCGCCACAACCAGCCGACCTCCCCCCCCTTTTCTTTTTAAAATTAAATCTCAAGATATTCACATAAACATAACACACACACACATACACATACACACACACACACACATATATATATATATATATATATCTTAAAGAAAATCTTAAATCAAAACTTGAAACCCGAATATTACAACATTCCCTCCTTAAAAGAATTCCGTCCCGAAATTCCATTAAGTAAACAGATAAGGATATTTCATCCGCATTTCCAATTCTGATTCCCAGGTGGCATCTGGTCCCTTATGATAACGCCATTGAACCTTTACTAACCCAATCTCTTTGTTTCGTAACTTCTTTACTTTGTAATCAGTAATATGAACAGGGGTTTCTTCAAAGCATAATTTTTCATTTACCTTAATCTCAGGTAATGGTACTGCCACATCTGGACTTATTAGACACTTCCTCAAATTTGATACATGAAACGTGTCATGAATTCCACTTAATTCCAAAGGAAGTTCTAATTTGTAGGCCACTTCCCCAATCCTTTCAATAATAAGGAATGGTCCAATGTACCTTGGACTTAACT
>NC_037531.1:6418689-6421670 GCF_001531365.2 Cynara cardunculus var. scolymus
TATTTACTTTTTCCATACTTTTACATTAGATGAAATGAGAGCTAACAGTTAGACCGGATGGTCTAGTGAGATCCCTTTTTCTATGTCATTGCAGGGTTAAAATCACCAAAACTCTATTTAAGTCAACTTTTCATATATATAACAAATATATGAACAAGTAAAACATAATACTATTACCTTTCCAATTCCAAAGCCAATCATTCAGCTTTTATATTAAAATACCCAAACCCAAATAGGTTTGAACTAACTAGGTTTCACATAATGCCACTTTTAAATCTTTTCAATTAAAAACAAGGTTTATTCAAAGTTTCAGGCCAAAACCTGTTTTCAACTTCTCAATAACATCCAGACTACGATTTCCAATAAGAACCCCGATTCTAAATCTTTAAATCAGAAAGAAATAAAGATTCCAAATCACAGTAATCTTAAAGGATATAATAGTAAGAGTTATATCATACATCACACATACAAATGCCACCTTTATATCCAAAGGTACACCTCTCCTTGATATGCCACCCTTATCCCATGGTACACCTCTCCTTGATATGACACCCTTATTTCTTCATCAAATCATTTATAAATTATCTACAATTAGAACAGACCGCAGTCATAAATGTCCAAATGGAATATCATCAGTTCAAAATCATTTTTATCATAATTCTCATTCCTTATTATCATAAAAGAACATTGTAAAAATGATTTATTTGAACTAACACTTTAGTCAAAGTACAAAATCAATCAACTTAAACAATTTTGGTCATTATAGACTTGGCCGGACTTCATCTCCAGTCAAGTCTTGGCTGATAAAATAATCCGGACAACATCAAGACCCTTTTTCCGATTTACAAGTCCGGACAACTCAAATCCATTTGTCCGATTTTCAAGTCCGGATAGACTCAATATTAGCCCGATCAAGCCTTATCCGGTTTACATTTAAACCGGACATTACATCATTGGGACTTTAAACAAATCGGGCAGCCTTGATCGTATTCCTACTTCTCCATTCAAAACCTTTATCCGATTTACATATTCAAAATCTCACCCTCTCTAAACCACATAATACTATGATCGGTTTAAGGCTAACTTGGTCAACACGTATCCGATTTAACATAATCCGGACATTACTTGACCGATTTAAAGTTAAGTCTGGGTAACAATTCGTAACACAATTCAGAATTCAAAATTATGAAGAAATCACTTTTCAAGATAAAAAAAATAAGATGAATCGAATTACTCACCTTATGCAATTCTTTTGAAAACCAACTTCAAATATCCAGTCAATAAGTAATCCGCACAGAACCTCTCTCAAAATTTCAAAGAAGCCAGAAAAACTTTTTCCTTTCACTAACCCTTCTATTTATACTCTTTCCAAATTTGTAAAGTCGGCACAAAAGCATGTGCATGCACAACCACATTCCATGCATGCTTTTATAAACCCATGTATGCATTCAAAACATATACATACCACATTTCATGCTTAATACCTACACATCTCATGCACATATTTATAACATGTGCATATACTTAATATTATGCATACCTTTTTTATACATGAGAATACATATATTCGCATGATCAAATATAACAATTTATCATGCATTCACGTAACCACATATCAAATAATCACATATTAATTACCTTTGGTGATAACCAAGACCCGGTTATCACAACAAGGATGTTGCCCCTTGACCCCACCCACTAACCGGGTAGCAGGAGCCCCGTGCTAAGTCATAGGAGGGGGACATTATTCTTGAAGATTTCAATCCAGTCCTAGTTATTCTCTAAAAAATATCATTTCAAGTCTATTTTTAAAGATGTCAAAGGATTCACAAAATATTACATCTGATTCTGAGATATTCACCTCGTTCTATCAGAAAAGAGAGTTACGGATTTGAGTGTTTAAATGAAGGTTTGAAAGAAGAGAAAGAAATTCTCAGAAAAAGGTCATTTATTTAGTTTGAATGAATCAGATAATCAAATTGCTTAATGGAAAAGTAGTTTGAATGAATCAGATAATCAAATTGCTTAATGGAAAAGCAGTTTGAATGAATCAGAGGGTGAGAGAGTCAACACCCAACTGAAATTTGATATGATTTTTGAAGAAAAAGGTTATTTATTTGATAAAATTAAACAGTTGGAAGATCTAAATTTCAAAAGTGGTCAATTTGAGCAGACTCTGAAAATTTTAACGCATAAACCCAAAGATACAAGATTTTATAATCCTTATATGGTTTTAGGTTTTATTGAGTCTGATGTTCTGAAAAGGGCCCCAAACCCTTATATGATTTTGATCAATGGGGTCTGCAAAATTCTCAATTCCTTCTGTTCGAGAATTTTTTTTAAATCAGAATATGAACCACCAGTATCTTCAAAAAGTGATATGAGCAAATTAGATGAAGAAAGTTTTGAAACTCTAAATTTCAAAAACTGTGGGACTGAAATATGATGATTTGAACTCTAGTTATGAAACTGGATAACTTGAATTTTCTCATTCTGAAATCGATACATCTTATCCCACAGAAAGATTTAACTTTTCTTCAAAATCTGTTTTAGTAAAGGAATAAATTTCTAAGTCTGATATTTTTGACAATGTGCTTTACGACTCAGACTCTGATTCTGAAACAGAGGTGGTTTATGATTCTGATTCAAATGAAAAGATTATTGAGTAATTCATTATAATCCTGAATTTGATTCAAATGCTAAAATTTCTGCTTTAAAGAAGAAAATCTCTGAACTTGAGGTGGAGTTAAAATCTGAAAAGAGATCCATGGAACAAGCTCAAAATGAATTTTCAATTAAAGTCAAAGAGTTTAATGATGAAATTTCTTAACTGACCATTGTTGGTCCCAAAGGGTCTACAAGAATACTAAACAGTTTGTAGAAAGGGGGGGGATGAATACAAACACAATTTTCAAATTTAAAATATATATTGATAAAGAAGATCAATACAGATTTTACAAGATTGTCTGCGGAAAGATAAG
>NC_037531.1:6421770-6423301 GCF_001531365.2 Cynara cardunculus var. scolymus
CGTGGTTCTGTGGATAAGGGTTAGAACCTACACGCGCGTGTTAGAAAAGGAGGCGCACGTCATCGATCATGCGTCCTCCCAATACGGCGTGTCATACCTTTTTGAGCCGTTTCAACCCAAAACCACTCATCACGACCTTTCGTCAATAAAACGGTTCATTTTAAATCCCTCCCTATAAATACCTCTTCCCCCAAATCAAAAACCTTTACCACTCTCCAAAATACTCAGGCAAACCTGCATCTTGTGATTTCTCAAAGAAAAAACCTGCAACCTAGTACCATGTCTTCTTCATTTGCTTCAGCCCAATCAGTAAACGACTCAAGCGACAATGAAGTGACCCGAGCTCAAGCTCTCACATCCCACACACTGCCGTTTGTTCAAAACAAATATGAGAAAGTCGTCCTAGTCAAGAAGCCAAATAACTACTATTTTGCTCCTTCTACTACAGATTTTCCCGATTTCACTTTTCCTTTACTTGAAATCTTAAGAAACCACCCACTTTTCTTTGCCCTATCCGCCACTAAGCCTACCTTTGAAACCTACTTAACCCAATTTCTCCTTAGTTCCTATATCACAACCCTTGATAATTCTGGGTTAACCATTGTTGGATACGCCTCACATCCTGTTAATAAATCCCTGGTTCCATTAGACCTAAATGTGGACATATTGAGAACTGCCCTGCATTTGCCCACCTTGGAGGACCTTAACTTGAATGCCTATGATGCGACACCCACAGACGAGGAATTGATACAATTCCTACTCATATGCGACCCCAATCACCAAGAGGACTCAATTTAGGCGCAAAGGACTGCCCCCTGTCTGGAACAGCTGCTTGACAGGGAAGGTGGGCAGTCACGATCAAACCTCACATGCGATGATATCCATCGTTTATGGGATATACTTCAACCTTCCTTTGGATTACGCGCATCTAATTTTCGAGGATATGGTCGGGTTAATCAAGAAGAAATGTGAGAGTCAGAGGCGCAAGAAATCGGAGGTCAAACCACAGAAAAAGGCCAAGGAGGACATGAACCAACCCAATCTCATCCTGCAACGTTTCCTTGGTCTGATTTTTGGTGATCTATTAGTCGCGAAACTCCCCTCTGTGGAGCCAAATGCAGGGCTCTACCCATTCAAGGAGTTTCACCCCACTGAGCATGAGCAAGGGTACAGAAGCCCTAGACCGATATCAAGAGCCATGCTCAGGTTCCTTAGCCATGAAGACAGAAAAGCCTATAGACGTGGATTCAGGCAACCAGAATCGGTCCCTGAGACCCCACCACGAATAGGAGTCCCCCTAGGAGAAAAGATTGAAAAAATGAAGGTTGAGGGACGTACGGAGGAGCCTGCAGAGGCTGGTAAAACGAGTGAGGCCATCCCTAGAATCCCAAGTCCCCCAACCAAGAAGGCTAAGAAGACATAGAAGGATGCCGATCCTTCTGTGAAGAAGAAAGGGAAAAAGAGGCATGTAGAAGAAGAAGGCCCAAGTGGACCTCTGCCAAAGACCAAGAAGAAGAAAATCAAGAAGGCT